>NC_085930.1:55109393-55412424 GCF_028885625.2 Pongo pygmaeus | reverse complement strand
AAGTCCTAAAATAAATAGAAAACTATAAACTCAGTGTACATTAACACTTAAACATTTTCTAAGTGATTATCCGAGCCAGCAGGGTGATTTTTAAAAAGTGAACATCTTACATGTAGTCATGGAGAATGTGGACTGAAAGTTCGGTGATGCAGAGAGGTCTCTTTTTTCCATGCTGTCGTAGAATACATTTAGCAGCTCAGGTTGAAAGATGACAACTTTAACTGTTTTTAATGATGGGGTGGAATGTTGCGATGAGAAGTCTACAATAGCATCGATTATGTTATCAGCAACTGTGATTGGGTTTTTTCTGGCATTTCCTGAAAAAAAAATTTAATGACAAAGAAGTTTCCCTGATGTTGCTAATATGATGAAATATGGCAAATCCAGTTCTCAGTGCTGAGAAACAGGAAAGCCCCTCACAGCCAGGAACTGATCTGACACTCACAGCTAGTTGGTGTTCTTTAGCTGAATACAAACAATTTCATAGTACATCATCCATGTAACCACTCTGACCATGATGAATTAACACAAAAACAAGACTACTCCATAATTATGTCTTATCGCAGACAAAAACATAAACCCTGTCCAAATCACAGAGATGGCCCAATATCCCCCTATCTTGACTAATAAGAGTGACAGCTGCTAGGCCAGGCACAGTGGCTCACGCCTGTAATCCCAGCACTTTGAGAGGCTGAGGCGGGTGGATCACGAGGTCAGGAGATTGAAACCATCCTGGCTAACATGGTGAAACCCCGTCTCTACTAAAAATACAAAAAATTAGCCAGGCGTGGTGGCAGGCACCTGTAGTCCCAGCTACTCGGGAGGCTGAGGCAGGAGAATGGCGTGAACCTGGGAGGCAGAGCTTGCAGTGAGCCAAGATCGCGCCACTGCACTCCAGCCTGGGCGACAGAGCAAGACTCCGTCTCAAAAAAAAAAAAAAAAAAAAAAAAAAAAAAGAGTGACAGCTGCTGCATTACCAATCATACATTTAGCCAGAGTGCATCCTCCTTCCTTCTAGATAAGATACCCAATCATAGAATTATGTCTGTTTCCTAAAAGTCTCTGATCCAGAGAAAAGCCCCACTTACTTGAGACTGCCACAAAATCACCTAAAACAAGCCCAAATCCATTAAGTCCTTTCTAACACTCTCCTACTGAGATGCTGCAGAGCTCCCCGTAGTGTGTGTTCCTGGTGATCTTTACCTGATGGGCATTGGCAGTGCAGAAATAAGAACATGTGATCTGGATGCAGAAGAGCTGAGTTTATGTCCTGGCTCCACTACTTACTAGCTGTCTGATCTTGGGTAAGTCATTTGATCCCTCTTGAAGTTAGCTAGGGCTGCAGTACAAAAAGCCATGGACAGGTGGCTTAAGTAAGAGAAACTGATGTTCTCAAAATCTTGGAGGCTAGAAGACTGAGGCCAAGGTATCAGCAAGGTTGATCTGTAGATGGCTGTCTTCTCTCTGTGTCTTCACATGTTCCTCCTTCCATACCTGGCAGTGTCCTAATGTCCTCTTCTTATAAGGACATTAGTCGTATTGGTTTGGGGCCCACCTTAATGGCCTCATTTTAACTTAATTAGCTCTTTAAAGACCCTATCTCCAGGCTAGGTGCTCATGCCTGTAATCCCAGCACTTTGGGAGGCCAAGGCATGCAGATCATTTCAGGTCAGGAGTTCGAGACTGGACTGGCCAATATGGTGAAATCCCGCTGCCACTAAAAATACAAAAATTAGCCAGGCATGGTGGTGGGCACCTGTAATCCCAGCTACTCGGGAAGCTAAGGTAGGAAAATCACTTGAACCAGGGAGGTGGAGGTTGCAGTGAGCCAAGATCGTGCCACTGAACTCCAGCCTGGGTGACAGAGTGAGACACTGTCTCAAAAGACAACAACAAAACAAACAAACAACAACAACAAAAAACAAAACCCTATCTCTAAATCTGAGGTACCAGGGTTAGGACTTCAACATATGAATTTTGGAGAGACACACTCAACCTATAACACCTCTACACTTCAGTTTGCTCAGCTAGAAATTGGGGGTAATAATAAAAGGTAATAGGTAATAGAGATAAGAATATGGTAGGTAAGAATAGAGTAATTAAGAATATAATGGTTAAAAAAACATGTAATAGTAAAAAAAAAAAAAAAAGTAATGGTAAAATTTGTGCAGGATTTGGGACCAGGCTGCATGGCTTTGAACCTAGCTCTGTTGCTAGGTTGAACCTACCTCAAGTTCCTCATCTACAAAATGGGGACACAGAGTATAGGATGGATCCAGGTTTTGAAATTTATATATCTCAGAAAAAGAATAAGTATACAATTATGTATAATGGTGAATATTTAGAATCAGAAAAGAAACCACAACAAAGTATATCTTTTAAAATGCTGAAAATTGTATTCCTAAGGCAACTTTCCTTAGCTGTATCGCATAAATGTTTACAGCCACCCCAACATCACCCAGTGCAAGGGGAAGTATGAGACGTCAAAGTCGGGAGAAACAGTGGTCTTAATTCATGATGGTTAAAATATCCTACTTTTGAAATTTTACTAAGTCATATAACCAGGTGAAGACATTATTAGGGCTCCTCTCAGGATCTTTTAAAAAACCTGTGCAAGTGAAGTCTGATCACTTAAGCTTCATTATCTTCACAATAAACCTGTCTTTGATAATAGTTTCCATGTCATAGGTATGAAGACCAACCCTCCCAGTTTCCCCAGAGCAGAGAGGCTGCCTGCAACATGGGACTTTCAGTGTTAAAACCAGGAAAGTCCTGGTCAAACTTGAAAGAACTGATCACCCTATATAAGGTTACTGTGAGGAATACATGAGCTTTGACATGTAAAACACCTAGAACATACAGTAAGGACTCAATAAATCTTAGCAATTATTAATATTACTACTACAACTAATGTAGCTATTCCAGCTACTTCATAGGAGTTTAGTGGTATTCAAAATAGACTGCGTCTGGTAAGCATTTATTTTTTTTTCTTTCTTTTTTTTTTCCGAGATAGAGTCTCACTTTGTTGCCCATGCTGGAGTGCAGTGGTGCAATCTCAGCTCACTGCAACCTCTGCCTCCCGAATTCAAGCGATTCTCCAGCCTCAGCCTCCTAAGTAGCTGGGACTACAGGTGCCTGCCACCATGCCTGGCTAATTTTTCTATTTTAGTAGAGACAGGGTTTCACCATGTTGGCCAGGCTGGTCTTGAACTCCTGACCTCAAGCAATCAAGCGATCCACCCGCCTCAGCCCCTCAAAGTGCTAGGATTACAGGCGTAAGCCCCCGCGCCAGGTCTGAGAAACATTTCAAAAATGTCCGTTGAAATCAATGGGGAAGAGAACATCCATGAGCATCTCTGGAGGCATCATCAAAATCACCTGTTATTCATTCCTCCATTCAACAAAATTTAATGGGCAATGATTCTTCACTCAACATGGGGCAGAGAAGACACAAAGATCTGGTCCTTCCCTTTTGAGGATCTCACAATGTATTCACAGTCGAAGAGGTGTGGCATAAGCATTTCATGGCCTCCCACTTCCTCCTCTGGGGCTTTGCACTTACTCTCCTCCAACACTTACGATTATTGGTTGGTTCTTTTGCTGACTTTTCTGCCCTTTCCCTGCCACAATCTACCTGTGGGCATTTCTCACTGTTCTGGTCTCAGCCCTCTTCTCTTTCTGTATGCAGTCCCTTGACAGGCTCATTCCACCTATCTGGTTGCAACCCTTCCCACTGTGTGGCTGAACACACCTACACCTGTGACTTCTGCATTGGGTATCATTCTTGGTTACTATGTCTTGCATCTGTTCCAAAATCATGAACTCCTGGAGGGGCCAGAGCTTACTCTACTCTGTTTGCCCAGTGCCAAGTAGCAGAGTGCTTGCCCTGGGTGATGGGAACAAAACAATTTGGGTTTGTGAGAGCTGTAATTTGCCAGATGGTGTGGGAGAGGCTCCAGATGGAGAAATGCATGAACAAAAGAAACAAAAAGTGGTAACAAAATGCCTGCAGCACGTTCCCCCTGGCTTCCCTATTGGCCTCATTACCACCGATAGCAAAAGGTTATAACAAAAGGTTATCAGTGTGTGGAAGCCAGGAAGAATGTACTGCAAACACTGGAGGGTGCCCTGGGGCTCATACGAGAGGGGCCTGGGATACCTGCAGGAGCATTCTGTTTTAATCTGGGAAGAGGAAGGAAGTCTACAGAGTCGAGCTAAAATGATGGTGGTGGCTCTAAAACCAGGAATTTAATTGCTGAAAAACTCTCTCAGATTAATGGTAATCTGTGGCTACATACTATTAATACTTCCCAAGTAAGAAGCCCTCACTTCCATGAGAGTGACAGGGGACATGAATGTGAATGAATCAGGAAGTGAGTGACCAGTAGCACTGTCAACTAAGAAGAGCAGATGACTGGATGATATGATAGAGATGAGGAAAGCGTTCCTAGAAACTGAGCAGGACAAACCTGAGCTTGTTGCTCATGGGGAGTGACTGCATCTTACTCATGATTTTCTCCCCAGTGCCTTGCACAGAGCCTAGGTAACGGCATTTCAATTCAATGAATGCACAAATGAGGAGCCGGCTGGGAGACACTGAAGTAAACCAGATGGGGGAGGTCTGAAGGGTTTGGAAACAAAAAGAAAGGCTGGAATTCAACAACTCTCTGGAAGAAGATTCAGCAGGACTTGCTGACTGTGGGGGTCTGGGGACACAACAAAGCAAGGATGGCAGGCCAGGGCAGCTGGGAGCGTCATGGCACCACCGACGAAGGAAACGAGAAAGCCCGGGAGCTCAGGAGGAGTGTCTGTTTTCAAGGGAGGATCATGAGTTTGGATTCTGATGTAATGAAGTTTCCGGTAATAGAAAACTCCCCCAGAGGAGATCCTGGAGAGAATGAGAAATGCTGATTTGGGAGTCAATGCAGAAATGTTACCAGACGTGAGAGCAAATGAATCCCCCAAGGGGAAAAAAATGAAGAGTGAGAAAACTATGAAGTTAAGGACCAAACTTGGAAAGATACTTAGGGAACATAAAATAAAGAAGAAAGGGGTGGGCACAGTGGCCCATGCCTGTAATCCCAGCACTTAGGGAAGCTGAGGCAGGCGGATTGCTTGAGCCTAGGAGTTTGAGACCAGCGTGGGCAACATGGGGAAACTCTGTCTCTATAAAAAATACAAATATTCGCCAGGCATGGTGGTACACACCTGTGGTCCTAGCTATTTGGGAGGCTGAAGTGGGAGGATTGCATGAGCCTAGGAGGAGGAGGTTGCAGTGAGCTGAGATTACACCACTGCACTCCAGCCTGGGCAACAGAGTGAGACTCTGTCTTGAAAAAATAAAGAAAGAAGAAAGATGGAGGAAAGAGGCTTTGGCCCAGTAGCTGGTGGTGCCCTCCGGATCTAAAAGATGGCCCCCTCTCTGATTTACATCATTGTTGCCACTTTCAGATGGATTCAGCATTGATCTGCTTAAGAGTGAGGCTAATTCTAAAGGAATTTGTATCACTCAAATTTTATTATAGAATGATAAGCTGCAAACCTGTTCCGATGGCTGGAAGGGAAACCGATGTGTACTTCCTCTGTTCACACTCTTCTAGAACACTGGTGACCGTTTTCCTGACATCATTTCTCCCAGGAACATGAATTATTATTTTGCACTTTAAGCATCCACCTTGTGTAATTATAAAATCTCTGTGAGGCTGTGCAGCTGAAAAAAAGGAAAGAAAAACAAACATGCAGCCCATTAGTTACTGGAGGCAACACTTTGATTTTTGAAAAATGAAAATAGCTGACAGTGAAGGCTGTGAAGCCCAGTCTCCCTCGAGCTTGTTGGTTTCATTCACTGGACTGTGACGGCCACATTTTCTTTACAATCAGAATTCTCGAACTCAACAAATACACTGTTGAGTATTTGGGGTGCTGTTCAAAAGTACTTTATCTGCATTAATCTGCTCAATCCTCAAAACAAGCCTATGAGGCAGGTACTGTTTTCCCCATTACACACATGAAACAGCCACAGAGAGAGGTAAGGTCAGTAGCCAAAGATTGCCTAGGACTTGAACCCAAGCAGCCAGTCTCCATAGCTCTTAACCCCCACTCTACTGTCCCAGAAGAGCAATTTCTATGCACATTCAGCCACGTTAATTTTGAAGGAGGTAAAAGCAATGTACTCTGTGGCACAGAGGTGTGAAAGGATGAAAACTTCTCCTTGGCTCAGGACCCTAGAGCTGAGCACATGGAAATTATGAGGGCCATCTTAAGGCACTGCTTCTTTGGTTCAGACTGCTCTGAGTAAGGCTGGGGCCAGCAAAAGGGAGGAGGAGGAGAGTGGATCCCTGCCCATCCCATCCTGCCCTCCTGAGGAGCACCCGTGCCCAGGCACTCCCTAGGGCCCCTCGGATGTCCCTCCCACCCTCCCCTCCCAGGCAGCCTCCTCAGGTTTTTCCAGCTTGTCCAGCTCACCTTCATCCTCTGCTCCTGCCTCCCAGGCACAGCGAGCTCTCCCAGTACTCAAACCCCTGCTAACGTCCTCATGTTAGTAATCAAATATTACCTTCCTCTGCTGTCACTCCAGAACTTTATTCACTCCAGAGAAATTTCTTAATCAGAGGAGAGCTACTAAGATAGGAGTTTCAGGCATTGTAGCAGGTCGGTTGCGGGAATACATTGTCAAACATGGTGCACTATGACTTCTTGAAAGCACACTTATAGCTGACTGTCTACCCTACTCTGCAAGGGATATTTTGAAGGACAAATAGCTTATAATCACTACCTTAGGTTCCCCACTCAAAGTCCACACTCATTCATAAAAGGATTAGAAGTTGGCTATATGCAGTTGTGCTGGAAGAAGTAGAACAAGTTTGGGGAAAGTTTGTACAGCACTTTACAGTTTACAGAACTTTTCACATTAATTGTTCCTTCTGATCCTCAAAACCACCTGTGGCACAGCTTTCCCACACTACTTATTAGTGGAACTTTCCTACTGATGAGAGAAGCAAAGCTCTTAGCAGTTAGATGATGTGCCTAGGATCGCTCAGTAAATGGCAGAGCCTGGATTATTAGGACCCAGGCCTGGGTTCTTTTTACTACTCAGGAAGTAAGAGACAGATGAGATGGTGGGATGAAGAACCTCTCCCCCATAGCCTCCAAGTTCCACCACCTCTGCCTGCTCTTCCAGTGAACCAACCTTCTTGCAAAGTTTTGCTCGCTACTTACTCCACCTCCAGTCCTCCTGTACATCCTCTCACTGTAATCTCAGCCCCCTGATTTTCAAGTTTGTAGTCAAAAGTAACATGTGCCCATACCTAGTACAGCACATTCATTTTCTACAGCTTTTCCAGCACCTTTTAAAATAGCTTTTGACATACCTAAATAAGACATGTTAATGGTAAAAGGCATCAGTTAGAATTCAATAAGTGGTTGTAGCTTTTGTACATTAGACTTCTGCTCGACTCACCCTTTTGTGCATAATCCATTGACCACCCTCACGCCCGACCAACTGCTCTTTCTATAGCAACCTCCACCCAGTGGCTGATGAACAGTCTGATCTCAGTGCCATGGAAGTGCCCAGGAGCTGAAAGGCTGGCGTCTGCAACTTTACCTTCTCTATTTATACAGGACTGTTTTTGCAGTTATTTGAAATTTTTTGCATTCTACTCTTATTATTTTGTAAAAATGAATGAAACTATAAAAATAAAAGTTCTGATACTAATGAGAAGCATGGATCTCAAAACTGTAATAAAATCGAGCACTTTACTAGATTCTTTGATTCCCTGCCCTGCTCAGTTAAACAGCTGGTTTCACTCCAGTGCATCTTCCAGTCAAGGTTGTAGCTTCACCACATTGGTCAAGTCTAATGACAGCTGGGTCGAGTGGTTAAAAACATGGACTTTGCATTTTGACAAATTGGGCTGAAGTTGACTCCAGTATTTACCAGCTAGTATGTGACTAGTAAGTTCCTCATCTGTTACACAGAGGCTAATATGGCACTTCCCTCACAGGGTTATTTGTACATTAAAAGAGATAATGGATGAAAAATGCTTAGCACAGAACCCGGCATGCAGAAAATATTGAATGAATGTTAGTTGTTTTATCATTATGAAGATATCTATATCTCTATATCCTTGATATATGTGTGTTATAAAATGTCTCTTTTTTAAAAAATCTTTTTTCAATTTGTTTGTTCTGGTCTCTGTCTTTGCTGTGAAGACTCTCCTCAAATGTCAAGTGATCTTCACCAGTCCATTCCTATTTAAGAGTGAGCTTAGAAGCTCTATGCAAGAAGGCTTGTTGACCAGCGGGCTTCAGTGTAAGGCGAGCAGGCAGCACCTCCTGTCTGCTGCTCTGGGATCCATGCAGGGAGAGGGGCTGGGCACTCAATGTTTGGTACACAGATGTTCTCTTAAACAGTTTTCAACCTAGCTCCTCATCTCACCTATGCCTGGTGCCCTAAGTCCAAAATCCCTCTGGTTCTGTTTCTCTAGAGAATAAACCTCCCATCTCTGGCCAGGGAAGAGCAAGGAAAGTTACTGCTGTATAGGATGGAGGATCCAATCAAGTAGTCTAACTGCTACTGATCTGGAATTTCATTCAACCTTGTTTTCATCTCTGCACTTGCCCCCTGCCTTCCCAGATACCAGCAGCCTCTAATTCCTGTGTCTCTGGGGCTACTCTTCTCTCCTGCAGGTACTAAATTTTCTCTACTCCATGGCAGTTACCACCCTTGGCTAGCAGCTCCCCATCGTCTAAAAATTTGTTATCTTTTGTTCATAGTTGTTTTCCTTACAACGTTCTTTTTTCTTGTGTGTTTATATCCTTTTCATTCCTTTACAGTTGTATTAATGGAATTCCAAAAGGGGACAGGGATAAATGCATAGATTCAACTTAGCATGTTTCAAATAACCAAATGTTCTTTATGTCTACATTTTAAATGACCGAAAAATGGAACGACCAATGAATTAAATGGATATTCTACAGATTCACTTCTGCATGGTAAGTTCCATAATATTTTTCAACTTAGAAAATATTTAAATTCTAGTTCTGTTTTATTTTACCCTTTTAATTTAAAGGTCAACATTTTATAATATACAAAAGTTTAAGAGGGCTGGGCACGGTGGCTCACACCTGTAATCCCAGCACTTTGGGAGGCCAAGACAGGCAGATCACCTGAGGTCAGGAGTTCCAGACCAGCCTGGCCAACATGGCGAAACCCCGTCTCTACTAAAAAATAAATAAATAAATACATTAGGTGGTGGCACATGCCTGTAGTCCCAGCTACTCAGGAGGCTAAGGCATGAGAATCACTTGAACCCGGGAGGCGGAGGTTGCAGTGAGCCAAGATTGCACCACTGCATTCCAGCCTGGGCGACAGAGTGAGAATCCGCCTCAAAAAACCCAAAAAGGTTAAGAGTGTATGTGTATAAGTTATAAATTAATAGACATATGAGGGGAGGGCATGCCCGAATGTGTTACTATAATGGGAGTCAAACATTTCAGGGAAAATAAAGAAAAAGGGTTGTGTTTCATTTCTCGGTCAGTATAATGTAGAGCAGAGAAGAGCTACAGAAGGTGAGTTGTAAATGCCAAGTAGGTTACCTAAAAAGGAAGATAAAAATAGAAGAACTTAGAGGTACTAAACTATACTTGTGGAATTCGACAGTCGACAGCTGACACTAAGTACAATGCGTCAGTTAAACTCCACCTTTATATCAGTTAACACCCCATCTAATCTTCTCCTGGGAAATAGGTGTTTGACAGGCAAAGAAACTGACACTCAGAGAGGTTAAGGGATTTGTCCACAGCTACACATTGGTAAGTGGCATAGCTGGGATTCAACCCACGTCTTCTTGAGTTCAGGGACCACATATTTTCTACAACACTCTCTGTCCACTCAGGGCAAACATTAGCCACAATTTCCCTTCCAGAAATTAGTCATACTAATAATTACAAGATATTGCTTAAATAAAGTACCTGATTTCGGATTAAATGTCCTTGTTGTTGAGTTTACAATAACATCTACCTGTTCAGTGGCTATATCTCCAGTAGCAACCTGAAAAGTAATTGCACCAATTTTCATTTCATATGCTGTGAAACAAGGCTTAGAGACAGTCCCGACCACACCTGAAAAGAAAGAAAATAGGTAAAGAATGGGCTGACTCAGTTTCTGGAGGAACAGCACTCATCTTGGGGCCCCATTCTCTTCCCAGCCCAGCCCTCTTTCTTTTCCCCCAACATAAACCAAAATATTACCACATCTCCTGGCCTCTTAAACAGCTTGGTTTTCTTTTTAAAGGAAATTAGAAAATAATGCTTTGTGACAGTAAGCATATCTACATTTTCCAAGTTACATAGGATGAGGCAGAAATATCTGATTGTGCCAGTCTGTCTACTGGCAAGAGCTGCTGGGGTGTCAAGAGAGAGGAGTGAGAAAAAAAAAGGGAGTGTGAAAAGCGCACTGTCCTTTCTTCCAGACAACACTGCTAGGAGGGTCTTTTATTACCACAGGTGCAGCAATATAAAGGCTGCTCCAAAATCCCAGCACTTTGGGAGGCTGAGGTGGGAGGATCACTTGAGGTAAGGAGTTCGAGATCAGCCCGGTCAACGTGGTGAAACCGTGTGTCTACTAAAAATACAGAAAAATTAGCTGGGTGTGGTGGTGGGCACCTGTCATCCCAGCTACTCGGGAGACTGAAGGAGGAGGATTGCTTGAACCCAGGAGGCAGGGTTTGTAGTGAGCCAAGATCGCGCCACTGCACTCCATCCTGGGTGAGAGAGCAAGACTCCATCTCAAAAAAAAAAAAAAAAAGAAAGACTGCTCAGAGGAAGCTACCTTTAACCCGTTGGCATATTACTCTCCACTCCACACTCTGAGGCTTACAACTTAGCTGTGCCACTTCAGCTCATCCCTTAAACCCTTTAGATCTACCTTTCAACGTTTATACAGTGGCAACGGAACCACCTGCCATGGGGCCGTTGTACACGTTAAATAATATACTATATATGAAAGCAATCAGTAAAGTATAGTGTGCCAGGCACAGTTTAGTTATTATTTTATTACCATTTCTTAGAAACTCTGGTTTCATTACCATTAATTTGGTTCATGTTAATATGCGATTGCTTCTTTGTGTGCCCAGACAATGGGACATGCTCTAACACCTCCTCCATCACAGATTTGTTCTTCATGTGAATTAGCTTTGCCTCCTTCTATTGGACTTCAACTACCACTGAAGAGTTGCTCAGCAAAAGGAAATATTTCCTTAGCAGAACGACTTTACCAGACCTTGGGTATCTCCTGCCATGGGAATCCTGGCCTTGTTGGGATTTATTCTTGACCAGTTAGTGAATTCATCTAAAAATGCCTGGAAATAGAAACAGTTACTGACTACAACAATGTTGGGTAAAAATATTAATCCAATTCTTTGGAGCTTTGATCATCAGATATCAAAGAGTTGATAACAATAGTTCTCAAAATATTTCCTCTTCCCTCAGAGACTTCTTAAAGGATTGCAGTTCAACCTAGGAATTTTCTCCACAAATAGCAGTGCTGATTTGCTTTACTTTGTGAGTAAACTAACACTGTCCAGGCAAGTATGTCAGCAGGGGTGCTGACTCTGGCTCTGCAGGAAGTCACATGCCTTTTTTGTGACCACTATCAGTTATCCCTCCTCTTTTGAAGCCCCATAATTCTAATCTCCTACATCCAATGTGCTGAGGGGAGTGTAGAGTATTTGTAGGTGAGCAGGGGGCAGGGCAACAACGTTCCTTGGCATCTTTGGCTGTTAGGCACATTCTGGGGTTGATTAACAACAAATACATACAGTATGCTTCATCTCTTACGTCCAGCCAAAGCCTCCTGAATGAAAACACGAAAATCCACATTAGAAAACCTCAGACGTTGAAGTTTTGTTTAGGAATGGAAAAAACAAAAAGGCATTTTGGTCGTGCGAGTGAGAAAATTGAGCAATGGGCGACAGAGTAGAGTTATAAAGTTTCACTTGGGTTGTCTTCATCCATTTTCTTTCTTTTCAGGTATCTTTGGGACTGTTTCTACTTTTTCTTTTTCTCTTTCTTTTTTTTTTTTTTTTTTGCAGACAGGGTCTCATTCTGTTGCCCAGGCTGGAGTGCAGTGGCATGATCTTGACTCACTGCAGCCTCAACCCCCTGGACTCAACTGATCCTCCCACCTCAGCCTCCCAAGTAGCTGGGACTACAGATGTGCACCATCATGCCCGGCTAATTTTTTGTATTTTTTGTAGAGATGAGGTTTTGCCATGTGGCCCAGGCTGGTTTTGAACTCCTGGGCTCAAGCAATCCCCCTGCCTCAGCCTCCCAAAGTGCTGGGATTACAGGCGTGAGCCACTGCACCAGTCCATGTTTCTAATTCTTGGTTAACAATGAAATTTGGGGCAGTTACTTTCCAGATTGCTACTAAAGACGTCACCCCAATAAAGGGCAGATGTTATTGTGAACTCAACAAGGACACAGATATCATGAACATTTTGCTAATAATAATTTCCCCCAGTTTATCTTTGAGCAAAAAAATATGTCTCTGGATATTTTATATTTACCGGGGGAAAAATCTAAGAACCTTTGGGGGTAAATGTTGTTTTTTAAAATATTATTATTATTTCCTATGGATAAATTTACTTACAAACTACATCATGCAATACTTTGGAGTGTTTCTGGGGAACTTTGGGAAACATCTCTGGAAAGACCACACTTCCATCCAGAATGGGTAAGTATAACTAAGAACTTAAAAAACAAAATTATCTTTGATCCAGTTTAAGTGGTGATGTTAGTAAGTTGTAGCAATTGCTTGTCAGTCCTTAAAGTCGGGTAATGACTACTACCAGTTTTGGGGGTTTTCTGTTTGCTAGATATCATGCAAAACACTTCAAATACACCCGTTTTAATAGTTAGAACAATTCCGAAAGGTGTTATTACCACACTTGTCTTACACTTGATAAAACTGAGATTCAGGCTGGGCGCGGTGGCTCACGCCTGTAATCCCAGCACTTTGGGAGGCCGAGGTGGGTGGATCACCTGAGGTCAGGACCAGCCTGACCAACATGGAGAAACCCCGTCTCTACTAATAATACAAAAATTAGCCGAGCGTGGTAGCATATGCCTGTAATCCCAGCTACTAGGGAGGCTAAGATGGGAGGATTGCTTGAGCCCAGGAGGCGGAGGCTGCAGTGAGCCGAGATCACGCCATTGCACTCCAGCCTGGGTGACAGTATGAGACTCTGTCTCAAAAAAAAAAAAAGCTGAGATTCAGAGAGGTATGTCATCCAACTTTTAAATGGCAAAACTGAGATTAAACCTAGGTTTAATACCATTCTTCTAATGTCAGTGGGAACTACTTAGTTAGTGTGCCTTGACTGCTTCTCCACTGGTGAATATGGTGCTGCTATTTCTAGTTTGTAGACACTCACAGACTTGGGTAGACTGGTCTATTCTATCCAAATAACTAAATCCTTGAGGCTTCTCTCATTCTGCCCTTTCCCCATAGATAAAGCCATGACTTAGCTTTCATGTAGTCAGTGTTAAAATGTCTAGGCCATTTTTATGCCAATAACTTTCCACTTCTTTCTAAGAATGTATTTATTATAGATTAGCTTGTCTCTTGATGAACTGTCTAGGAACATGAGTTATCAGTGTTGGCTCATAGTTAAGTCATATGACAACCTCCCATTAGCAACCATCACTTATAGGCACAGGATTAGAAAACACGGTTATTCCTAGATCTATAAAAACATCTGAATGCGCTTGGGTTCACTTGCCAGAATTAACCAGATGGGATATGTAACCATACCTGACGGCCTTCATCGTCATTTGTATATACCAGAAAGTGGACTTCTTGTAAAGGGTTAGTTATTGGCCTTGCGCTGCTACTGTATTCGAACACTTCTGAAAGGATTAGCTTAGCAAAAACAGCTTTGGGAAACTGCAAATTTCCTGTTCCCATCATGGGAAATGTGACTGATGAGAAAGATAGCACTTCTACAGTTGTCAAACATTTCTTGATTATATTTGCCATGATCTGAAATGTGCAAAGTACATTTACATAAGTTAGGGCTTAAGCTGGTGGAAAACAGAAAGAGCTGTGGTCCCAGCAACTCTGACAAGGACCTGTCTGCTATTGTTGGCTTAGTCAGGGCCTGAGAAGTCGGAAAGAGGAAACAAAAACAGGGCAGAGTACTTTCCAGAGAGAGTCACACTCATTCAGGAGAGGCGGGTCCAACAGTGTGGGAATGGCTGCATAAAAATGGTAGCTCAATGCAACTAAAAGTGGTGTTTATGAAGAGTCTTTAACAACATGCAGTATTTATATTAAGTTAAAAAAAAAAAACTGTATTGGTCAGGCGCGGTGGCTCCCAGCACTTTGGGAGGCTGAGGCAGGCAGATCATGAGGTCAGGAGATCGAGACCATCCGGGCTAACACGGTGAAACCCCATCTCTACTAAAAATACAAAAACAAAATTAGCCAGGCGTGGTGGCAGGCGCCTGTAGTCCCAGCTACTTGGGAGGCTGAGGCAGGAGAATGGCATGAACCTGGCAGGCAGAGCTTGCAGTGAGCCAGGATCGCACCACTGTACTCCAACTCCAGCCTGGGTGACAGAGCAAGACTCTGTCTCAAAAGCAAAAACAAAAACAAAAACAAAAACAAAAAAACTGTATTTAAAAATGTTTAAAGAGAATATTGGGCCAAAAAAAAAAAAAAGAGAGAGAGAATATTGGGCCTAACACAGTGGTTCACACCTGTAATCCCAGCACTTTGGGAGGCTGAGGTGGGCAGATCGCTTGAGCCCTTGAGTTCAAGACCAGCCTGGGCAACATGGTGAAACCCCATCTTTACAAAAACACAAAAATTAGCCAGGGATGGTGGTGTGTGCCTGTTGTCCCAGCTACTTGGGAGGCTGAGGTAGGAGGATCACCTGAGCCCAGGAGGTGGAGGTTGCAGTGAGGTAAGATCGTGCCACTGCACTCCAGCCTGGGCAATAGAGCGGGACCCTGTTTCAATTAAAAAAAAAAAGAGAGAGAGAGAGAATCTCAACTAAGACATAAATATGCTGTCCAGTTGTGGTGGCTCATGCCTGTAATCCCAGCACTTTGGGAGGATGAAGCAGGCAGATCACCTGAGGTCGGGAGTTCAAGACCAGCCTGACCAACATGTAGAAACCCCATCTCTACTAAAAATACAAAATTAGCCGGGTGTAGTGGCGCATGCCTATAATCCTAGCTACTCGGGAGGCTGAGGCAAGAGAATTGCTTAAACCCGGGAGGCGGAGGCTGCGGTGAGCCAAGATCGTGCCATTGCACTCCAGCCTGGGCAAGAAGGGCAAAACTCCATCTCAAAAAAATAAATAAATAAATAAATAAATATGCATAAAGTCATAAAGTTGACTTGAAGGAAATATAGTAAAATGTTAACTAAAGTTACCTCTTAAGGCCAGGCACAGTAGCTCATGCCTGTAATCCCGGCACTTTGGGAGGCTGAGGCGGGTGGATCACTTGAGGTCAGGAGTTTGAGACCAGCCTGGCTAACATGGTGAAACCCCATCTCTACTAAAAATACAAAATTAGCCAGGCCCTGTGGTGGGCACCTGTAATCCCAGCTACTCAGGAGGCTGAGGCAGGAGAATCACTTGAACCCGGGAGGCAGAGCGGAGGTTGCAATGAGCTGAGATGGCGCCCCACTGCACTCCAGCCTGGGCAACAGAGTGAAACTCGGTCTCAAAAAGAAGAAGAAGAAAACAGTTATCTCTTGGTGGTTGGATTATTATTTTTATTGTCTTTTTGTACTTTTCTATATTTTCCACAATGTATTTGTATTACTTTTTTATATTCTGAAAAAAAAGTTGGGAAATTAAACTGGGAGTGGAGGTGGGAATGATGTTATCAAAAGAAGGGCACTGACTCTTTTTTTATTCTTCACCACAGTGCTGGGCGCACCTCTTTGCTGTACTGAAAGATTATTACATTACAACTTAGACACCCCTCCTATAGAATCCCAATGAATGTTACTACTTCCAAGGGTCAATTACTCGGAAATAACTGCTAGTTGTGATGAATTCTCCATGGAATGTAATAAAGATTTCAATAGATAGACAGGGTTCAATCAATATGAGGGTTTCACAGCCTAGGGCAGACACTTCTTTGTTGTGGGGGCTGGTGTGTACATCATAGAATATTTAGCAGCATCCCTCGCTTCTACCCACTAGATACCAGTAGCAGTTGTAACAACCCAACTGTCCTCTGTGGGGCAAAATTGCTTCCCTTGAGCACAGATCTATACCACACCAGAAGGAGATTCCCAAAGCTACCAAATACGTTGGAGAACTAAGAGCATTCCCTACCTGCCGAGAAGTCTCTGCTCCATTATTCCAGTATGGAGCCACAGCATGGAGCACAGCTTTGCAGTCCAGATTGCAGCCGCTTGTCATGAATATGTTACCCACTTTTTCCTCTGTTTCCCGCCTTCTGTCATCTAACTCTTTCTGGAGCATGGGACCAGCTTTCTGCAAAAATGCCCGAGATAGTGGTCCTCCTCCAAGCTGAAGATTCATGGGAACGTTGTTGACAATGACATCGGCCTTAACAAAAATAGCAACAGTTAGAGATTGAATCAATAATACATAATGACTGAGAAACTGTAAATTTACTAAGTATTGTGGGGTAATCTATGGATATGTTTTGCCTGTCATACTAACACGTCAGCCCCACCCTCAAGGAGCTTACAGTCTATTGTTAGCACTGAAACACCATGATGAGGTCATTTCCAAAACTTAGACATTAAGGAAATGTATTAACCACTGCTATGAAATCAACACGTAATGAGTCAGTGTAGAGCTGTGAAAATGAATCAGAGACCAGAGGCAGAGAGTCAGAGACGAAGTCTGAGAGAGAAAAATGGAGAAAGAAGAAAAGTGAAAGTGAAAAACAGAGACAGAGACGGACAGAAACAAAAACACAGAAAGATTGAGACAGAGAGACAGGGGAAGGGAGAAAGAATTGCTCTCAGCCTGGCAGGAACTGAGAATACTTGTTTTGAATTTAACAATATACCAAAAGAAAGACTAGGTCGATGTGAAGGAGGGTATGGTCGGCCCTGAAGGCCTTGGCAAAGGAAAGTCACTAAGGTGAGGGTAGGCAGTATCCATTCTCGCCTGTCCAGGGATGTCGAGTTCTCCAATATCAATGCTAAGGCTGTTCCTTTGGTGAAGTGAGGGTCATAACCCAATGCCATGAGACGTTACATATTCAACTCATAACTCCTATTACTCAGATTTTGTGCTCACCAGAAACCTTCTGATTCCCTGGTAATTTGGGAGTAGGAGGAGACAAACTCTGTCATCATGTGGCCTTTTTTTATTTTTATTTTATTTTTTTAAACACGATTTCGATCTGTTCCCCGGGCTGGAGTGCAGTCGCATGATCTCGGCTCACTACAGCCTCTGCCTCCCAGGTTCAAGCAATTCTCATGCCTCAGCCTCCCGAGTAGCGGGGATTACAGGCATGTGCCACCATGCCTAGCTAATATTTGTATTATTAGTAGAGATGGGGTTTTGCCATGTTGGCCAGGCTGGTCTTGAACTCCTGATCTCAAGTGACCTACCCACCTTGGCCTCCCAAAGTGTTGGGATTACTGGCATGAGCCCAGCCTGATCATGTGGATTTTTCATGTCCTGGTTCTTTGGGGAACTCTTCTTCATTGTAAATTAAAAGATGTCTATGTCTCTGGGACATATAAGAGTTTATATTTCCCAACCTAATAATTGGCATTCTTGGGTCCACTTATATAATGTTAGTTAGCATATGAGGTATTATATGAAGTTAGCATAAACTAATCTCAAGATCTGAGAAGCCCCTTGCAGAGACAAGAGTGAGCAAGCCATCCAAGAAACAAAACAAAACAAAACAAAATTAGATCTAGCCCATGTTCTCCTCACTCTCACTTGCAGTTTCACTCTCCATTTACTGATTCTTACACAGTTTAGGGAAGCAATATATTAACATGTAAAAAAAATGGGCCAGGTGTAGTGGTTTACTCCTGTAATCCAGCATTTTGGGAGGATGAGACAGGAGGATCGCTTGAACCCAGGAGTTCAAGACTAGCCTGAGCAACACAGTGAGACCTTGTCTCTACAGTTAAAAAAAAATTAGCTAGTGGCCTGTATTCCCAGCTACTTGGAAAGCTGAGGTGGGAGGATTGCTTGAGCCTAGGAGGTTGAGACTGCAGTGAACCGTGACTGTGCCACTGCACTCCAGCCTAAGTGACAAGGCAAGACGCTATCTCAAAAAAAACAAAAAAAACAAAAAAAAAGTAACCTTGTTGTAATGTTTAAATCAATTCAAAGTAATCAAAAGACACGTTAAATATACAAATATTAGTTGGTATAGAATTTCAAAAAAGATAGGAAATCATTTAGATTGGAATAGTGAGTGAAGGCTTTTTAAAGGGGATAAGAATTTCAGATAGGCCTTGAAGAATGGCTGTAATTGGGTCAGGTAGAAAGAAGGCATCAAGGCATTCAAGGTGCATGGAATATTTAAGAAAGCATAGGATTGTGGCCGGGTGTGGTGGCTCATGCCTGTAATCCCAGCACTTTGGGAGGCCAAGGCAGGCAGATCACCTGAGGTCAGGAGTTCGGGACCAGCCTGGTCAACATGGCAAAACCCGGTCTCTACTAAAAATACAAAAATTAGCTGGGCGTGGTGGTGGGTGCCTGTAATCCCAGCTACTTGGCAGGCTGAGGCAGGAGAATCACTTGAACCCAGGAGGCGGAAGTTGTAGTGAGCCGAGATCACACCACTGTATATAGCCTGGGCGACAGAGCGAGACTCAGTATCAAAAAAGAAAAAGAAAAGAAAAGAGAAAGGAAAAAAGAAAGCATGGGATTGTGAAAGATCAGAAAGTAGTCCAAATTTAGCTAAAGCAGAGGTTCAATAGTGAGAAGAGCGGCTGGGAAGAGATTTAGGGCCAGACGATGGAGTATTTGGAAAGCCACACTTTTTTGGACTTTGCCCTATAGGTAGTAGGAAGACACCAAAGATGTGTGTGCAGAGAAGTACCTTCTAAAATAATGTTTTTGGAATATATATCAAACAGTGATGTAAAGGACAGATTAAAGAGTGACAAGGAGGTAAGGGTAGTACTGAGGCGTGATTGGAGGTTGGGAGTGGTGTGTACCGAAACACGGGTAGACAATGGCAATGAAAAGGAAAGACATGTACATGAGATATTTTGAAAGAGGGCTTATTAGGGCTTGGAAACTAACTGGATAGGAGAAATAATTCAGAGAAGAAAGATAAAGAGGATTCCAAAGTTTATACAGCACCATCCAATGGTAAGAATAGGTAAACCCCAATGAGTTGACACGAAACTTATAATCAACTCAGTGGACTGCATAGTGAAAAGACCTTGGTTTCTTTATCTATAAAATGTGGGTAAGTCATATATTTCTTCAATAGGCTGTAGTACTAATTGAGTAAGGTAAAATATAAAGTGGCCCATCATAAGGGGATAATGATAATAGCTATCATTTTTTGAGTCCTTATTATGTGTAAGGCAGGGGATAAGTGCTTTATATGAATTATTTCATTTAAGCCTCATAACAACCTTCATATCATCATCATCCATATTTATAGATAAGAACTCTGAGACATAAGATGGATATTGACCAAGATCAGTGGCTGTTGAGTGGTGGAGCAGTATTTGAACCCTGCCAGAACTGACTTTAGAGTTGGTCTGCTTACCCACCACACTATGCCTACACCTAGAGTGAAAAATAAATTTATTGTACTTTTATATCATCCAGTTCTTCTGGTCATATTACTCACCAATCACTCTCATAATACTCAGTTGCAGAGCTCACTATTACCAGTAGCCATGGCAATTATCTTTCTCATTGCAAATGAAATAATTACAATTCCAGTGTTATAAGTAAGTCTCTTGAGTTTGATTAGTGTGAGTCAGATCAATTCTGTGTAAAATGATAAGATGCAACTTCTCAACCTGCTGATTTGAGGCCAAGGTCCTGAACCCACGTGACAGAGGACTCTAAAAACTCTAGAGAACATGAAGAAAGCAGCCGGCTGCCTCCTCTCTGCCATCCCATTAACTACGGCAAATGCAAAGAATATTTCCAGTGGCTCATAATCCAGAAGAGTCTCCCAATTTCTCAGCAGAGTTCTCTTTCTGTTAGTCCTGAATGTCTGCCATCTGAAGGTAAACATCAGGTGTCCAAATGGTGGGGCTATAGAATTCTAAGAAGCATCTGAACCAGTGATTCTCAGCCCTAGCTGCATAAGATAATCACTTGGAATGCTTTCAAAAACTATTGTCGCCTACACCACATCCCTGACCAATTAAAGTCAGGATCTCTAGGGGGGAGCCTGGGAGTCCGTATTTTTAAAAGGTCCCCTAGATGATTATGATCTGCAGCCAGGATTGAGCATGATGGATGTCAACTATAGGAGGAATATAGGGCCTGTATCTTCTGTTAATTGGTGATTCCAAGGAAGAGGAAACAGTAGGAGAGGAGGTGTAGGCAGGAGCCAGGCTGAGGATTCAGTACCTCTTCTGGTAACCTTTATCCCTCCTCATTCTTCCTGTGTTTCTGCAAAGTGCTCAGGCAGGAGCAAAGGCGTGTTTGTGAAGAGTGATTCTATAGTGTGGTGTACACATAGCTTCCTCACTAATGCTGACTGGTGCAGGAGAGAAAAATAGAACTGGGTTGAGAGTAAGTCAAGATCAGTTACAGAGAAATAAAAGAGATGGATTTGCAAACTCTTGTTTGTGGTTAAACTTGAACCCCTCCACATGAGTACATGTGGAAGAATATAGGGGATGTTAAGTATATATCTGCATAAACTTTAAGTGGGTTTAACTTCTCAAATTTATCTTTGATATCTTTAATCTTTGATTAAGACAAAGAACAAATTAAATCATGGAACAAGTCACAGAACAAGTTAAATAGATCCCACTGTTCCTTGGTAGATTTATTAAATGGCATCACCTACCCAGATGTACAGAACATCTCCACTTATCAACTTGAGATTCAGACCTTCTTTGGTTTGGATTGAAGCTACAACATTCCTGATTGAAAGACAATCTTTCTTGCTGAACTTGTTGTCTCTGCACTGTGGAGAAAACAGTAAAGCGTTACCAGCAATGCCAATTTCAAGAGTTCCCTTAAGCCAGGTGTGGTGGCTCAGGTCTGTAATCCCAGCACTTTGGAAGACTAGGTGGGAGAATCACTTGAGCCCAGGAGTTCAAGAACAGCCTGGGCAACATATTGAGACCCTGTCTCTACAAAAAAATAAATAAATAAAAAATTAGCCAGGCTCAGTGGCATGTGCCTGTAGTGCCCACTACTTAGGAGGCTGAGATAGGAGGATTGCTTGAGCCCAGGAAATCAAGGTGGCGGTGAGCCATGATGGCACCCAGACACTCCAGCCTCGGTAACAAAGCGAGACCCTGTCTCAAAAAGATGAAAAATAAGTAAATAAGTAAACTTTCCTTATAGGTGTTCGTATAGAAAATAACTATTACATTTCACAGAATTCTCTAACTAAACTCATAACTCAGCTCTGAGATTTAAAAGCAGATAGTTTATTATTACAATGTTTGAATATCAATTGTATTTAATATTCCAAATGCCAGTGAGTTTTTTACTTATTCCCCCCAAGAATCCTAGCATAGCCAACCCTGTCTGTATTCCCCAGCCCTGACCACTTAAATGTACCCTGCATATATTTCCAACTGTATTTCTTGCCTGGAGACTTTCTTTAGTGCCAAATCTCATTTGGCTTGCTGGTGTAGCAGAGAGGAAGTACAGGTATATTGAACCCCCCTCCACAATCCCCCACCATCAGCCCTCATCCAGTGATTGACAGGAGCTGGTATAAAAATACAGCAGCAGCCTTGCCTCCCAGAGAGATTCACTATGAGTTTCCCTAGTGGGATTAAGTGGGAGCTGATTTGATGATGCACCCTACCAGTTTCCTTTACTTACTTTCTTTCTTTTTTTTTTTTTTCTGAGATGGAGTGTTGCTCTGTCACCCAGGCTGCAGTGAAGTGGCGTGATCTCGGCTTACTGCAACCTCTGCCTCCCGGGTTCAAGTGATTCTCCTGCCTCAGCCTCCCAAGTAACTGGGATTACAGGTGCACACCACCACACCCCACTAATTTCTGCATTTTTTTTTCTTTTCTTTTTGAACAGAGTCTTGTCCTGTCACCCAGGCTGGAGTGTAATGGCACGATTTTGGCTCACTGCAACCTCTGCCTCCCGGGTTCAAGCAATTCTCCTGCCTCAGCCTCCTGAGTAGCTGGGATTACAGGCACCCGCCACCACGCCTGTCTAATTTTTTGTATCTTTACAAAGATACAAAAATTATCTTTTTAATTGTTGGCCAGGCTGGTCTCGAATTCCTGACCTCGTGATCTGCCTGCCTCAGCCTCCCAAAGTGCTGGGATTACAGGTGCGAGCCACCACACCCGGCTCTACTTTCTGTATTTTTAGTAGAGACACAGTTTCACCATGTTGACCAGGCTGGTCTCAAACTCCTGACCTCAAGTGATCCACCTGCCTCGGCCTCCCAAAGTGCTGGGATTACAAGCATAAGCCACTGCACCCAGTCTGTTTCCTTTATTTTCTTAGTTAAATAAGTTGCACTTGAATCTTGTCTTAGGGTCCTCTTCAGGAGGCACTCAAACTAAGACATATCCCTGAGTACTCCATAATAATGCATTTGGAGTTTGACTATTAATCGATCATAGAATTTTAGAATTTAAAGGGTGATGACAGACCATCCAGGATAGAAACTTCATTGTCCTGAAAAGGAAACCAGTGTGCAGATGGATGAAATCATTTGATCAAAATCAAACTACTAGCTAATGAAGAATACAGTACTTGAATGTGGTCTCTTGACACCCAGTTCAGTTCTACTCTTCATGGAATCTGAGCTTATCTACCTCATGGTATTTCTCAAACAAATGGTAAAAATATAGTACATGTCACCCCTCTTGCACTTGTGACAGACATTACTAATCCATATCAGCATTCTTTTTCAATCAACCCAGATCCAGTCTCAGAACCTTCCTCAACACAGAGCTCCAGGCAACAATTATCATTTGGTCAGAAGTAATCCATGAAACAAAATCTATTTTCCATGCCTGATCTCACTCAAAAAGGATATCAATTTTTTTTTTTGTTTAAAATTGTCTTTGATCATTTTTCAGTCTGTGCTTTGGCAGTGGGTTTCTGGGCAATACTTTCATTTGCTCAAGAATTTCATGATTTGTTACTCTTCTGCATGCATGCTGGTATGTTTGATGAAAGTTTTATCCGTGATCTCCCACCCTGAGAATTCCTTGGGTGAGAGTCTTAAAGCATTGATGTGAAGACTAGAAAACCTCCCAAAAGAACCAGCTACATTCTCAGTCACATTTTGGTTTTCCTTTTTGTTTTGGTTGGTGCTTTCTCTTATTGTCTTTAATTGTGTTACAACTCTTCACATTCTCCAGACAACCAATTATTATGACCATCTCCTTGAACATATCAAACTCAATCAAAATCCTATCATCCTCTAAACTGTTTTCTATGTCCTCCCGTACTGCTGGCTTCACATTCAATCTGGTGACTTGATATTTAGACACAATGAGGAGAATTTTTTAGAAACATGTTCTCTACATGTCTTGATGACACTGACTTTTTTTCAGTCTTCCTTGAGTAAGCTGGGTGGTTGTAGACCTGCATGTTACCTCCAACCCCTTACGGCTGCCTTGGGGTCATGTTACTTCACAGTGACAACTTCTCATTCTGTGATTTGTCATTCTGATCAGGTGATGCATTTTAGGCAGGAACTTCCATATGTGAGGATCCAGGGCCACCAGGAGTGGTGCTGGCCTGGCAACTTTTTCAGGGACTTTTCCCCTTGATACAAGGCTGTGCCCAAAGACACATAACACTGGGACACAGAAATGGGCCTTTCGTTGAAGACCCAGACTTTTTGGTCAAGTAGGTGTTCACCACCAAAAATAAAAATAAAGGGTAGGCATCATTCAGACAAAACCAAATGGTAATATTTTAAAGAGTAAAAGGTACCTCTGGCACATAAATGCTGACACTCGTGAGACTGAAATAGAGTGTCTTCCTAAAATGGCACCACTGTCAACAGCTCAGTGAAAGACGTGACATCCGTAAATGCAATGGAGGTAATCCTCAACTAATGGAACAAGGCAATTCCATGCATGTTTACTTAGCCATAAAATTTTATCACATTGGTCTGATTTTCCCATTGACATTCATTGTAATATTGAAAAGGTAATTCTCTTCCTGAAAAAGTCTTGCCCTTAGAGATTCAATAAATACAAGCAACAATGCATGAGCAATTCAAAATAACCTCTTTAAAGTAAGGTCATTACTATTTTTGAAAGGAATGGTTATAATAGTCAAAAATATTACAAACAATTGTGTGCTATAATCGAAAGAAGTCATAAAATTAGGTCAGATTCCCTAGCAACAGAGCCTGAGTTTGGGATTCATATGCAAGTGATTTATTAAGGTTGTGCCCTCAGGAGAAACGTGTAGGAAGTGAGAGATGAAGATAGAGAAGGGGAAGAAGCTAAGCTGGAATATGTTTTTCAGTGTACCCTGGTATCTGCCTGATCTCCCAGGGAGCTCTAGAGTATAAGACTTCCATAACAGCATTTGTCCCTCCTAGGGGCAAGGGAGCTCAGTTCCTCTACCTCCATACCAGTCAGTTATTGTCTATGGAACATCTGATCAGGAGATGAATGTCAACTCCCAGGCACCTCCGGGAGAGGCACCCTTCAAGTCTCCCAAAGGCAGTCCCCTGGGGAAGAATCCAAGTGTGAGTCCTTAACAGTAATACAGTCAATAAGCAGTTGGCTTATGAATGCACCTGATAAGTAAAAGAGACCAAGCCCAGGGCATCTGGGAGAGGCACAAAAGAAAAGAAAGACCACTAAGGAAAGTCAAAGAATAACTGCACAAGTTTGAGAGAAAGAGAATGTGGCTCAGCAGCTAAGTCATATAAAAAGTCTAAGGGATCATGATTGGCAGTAAACTCAGTACAAATTAACAGTAATGTAGCTCTGTTTAAGAAAGAAAGAAAAAAAAAGGCCACCAAATGCAAAGATGTGGAGCAGCAGGAACACTCATTCATTGCTGGTGGGAATGCAAAATGCTACAGCCACTTTGGAAGACAGGTAGTTTTTTACAAAACTAAACACACTCTTCCCATATGATTCAGCAGTTGCATTACTTGGTATTTACCCAAATAAATAGAAAACTTTTGTTCACACAAAACCTGCACATGAATGTTTCTGGAAGCAATAAAGCTTTATTCATAACTGCCAAAACTTGGAAGCAGCCAAGATGTCCTTCTGTAAGTGAGTGGATAAATAAACTATTGTACTTCCATACGATAGAATATTATTTAGCACTAAAAAGAAAAAGAACTGAGTTATCAAGCCACAGAAAGACATGGAAGAAACTTAAATGCAGATTCCTAGGTGAAAGAAGTCAGTCTGAAAAGGCTACATACTGTATTATTTAACTATATGACATTCTGGAAAAGGCAAAACTCTAGAGACAGTAAACAGATGAGTGGTTGCCAGAGATTTCGGAGAAGGAGGGAGGGGTGAATAGGTGGAGCACAGGCAATTTTCAGGGCAGTGAAACTATTCTGTATGATATTGTAATGGTGGACACATGACATTATGCATTTGTCAAAAACAATGGAACAGGCCAGGGCAGTGGCTCATGCCTGTAATCCCAGCACTTTGGGAGGCCGAGGCAAGTGGATCACCTGAGGTCAGGCATTTGAGACCAGCCTGGCCAACATGGTGAAACCCCGTCTCTACTAAAAATACAAAAATTAGCTGGGCGTGGTGGCAAGCACCTGTAATCCCAGCTACTTGGGAGGCTTGACCCAGTAGGTGGAGGCTGTAGTGAGCTGAGATCGCACCACTGCACTCCAGCCTGGGTAACAGAGTGAGGCTCCGTCTCAAAAAAAAAAAAAAAAAAAAAAAAAAAACCACAAAAGACAAACAAAAACCAATGCAACTATACAACACAAAAAGTGAACTCTAAAACTATGGACATTAGTTAATAACAGTGCATTGGTTCATCAATTGCAACAAATGTATCACACTAATGCAAGATGTTAATAATAGGGGAAACTAGGGGACAGGGGGTATTTGAGAATTTTCTGCTTTCTGCTAAATTTTTCTGTGTACCTAAAACTACTCTAAAAACAAAGTCCTTTCCTTAAAAAAAAAAAGGTAATAATGAATTTGGGGGCAATACTAATAGAAACATACTAACGAGAACGGGCATGAATAATGGCTTTATTCTACTTTTCACTGTTAAAAACAGGCAACACCTGTGGTATGTGCTTACTTCAAAGTGCCAAATGTTGCAAAGGGATTATGAAAACTAGGTATGTGCAGAATAGAAAAACCGATGCCCTGAAAGGATGCAAAACCATGTCACATGAGGATATGCTGAAGGGAATGAGAATCTTTAACTTGCAGGAGTAGAGTTAATGAGTGGGGTGGAATGCAAGAGCAGTTGTCTTTAGACATTTGAAGGGCTGCCTTACGAAGGAATGATTTCTACTACTCTACGTTGGTATGTACAGCTATAGTAAAACATATTTGGGCTTAACATAAAGCTACGTTTTTAAATAATTAGAACTGCCCTAAGATGGAATGGGTGGGTCAACATGGGAAACAATAACTTCCCAGGCAAGCAGAAGATAGGCCATCACTTAGTGGTCTGGTTTTACATCTAAGTGAACTCTTTTTACCTTTTTTCTCCCAAATTTTTCTTAATTGAAATCCCTAGCCTACTTTAAATACATTTTACTAGTAAAAATAGTTTTATTTCAGTACTCTTATGTCAGAGGTGATAGCAACGAAGGACAGTGAAAATGAAAGAGTGAAATACTTAAATAACATTTAATAATGGCATTTTGTGCTTATATCTGCTAAGAATTATAGCTACCCAAAACACAATTCATACCTGTTATTTCTCACCAAATTAGTAACTTGTGTTTCTCATTTGTTCTTAATTTAATAATTGTAATAGCTTTATTTACTGGGTACCTGTTATGTGTCAGATATTTTATAAATATTATCTCACTTAATTTAATCTTAACAATGAGCCTGTGAGATAGATACTTTCTGAATGAGGAAACAGGCCTGGTGCAATGGTTCATGTCTGTAATCCCAGTACTTTGGGAGGCCAAGGCAGGAGGATCATTTGAGGCCAGGAGTTCAAGACAAGCCTGGCCAACATGGCAAAACCCCATCTCTATGAAAACATTGAAAAATTAGCTGGGCTTGGTGGTGCACACCTGTAATCCCAGCTACTCTGGAGGCTGAAGTGGAAAGACTGCTAGAGCTCAGGATTTTGAGGCTGCAATTAGCTATGATTATGCCACTGCATGCCTGGGCAACACAGTGAAACCCTGTCTCAAATAAGTAAATAAATAAATGAAGAAAATGAAAGAAAGAAAGAAAGGAAAGAAAGAAAGAAAGAAGGAAGGAAGGAAGGAAGGAAGGAAGGAAGGAAAGAAGGAAGGAAGGAAGGAAGGAAAGAAAGAAAGAAACGGAGAGAGGAAAGGAAAGGAAAGAAAAGAAAAAAAAAAGAAAAGAAAAGAAAAAAGAGAAAGGCAAAGAAGAAAGGCAAGGAAAAGGAAGACAGAGAGAAGAGAGAGAGAGAATCAGAAAGTAACTTTGCCATTGTTATCCAGCTAATAAAATCTGGAAGGATTTAGATCTATACATTTGGGATTCTTTTTTTTTTTTTTTTTTTTTGAGACAGTGTCTCGCTCTGTTGCCCAGGCTGGAGTGCAGTGGCACAATATCATGGCTCACTGCAGCCTCAGCCTCCTGGGCTCAAGTGATCATCCTCTCACCTCGGCTTCCCAAATAGATGGGAGCACAGCCATGTGCCACTACCCCTGGCTAATACATTTGGGATTCTAAAGGACAGGCTGGGCGCGGTGGCTCACGCCTGTAATCCCAGCACTTTGGAGGCTGAGGCGGGCGGATCACCTGAGGTCAGGAGTTCAAGACCAGCCTGCCCAACATAGTGAAACCCTGTCTCTACTAAAAATACAAAAAATTAGCTGAGCGTGGTGGCACACGCCTGAAGTCCCAGCTACTCAGGAGGCTGAGGTGGGATAATTGCTTGAACCCAGGAGGCAGAGCTTGCAGTGAGCCAAGATCACGCCACTGCACTCCTGCACTCCAGGGTGACAAGAGCAAAACTCCATCTCAAAAAAATAAAAAATAAAATAAATAAAATAAAAATAAAGGATAGTGTTGCTCTAGTATTTCTATATAGATGGCTTAGGTGTGACAATCTGGCTAGAAGTAGAGGGTGGTGAAGGGAGCCTGTCTTGAAGCTGTACCTTCTTGGATTGTGAAAGTAAGATCACTCTCGATCCCTACTTCCTGGTCATTGAGCCTTTGCGTAGTCTCCTTCCATATCATATCAGAGTTGGCTGTGTGACCAACAAAATATGGCAGAATTGATGCTATGTCACTTCTGAGGCGGGTGTATGAAAGGCTCTGCAGCTTTCTGCGCTCTCATGGCCTCTCTTTCTCTCTCTCTTTCCCCCTTCCTCCCACAGACAACTCAATCTGGGGGAAGTCAGCTGCCATATTATGAACAGCCCTATGGGGAGGCCCTCAAAGTCAAGGAACTGAAGTGTCTGACAGGAGCCACGAGAGTGGGCTCAGAAGCAGACTCTCCAGTCGCAGTCAAGCCTACGATGATGACTGCAGCCCCAACCAAAATCTGAATAACCACGGCATGATAGATACTGAGCCAGAATCACCCAGCTAAGCTGCTCTCAAATTCCTGACCACAGAAAGTGTGTGATAATAAATGTTTGTTACCTAAAACACCCAAGTTTTGTGGTAATTGGTTATGTAGCAATAGAAAAGTAAAAATATAAATTGTATGCTTATATAGGATGGCTTGAGGAGGCAGGCTGGTAGAGACAGTGGGGATAAGGCTGAAACTCCCATCCCCTAATCCTTTTTAGCAAAGTCATTGCTGAGAGCCAAGCTCTAACCACTATACCAGCAATATGAAATTTAAAGGTCTTAACAAAAAACGTGTAAATATATATCCATGGGTTCAACAAACCATTGATTGAAAATATTTTTTAAAAAATACAAAATAACAATACAACAGTGAAAAATACATAAAAATACAGTATAACAACTATTTACATAGCATTTACACTGCATTAGGTATTATAAAGTAATCTAGAGATGACTTAAAGTATATAGAAGGATGCATGTAGGTTACATGCAAATACTAGGCCATTTTATATAAGGAACTTGAGGATCCATGGATTTTGGCATTGCTTGGGGTCCAAGAATCAATCCCCTGTGGATACTGAGGGACAACTGTGTGTATATTATAATATGCATATATATAAAATCTATATCTATAGACTAGAAAAGAAAATGCATCCATTCTTTAGCAACGAATGCACATATTGCAACAAAATTTATTTTTCCAAATTGCAACAAATACTGTTCTTTTAATATAAGGTGTGGACTGGGATATAAAATATATTTTTTAGGATGTATTGTGGAAAAAGAAAAAAAAAAAAAAGCTGGGCGCGGTGGCTCACATCTGTAATCCCAGCACTTTGGGAGGCCGAGGCGGGCAGATCACCTGCAGTTGGGAGTTCAAGATCAGCCTGACCAACATGGAGAAACCCCTTCTCTACTAAAAATACAAAATTAGCCAGGCATGGTGGCGCATGCCTCTAATTCCAGCTACTCAGGAGGTTGAGGTAAGATAATCACTTGAACCCAGGAGGCGGAGGTTGCAGTGAGCCGAGATCGCACCATTGCACTCCAGCCTGGGCAACAAGAGCGAAACTCCATCTCAAACGTCTCAAAAAAAAAAAAAAAAATGTTGGCCAGACGAGGTGGCTCACACCTGTAATCCAAGCACTTTGAGAGGCTGAGGGGGTTGGATCACTTGAGCCCAGAAGTTTGAGACCAGCCAGGGCAACATGGTGAAACCCCCTTTCTACAAGAAAAACCACAAAAATTAGCCAGGCATGGTGTTGGGCGCCTGTAGTCCCAGCTAGTTGGGAGGCTGAGGCAGGAGAATTGCTTGAGCCCAGGAGGTCGAAGCTGCAGGGAGTTATGATCGCACCACTGCAATTCAGCCTGGGTGACAAGAATGAGATCCTGTCTCAAAAACAATAAAAGTTTATGAAATGAAATGCTACTGAACGGTACTCCACTCTGCCTCCCCTATTTATTTCTTTACTTCTCTAATGGCTGGAGTGCAGATTGAGTCTCCTAGACAACCAAGCTTGTACATGTCATCTACAGAAACACTGGATATGCTTAAACATTAACCATTTACCAGAGTATAACCACGATGGAAAAAAAAAAATTTTAAGGACTCTCCAGATGTCAAAAGCAGCATTATGGATTAGGTGATGAGTATGTAAGAAAGATGAGGCCTTCACAGTCTACCAGTTTGGAAAGTTGGTAGTAATCCTAAGATTGCTATAGCAGGAATCAGATATTTTGGCTGGGTGCAATGGCTCATGCCTGTAATCCCAGCACTTTGGGAGGCCAGGGCTGGTGGATCACTTGAGCCCAGGAATTCAAGGCCAGCCTGGGCAACATAGGGAGGCCCCACTTCTAAAAAAAATAAATAAATATAAAAAATTAGCCAGGTGTGGTGGCATGTGCCTGTTGTCCCAGCTATTCAGGAGGCTGTGGCAGGAGGATTGCTTGAATCCAGGAGGTTGAGGCTGCAGTGAGTTGTGATTGTACCACTGCACTCCAGCCTGGGTGACAGGGTGAGACCCTGTCTCAAAAAAAAAAAGAAAAAAAAGAAAAAAAAAGTTCAGATATTTTACTCATCAACTCCAGGATGGAGTTAAGTCTATTAGCTGTTTTTTGTTTGTTTGTTTGTTTTCGAGATAGGGTCTTCTTCTGTCACCTAGGCTGAAATGCAATGGTGCAATCATAACTCACTGTAACCTCAAACTCTTGGGCTCAAGTGATCCTCCCACCTTAGCCTCCCAAGTAGCTGGGACTACAGGTGTGTGCTACCATACCTGGCTAATTTTTTAATTTTTTGTAGAAATGGGGTCTCCCTGTGTTACCCAGGTTGGTCTCTAACTCCTGGACTCAAGTGATCCTCCCACCTCGACCTCTCAAAGTGCTGGGATTACAGGCGTGAGCCACCATGCCTGGCCTCTTTTAGCTTTTTAAACCACTTGCTATGGTCTGAATGTTTGTGTCCCTCCAAAACTGATGTTGAAACCTAATTTCCATTGTGGTATTATTAAGAGATGGGGCCTTTAAGAGGTGATTAGGTCATAAGTGTGGAGCCCTCATGAATGAGATTAGTGCCATTATTTTAAAAAGGCTTTTGGAAGCCTTCTACCTCTCTGCTATGTGAGGACACAGCAAGAATGTGCCATCTTTGGAAGAGAAAATAAGCCCGCATCAGACACCAAATCTGCTAGTGTTTTGATCTTGGACTTTCCAATCGCCAGAACTATGAGCAATACATTTATGTTGCTTATATATTACCCGGTCTAAGGTATTTTGTTGTAGTAGCCTGAACAGACTAAGACACCACTATTGAAAGTTAAGCTCCTTTTCTTCGTAGATAGCCTCTCAACTTTTGGCTCTCCTACCTGACTGGTTTTCATTGAAGCTATGTGAGGAAGATCCTAATATCTGCTTCTATACTCTGACTTTTCCCCCAGTGTTCTCTTTCCACCTATAGTTTCAGGGATACTTTTTGGCTTCACCACTTCTTCCTCATGATCACAGTTGGGAAGGGACATGTAGGTGAGGTACAGCCATTAAAAAATGATGTTTATTTAGTCATATTATCCAAAGTATAATTATAGCTATTTTGTACATGGTAAACCCTTCAAGAAAATGTTACTGTCTTTAAAATGGTTCATTCCATTTTCTAAATGCTTTATGTTTTATTTGACAAGTGATCAGATTCTGAATATATCTTGAAGGTGAACAGGATTTCCCAAAGGAAAATAGAGGATATGAGAGAAACAGAAGAGTCAAGATGACTCCTGGGCTTTGGTCTGAGCAACTAGGAGGATAGAGTTGCTATCCGCTGACATGGGAAAGGCCATGGGTAATGCAAGTTGATGAGGTGGGGTGGAGACGGTAAGGAGTTTTGTTTAGGACATGTTATGTTTATGCTTTTTTTTTTTTTTTTTTTTTGAGAGGCTGGAGTACAGTGGCGAGATCTCAGCTCACTGCAACCTCTGACTCCTTGGTTCAAGGGATTATCCTGCTTCAGCCTCCCTAGTAGCTGGGATTACAGGCACATGCCACTACGCCCAGCTAATTTTTGTATTTCTAGTAGAGACGGGGTTTCACCATGTTGGCTAGGATGGTCTTGATCTCCTGACCTTGTGATCCACCTGCCTCGGCCTCCCAAAGTGCTGGGATTACAGGAGTGAGCCACCGCACCCAGCCATGTTTATGCATATTCTTTTAGACAACCAGGTATGGAAGTCTTCTGGGCAGTGAGCATAGACATTGGAGTTTAGGAGAGAGTCTTGACTGGAGATAAAAACTGAGTCATAGGTACACAGTATTTAATGCCATTAGATCCTAGAGAGTGTAGAGAAAGAGGAAAAAAAGAACCAAGGACTAAGTCCCACATTAAGAACTGGAGGAAAGAAGAGGAATGAGAAAAGAAGAATAAAAATGAACAGCCAAGCCAGCGTGGTGGCTCATGCCTGTAATCCCAACACTTCGGGAGGCCAAGGCAGGCAGATTGCTTGAGCTCAGGAGTTTGGGACCATCCTGGGCACTGTGGCGAAACCCTGTCTCTACAAAAAAAATACAAAAATTAGCTGGGTGTGGTGGTGCATGCCTGTAGTCCCAACTACTAGGGAGGCTGAAAAGGGAGGGAGAAGTGGCAGTGGGCCAAGATTGTGCTACTGCCCTCTAGCCTGGGCAGCAGAGCAAGACTAAAGCCTCAAAACAAACCAACAAAAAGCAGCCACTGAGGTAGGACAAAACTGAAAAGTATGGTGTACTAGCAGCGAGTGACAAACCTGTATTTAGGAGGAAGGAGCCATCAATTGTATGAAATGCTACTAAGAGATTGAGTAAAAGGAGGACTGAAAAGTGGCTATTGAGTCCAGCAAAGTGGAGATCATTTGTGACTTTGGCAAGAACAGCTTTGGTGGAACACTGGAGGTAAAAGCCTGTCTGGAATGGATTTCAGAAAGAATGCGGGGAGAGGAAATGGGGATGAGGCAGACAAATTTCGATCAAGAAACTTTGCTGCAAAGGGAAGCAAAGAAATGAAGTAGTAGCTACATGGAAATTGGGGTCAAGGGAAGCTTTTGTTTTGTTACTGCGAAAAAAAAAAATTCCTTTAGCTAGATTCCCACAGAACCTGTTCAAAGCTTGAGTTAATTCACAGCATATTCCAGTAAGAATGTGGTGGCTTTGATGGGTTTCCTTATCACCTGTGTAGTCTCTAATCTGACTTCATCCGTGCATTAAAAGCTTAATAACCACTTTGAACATCAAGAAGGAAGAGAAATTAATCCTTTGTAGTCAGAAAACTCAACCAGGGCTGAACTCTCCTCTGGGAAATACTGAACATTGGTTACTCTTTCTCTTCCATTTTTGGGATTTTTGAAGAAAATTGTTATGTAATTACTTTCAACATCAAGTGGCATATTTTCAATCTTAATGGTGGTTGTCTGTTCCAAAGGTTCCGGGGAAATCTGAAGTTGCTGAACTCTATGGTGTCCATCACAAACATTAATAAATGTGTTGACATCTAGAAGTAAAAATCAGCTTATTGGTATTGTAATTTCACTTCATATTAGAAGAAAAAAGATTTTTAAAAGTAATTTGATTTAGAGGTGATTACCACAGATTAAAATTAGATGCTAATTTCTATGTAAAGTTAGATTTCACAACGTCAATTTCAACCTCCCCTACCCTACATCAATTTCAACTTACCCTACATTGCCTACCCTGAATACACAGCAATCTTCAACAATGACCTCCAATTTGAGATCATTTGGGGAACAGGATCAACAGTTACCTCTCCAAGTGTAATCAAGGATGTGGAGCTACTTTGTAATACGATAACAGTAATAATTGTTACACAATATTGTTTTCTAAATCTGATTTATCTTTGTCTCCCATACAAACTTACCCATACCTTGATATCTATTTGGACATGTCACGATGATACAGTCTTAAATATCTGATTCTTTGTTGTTGTTGTTGTTGTTTTTCTGTTGCCTAGCTGGAATGCAGTGTTCCATCATAGCTCATTGTAACCTTAAACTCCTTGGCTCAAGTGATCCCTGACAACAGCCATGTCTTATAGCTTCACTATTAAAACTCACTGGCAATTTGAGGAGATGTACATAGCGGTTAAGAAAATACACTCAGAAGTCAGGATGTCTAAACGGAATTCTGAAACAGGTACTAGCTGTGTGACTGTGAACATGTCATTCAATCCTCTCTAACCCCCAATTTCATTCTTAATAATAGTACCTATCTCATATTGCTATATGTTTTAAGATAGGGTAAGTAAAAATCTTAGCACAGTGCCTGGCATAGAGCAAGTGCTTAATAAATGTCAGCTCTTAGTAGTAGCAGAAGTAATTATGCATATTTCCCTCACAATTCTCTCTTACTGAGAGTTAGAAAGAGCACAACTTTTTTTTTTTTCTTACAGGATTCTACCTTTTCAAAACAAACCATAAAATTTCTATAAATGTAAATATATACTTATGACTTTATGGTAAAATTGATTTCCCAGTTTGGGGTAGGTGGGGCTGGGAAAGGCTGAGGGAGTGAACACAGAAGAAAAAGTAAAAGACTAGAGAAAACAAATGTGTTTATAATAAAAATGTATGTATGTATAATGTTCTATACATTAGTATAGTTTTATCTATATATTTGCATATATGTATCAAAAGATGTATAAATGCATGGTTACTGAAATATTAACAGTTATTTACTAGGGATAATAGGATTACTTTTGCATTTTTCCATACACATTTTTGTACTAATTTCTTTTTTTACAGTGAATCCATGTTATCTTAATAACATAGAAAAAAAATCTCTAAAAATGTAAGTTGGCCGGGCACGGTGGCTCACGCCTGTAATCCCAGCACTTCAGGAGGCTGAGGTGGGCGGATCACGAGGTCAGAAGATCGAGACCATCCTGGCTAACATGGTGAAACCCTGTCTCTACTGAAAATGCAAAAAAAATTAGCCAGGCATGGTGACGGGCACCTGTAGTCCCAGCTACTCGGGAGGCTGAGGCAGGAGAATGGCGTGAACCCGAGAGGCGGAGCTTTCAGTGAGCTGAGATCGCGCCACTGCACCCCAGCGACAGAGTGAGACTCTGTCTCAAAAAAAAAAAAAAAGTTATGCTTTACAAATAATACAATGTATTGTGAAAATAAAAAATAATAACATGAATGAGGAAGTGAAAAGACAACTCAAAGAATGGGAGAAAATATTTTCAAATCATATAGCCAATAAGACTTGTACCTAGAATATATAAAGATCTCTTACAAGTCAACAATTTCAAAAAATCCAATTTAAAAACCAACAAAGGATTTGAATAGACATTTCTTAAAGGAAGATATACAAATGGCCAATAAGGACACTAAAAAGATGCACAACATCGTTAGCCATTAAGAAAGTGGAAATCAAAACCACAATGAGATGCCACTTCACCCCACTAGGATGACTAAAATGAAAAAGACACATTGCTGGTGGGAATATAAAATAAGGCAACCATTTAGGAAAATAGTGTATCAGTTCCTTAAAAAGGTAGTTACCACATGACTCAGCAATTTCACTTCAAGGTATATACCCAAGAGGCATGAAAACATACGTCCACACAGTAACCTCTACAAAAATACTATGGACTGAATGTTTGTGTCCCTCTCTAAATTCTTAAGTTGAAGTCCTAATTCCCAATGTGATTGTATTTGGAGCTGGGGCTCTTGGGAGACACATAAATATTTATAGCAGCTTTACTCATAATTGCCAAAGCTTGGAAGCAACCAACATGTCCTGCAGTAGGTGAATGGATACATAATCTACAGTACATTCAGACAAGGGACTATTATTTAGTGCTAAAAAGAAATGAGTTATCAAGACACACACACACACAAAACCATAGAGGAAACTTAAGGCATATTACTAAGTGAAAAAAGTCAATCTGAAAAGGCAAAATACAGTATGATAGTATGATTTCAACTATATGACATTCTGGAAAAGGCAAAATTATGGAGACAGTAGAAAGATCAGCTGTTGCCAAGAGGGAGGATGAATAGCAGAGCACAGAGAGTTTTTAGGGCAGTGAAATTATTCTGTATGATACTATAATGGTATATACATATTATTAAACATTGTCAAAATCCATAGAATGTACAACACCAAGAGTGAACCCAAATATAAACTAGGGGCTTTGGGTGATAATGATGTGTCAATGTAGGTTTATAAGTTGTGACAAATGTACCACTCTGGCGCTGGATGTTGATAGTGGGGGGAATTATGTTGGGGTGGGGTGTGAGGGGTATATACGAACTCTGTACTTTCTGCTAAATTGTGCTGGGAACCTAAAACTACTCTAAAAATTAAAGACTATTTTTTTAAAATGCATCCTTAAATACCAATTATAAAACTAAATAGTTCTAAGTTAAGAATGGATAATATAAGAATCACAATAGCAATTCTAGAAATAAGCCTCAATCTCTCAAAAAGTTTAACATATGGGTTGGGCATGTTGGCTCATGCCTGTAATCCCAGTACTTTGGGAGGCTGAGGTGGGAGGATCACTTCAGGCCAGGAGTTTGAGACCAGCCTAGGCAACACAGCAAGTCTTAATCTATACAAAAACTTTTCAAAAAATTAGCTGGGCATGGTGATGTGTTCCTGTAGTTCTAGCTACTTAGGACGGTGAGGTGGGAGGATTTCTTGAGCACAGGAGTTCCAGGTTAGAGTGAGCCATGATTAGGCCACTGCACTCCAACAGAGGTGATAGGAAAAAAAAATACGTTTAACGCATGAAGTATTAAGAATAGGAGAGTGGAGAGATGAATCATCACTTAATAAATATTGTTGGGAAAGTTGGGTTTTATTATTAAGAAAATTAAATATCAATTCATACCTCACAATCAACACCTAATCACAGTAAAACTAACACTGATGGGTTACAATTTTTAACTTTTAACACCCCAAAAGTAGTAGAATAAAAGTTCTATATTTATTTAATTAACTGTACTAAGGTGAAAATGTGTCAACTACTAAAGCAAATAGAAGATCTACCAATGGAAATTGATATGGATTCGCATAAAATACTAAAACATTAATTTTAAAAAAAGTTATTTGCAAAACAGCAGTTACTCAAGAAATGTAGGTTGATAAATTGACACAATGGAACACAAGGCTGTATCCTCAACCAGGGTGTTAAACTGTCTAAAGTTCCAGAAATGGAATAGGGGATGGCAGTTTATGGAGTCCATGTGATAAATCAAAATAGTCTTCTATCAGATGATTGACGAGAGGGTGAGTTCAGTATGCAAAAATGTAAATGCATCAGACCAATCTGGTTCAGCTTTTATGTAACAAAGTTGTAAGTTGTTTTTCAGTTGCCATAGACCCCCAGGTTGAAGGTCATGTAGCTGAACACCCAAGTGTGCAACCACGGGCAGAACCTAAGTGCTCAGGAGCAAGGAATGGGGACTGTATTAAGTAGTGGACACTACATGGCAGGATCCAGGATCCAATCAGATAAAGCCCTGATGTCACTCCATAACATGATCCAGTCAGATCATGTCTCTTAGCACTACCTCTTTGCAAGATCCAATCAGATCATACCCCATTATTCCATGGCTATAAAATCTGACCCAGTCTCCAGATTGGAGAGACATATTTAAACAAGGTCTCCCTCTGTCACCCAGGCCAGAGTGCAGAAGTACAAACACTACTCTCTGCAGCTTTGACCTCCTGGGCTCAAGCGATCCTCCCACCTCAGCCTCCTGAGTAGCTGGGTAGATTTAAGCACTTCCTCCTGTCTTTGTGTCAGCTGACTCAAAATAAATCTTTCTCACTGCAAAAACCTGGTATTTTAGTATTTGGCTTTCCATTGCACAAGCAAATAGACCCAGTTTAGTTTGGTGACAACAGGGCACTTCAGAGATATCAATGTTTAAAGCACTAGAATATGAGTTACATAAAAGGCAAATCAAGAATGGGTCAATTTTCGAAAATCTATTACTATAATTCACTATATTAATAGGTTTAAGGAAAAAAACCAACATGATTATTTCCAAAAATACTGAAAAAGCTTAGACCAAATTTAACACCGATTCCTAACAAAATCTCTTGAAAAATGGTAATGGGCCTGGCGTGGTAGCTCATGCCTATAATCCCAGCACTTTGGGAGGCCAGGGCAGGTGGATCACCTGAGGTCAGACCAGCCTGACCAACATGGTGAAACGCCGTCTCCACTAAAAATGCAAAAATTAGCCAGGCATGGTCACACATGCCTGTAATCCCAGATACTCGGGAGGCTGAAGCAGGAGAATCGCCTGAACCCGGGATGTGGAGGTTGTAGTGAGCCAAGATCGTGCCATTGTACTTCAGCTTGGGCAACAAGAGTGAAACTCCATCTCGAAAAAAAAAAAAAAAAAAGAAATGGATGAATATTTCCTTAACATAATAAAAACAGATGAACTTCAATCCTAAAGGAGCATCTTACTTAGGAAAACTTTATAGGTATTTTTTCATTAACGTCAGGAACAAGGTAAGTATGGTAACTATGATTTAACATTGTTCTGTAAGAACTAACTAATGCAATTATATTCATCAAAAAATAAGATCATAGAATAGAAAAAGATGAAACAAAACTGTCTTCACTTGAAGGTGACATGATTTATACCTGGAAGACCCTAAATTAAATGGAAAAAAATAATAATAATTTAAAAAACTCAGCTGGCAGCAATATATAAAATGAGCATGCAAACATCAAAAGCTTTAGGACTTCTACTTAGGCAAATATGAGTAACAGACTTCCTATCCCACTTTAAACAATTAGAAATTTGGTTAAAAGATATCTCAAATATTTTTTTGAGATATTTGATAACAGGCAATATGGGACAGTGATTCCTTGGGAGAAGAAACAAATAAGGTGAACGCTACAATTGCTCCTTTTAGGCTTACCACATGGAGAGCGGTGCAAGCCTCAAAGCAGGAAAAAGAAACCCAGGAGAAGCCTGGAAGCCTCACTGAGTTGAGGAGACAGACAGACTTGGGACTTACCGGAGGCGAAAGTGACTAGAAATTACAAGTCAGAGTACTGGAGAGGAGAGAGTTGCGCAAAGAGCTCCAGAAGTCTACAGAGGATCCCCCTTGAGTCTCGAATGACAAAAGGGCTAGGAATAGTGCCTGTTCTCAATAGCCACAGTAGAAAAATCTCATAATTCTTATGGTATAGGGTAAAGCATTCAGACGGGTTTTGCCTCCATGGTGGGAAAACTAACTATAGATTAAAGATCACTCTGCTCCTGCCTAACAAAGCTTAAAAGCAAGCCTCAAAAGGGTGAAACAGTTCTCAAGTAACTTAACTGTAACACAGATACAATCTCAAGAATATTTGTTAAAGTGCAAAAATATTCAAGACTCAACAAGGTAAAATTCATATAATATCTGGCATCCAATCAAAAATTACTAGGCATGGAAAAAGTAGCAATATATAATGCATACTGAAGATAAAAATAAATCAATTGAAATTAATTTAAAAATGATACAGACTGTGCGTGGTGGCTCACACCTGTAACCCCAGCACTTTGGGAGGCCGAGGTGGGTGGATCACCTGAGGTCAGGAGTTTGAGACCAGCCTGACCAACATAGTGAAACCCTATCCCTACTAAAAATACACACACAAAAAAAACCTAGCCAGTCATGGTGGCAGGCACCTGTAATCCCAGCATTTAGGAGGCTGAAGAAGGAGAATTGCTTGAACCCGGGACACAGAGGTTGCAGCGAGCCAAGACCACACCATTGCACTCCAGCTTGGGCAACAAGAGCAATACTCCATCTCACAAAAAAAAAAAAAAAAAAAAAAAGATACAGATGATAGAATTAGTAAACAAAGATATTAAAACAATTATTATAATGATATTTCATACTTCCAAGAAGGTAGAGGAAAACACGGGCATACTTAGCAGACACTTACTATAAAGGAGAACCAAATCAAACTCCTAGAGAGAAAAAATACAATGCCTGAGGTAAAAAAAACAAAAAAACAAAAAAACACTGTAAACATTGTATGGGATTAACAGCATAATTATAACAGCAGAAAGAAAAGACAAGTGAAATTTAAGTCACAGCAATGGAAACTATGCAAAATGAAAGACACAGAAAATAATGAATAAAGTATTAGCAAGCTATGGCAAAACTTTAAGAGGACTAATATGAAAGAGAGAGAGGAAGATACAGAAGAAAATATTTGAAGAAATTATAGCCAAAAAAAATTCAAATTTGATGAAAACTATAAACCAAGAAGCACAATAAACATGAAGAAAAACTACACCTAGACACATCTACTTGATTAAAACCAGTGATAAGGAGAAAATCTGAAAAGCAATCAAAGAAAAAAGAATTACACACAGAAGGGTAAAGATAAGAATGACAGTAGACTTCCAGTTAGAAATAATGCAAGCCAGAAAACAGTAGAGCAATATCTTTAACTGTCAACTTAGAAAATGTCATTCATGCTGGGTGCAGTGGCTCTTACATTTAATCTCAACACTTTGGGAGGCTGAGGTGAGAGAATTGATCGAGTCTGGGGATTCAAGACCAGCCTGGGCAATATAGTGAGACCCCATTTCTACAAAAAATGTTTAAAAACCAGCTGAATGCCAAGATGGTGCATGCTTGTAGTCCCAGCTACTCAGGAGGCTGAGGTGAGAGGATCACTTGAGCCCAGGAAGTCAAGGCTGCAGTGAGCAGTGTTTGCACCACTGCATTCCAGCCTGGATGACAGAGGGAGACCTTGTTTCAAAAAAAAAGGAAATATCATTCACAATAAATGTGAAATAAAAACCTTTCAGACATGCAAAAGCTGAAAGAACTCATCACCAGTAGACCAGTGCTATAAGAAATGTTAAAAGAAGGTTTTCAGAGAGAACAAAAATAATGCTAGATGAAAATGGTAAAATGTGAGTAAATATAAAAGACTGGTTCTCTTATTTTTTAAATCACTTTTAATCTCCAAATAACCAAAACTATCTTAAGAAAGAACAACTAAGCTGGTGGTCTTTCACTTCCTGATTTCAAAACATATTACAAAGCTACAGTAATCAAAACAGTACAGTACTGGCATAAAGAAGACATATAGAACAATGGACCAAAAAAGAAAAGCTTCATGGCATTGAATTTGGCAATGATTTCTTGGATATGACACCAAAAACACAGGCAATAAAAGTAAGAATAAACAAGTGGACTACGTGAAGCAAAAAACTACAAGCAAAGGAAACAATCAACAGAATAAAAAGGTGACCTACAGAACAGGAGAAAATATTTGCAAATCATATATTTGTGAAGAGGTTAATATTCAGAACATAGAAAGAACCCCTACAACTCAACTTCAACAAAAACCTGATTTAAAAATGGGCGAAGGACTTGAATAGACATTTCTCCAAAGAAGATATACAAATGGATGACAAGAATATAAAAAGATGTTCAACAATGCTAATCATTAGGGAAATAAAAATCAAAAGCACGGTGGAATATCACCTCACACCCATTAGGATGGATGCTGTGAAAGAAAAGGAAAGGAAAGGAAGATGGGAAGGAAGGAAGAAAGAAAATAAAAGCAAGTATTGTCAAGGATGTGAAGAAATTGGAATCCTTGTGTACTGCTGGTGGGAATGCAAAAATGATTTGGTTGCTATGGAAAACAGCATGGCAGTCCTAAAAAAAAATTAAAAATAGGATTACCATATGATCCAGCAATCCCAGTTCTGGATATAAATACAAAAGAATTCAAAACAGGATCTTGAAGAGATACAGTAATCTGTCACTTAATGATGGGGATACAGTCTGATAAATGTGTTATTAGGGAATTCTGTCATTGTGTGAACATCATAGAGTGTACTTACACAAACCTAGATGGTATAGCCTACTATACACCTAGGCTATATGGTATATAGTCTATTGCTCCTAGGCTACAAATCTATACAGCATGTTACCATACTGAATACTACAGGCAATAGTAACACAATGGTATTTGTGTATTAAACATACCTAAATATAGAAAAGGTACAGTAAAAACACAGTACTATAATCTTCCAGGACCAGCATTGTTTACATGGTCGGTCACTGTCTGAACTTCATTATGCAGAGCATGGCTGTATTTGTACACCCAAGTTCATTATTATTAGTTACGATAGCCAAAATGTGGCAGCAACCCAAATCCATCAGTTGATGAATGTATAAACAAAATATGTTTATATATACATAATAAAATATTATTCAGCCTTATAAAGGAAGGAAATTCTGACACATGGTATCACATGGATGAACCCTGAAGACATTATGCTAAGTGAAATGTCAGTCCCAAAAAGACAAACACACACCGTTTCAGTTTTGCAAGATGAAAAAGTTCTGAAGATTGCCTATGCAACAATGTAAACACACTTAACACTACTGAACTGTATACTTAAAAATGATTAAGATGGTAAATCTGATGTTATATGTATTTTATCATTATTTTTAAAAATAAAAGAAAAAGAAACTTGGTAGATTTCAGTGCAAATATTATCAAGGGTAAAAATGTCATTTCATAATGACAAATGAATCAATTCATCAAGAAGAAATAATCCTAAATATTTTATTCCTAATAACAGAGCTTCAAAATATACGAAGCAAAATTGATAGACCTCCGAGGAGAAAATAAATAAACAAATCCACAATTATAGTTGGAGATTTCATCATCCTCTCTAAATAACTGATAGAACAAGTAGACATAAAATCAGTAAGGACATGAGGATTTGAACAACAACCAACTCCACCTAATTGACATTTATAGAACACTCTATCCAATGAGAGAATGTACTTTGTTTTCAAGTGTGCTTGGGAATTTACCAAGATAGATCATATTCTGTCCATAAGACAAATGTCTGTCTCTCTCTCTCTCTCTCTCTGTGTGTGTGTGTGTGTGTGTGTGTGTATAGTTGTTGTTGTTGAGACAGTCTTGCTCTGTCACTCAGACTGGTGTGCAGTGGTGCAATCTCAGCTCACTGCAACCTCTGCCTTGCAGGTTCAAGCAATTCTCCTGCCTCAGCCTCTTGAGTAGCTGGGACTACAGGCGTGTGCCACCACGCCTGGCTAATTTTTGTATTTTTAGTAGAGACGAGGTTTCACCATGTTCGCCAGGCTGATCTTGAACTCCTGACCTCAAGTGATCCACCTACCTTGGCATCCCAAAGTGCTGGGATTACAGGCGTGAGCCACCGCGACCGGCCCTCAATGCATAGATTTTAAAGAATTCAAATAATGAAAAATACGTTTTCTGACCACAATGGAATTTAACTATTAATAGAAAGCAGTAGCAAATTGGTGATACCTAAGGTTCCACAGGCTGTCTGCTGGATGATTTCATTTACATGACATTCTGGAACTACAGGGACCAAAATATGACCCTAGTGGTTGCCAGGAGCTCATCTTGAATGAAGAGGTTGAATACAAAGAAACTGGTAGAAAACTCTTTTATATCTTCATTATACTGGTAACCATTTGTCAAAACTCACAGAAGTATACACTAAAAAGTATGAATTTTCTAAATATAGAAAAGCTGTCTGTAAATTACACCTTAATTTTTAAAATGAAAGAAAACATCGAAGCATACACACACGTAAATAGACAATATAGTGAATGAGAAAACCTCATATATAATATTGAGAAAAAAGAAAAATTGAAGAAATGTTTTATGTGAAGACAACTATAAACCGTCTTTAAAGACACAAAAGTAGACTTAAACAATGAAAAGGCATCCTTTGTTTCGCTTCCTTTTCTATGTGCTTCAAAACATTCTTTCATAATGCAGATTTCATTGGTTTTGTCGAGGATCAGTACACAGATATTTCAATTTGTACACAATTCTTAACATACACACAAAAAAAAGTTTAAAAAGTCATGTATTGTAATTCTTTTTAAAAGTTATTCCAGTGACTTTCCAGCTTAAAATTTGGAGGCAAATTTTCCTTAAGAGGATATGAAATACCAGTATCTACAATTGTTGATAAGCTGTTACATATGTCCCACCAATTCACAATTTAATATCACATACATTACACACTCAAATTTTCAATCTTTCACAGCACATTAGGTTAGACCATGTCAACACCACCTAAAGATATCAGCTCTCTGTAATTTATTAATTTAATGCAATCTCAATAAAAATTCCAAAGAGCTTTTCTTCTCTTTTTTTTTAAACTGATCACACATCAGAAAAGTTCATGAGGAAAAATAAACAACAAGAATAGCTAGGAAAATAGTGACAAGGAAGCATTCTCTAGGAAGACTAGCCCTGACATTAAAACATACAGCAAAGCCTCTCTAAAGCAGATGAATAAACGGGTCAATGGACGAAAATAGAAGGTCCAGAAATACCCAAACTACATATGAAAGTCTAGTACATGATAAAGCTGGTATCTCAAGTTACTGGGATAGTGATAACCTTTATAATAAATGGTGTTGGGACACTTGATACCCATTTGAAAAAAAATAATTAGATTCACTCCTCAAACCACACACAATAACACACTCCAAATGTATTATAGATCTAAATGTAAAAAATGCATCAGTTCAAGTACTAGAAGCAAGCATGAGTGAATTCTTCTATAACTTGGGTGTAGGGAAGAGTATGACTAAAAGTCATATATTAAAATATGACTAAAAGTCCAGACGTCATAAAATAAAAGACTGGTAAGTCTTGCCACACAAAATTTAAAATATTTGCATGGCAAAGAAAAACAAAAGCCCCCATAAGCAAACTCAAAAAACAAAAAATAAATTGGGAAGACATATTCATAACACATATCACAAATAAAGGACTCATATCCTTTCAAACTTTATAAAGAACTTTTAAATTTTAAGGGGGGGAAAAAAAAAGACCAGAAATGCTAAGGAAAAAGAAGCAGCACGCTCCCCCCTCTTCCGGAACAGGGAAGTCAGTGTAGTCGGCGCCCCCTGGAAGAGAGGGTTCTGCGTGGCGTGGGGTCTCTGCGCCCGCTCGGGCTGCTGGGTCTTGAGGGCCCCGGGCTCAGCCCTGCTGTCCCCTTCCCGCACCCGTCCCCCGCGCTCCTCACCATACTCCCGGAGGAAGAGCGCCGGGAGGCCTTACGCGCCCTACGGTTCCCGGCCGGCCGCACGCTCCCCGCCTCCCGATCTCGTCGGGCTCTGGAAGTAACACCTGCAACTCCGTGCGTTAAGTTCTTTGGGGGTCGGAGCCCCTGGACTCACAGCAGCGGCGGGAGGAGGGCCTGGCGCAGCCATCCTCAGCTCGCCGGGATTGCAGGTGCGCCCCACCCAACAGGGTTGTGCCTCGAACTTCATTTCTCTGAAAACCGCTTTCTTTTCTCTGAAAACCGCTTCCGTCAAAGACTGAGGCCTCGAGTTTGCAAACAGCTGCCTCAGGATTGTGTCGCCCTTTGGGACAGACGTTGCTGCCAGACAAACCCTGGGTCAAAACCCTGAGGTCTGCAATTTTATTAGTTGTGTAGCCTCAGTCAATAGCATCTGTACAGTGGGCACAGCCATAACTATTTCATGTTATTATCATGAAGATTAAATGAGATAAAGTCTGTAGAATGCCTGGCACATTAAAACACAAGAATCAGTATTCCTCTCCTTTTCTGTTGGGCATCCCACTCCTTTCCCCCCAGTTCTCCCTACACACCCATATTTAGAAAAATACACTGGGTTATTTCCTGTGCTCCCTAAGTCAGGGCTGGAGTCAGGTTCCCCTCTGGCCCAACAAGGCATTATTTAATTCAGTCAACGCGTATTGAAGGCCTTTGATATGCCTGACACTGTGTTAAGATTATAAAGATGAATTAGACACAGATCCCTTCTCTTTGGAGTGAGGAGGGAAGTAGGAGGTGGAGAAATAAAACATAGATTAATACAGTTACCTGGTGTATCACGAAAAGTCCTGACAGTATACAGATGGTATACTCAAAATTAATAATTGAAGATAATTTAATAAAGAAATTATTTACACAGGTGTGGGCAAAGGGTTAAGGAAACCAGTGAGAGATGGTGAAGTAGCCTCCTCCCCTTACCATCTAGGCTGAAGGGGCAAGGGAGGGGGCATCTCCTGAACTTGGTAAGAGCTATACCCATAGGAAAGTGCCAGCAGGTAGAACCCATGACTGCTTTCGGGAGACAGCCAGGGCAGTATAAGCATCCCAAGTACTCTCTCCGTGTGCCTTCCAATCTCGTGCTGGTACCTCCCACTGCAGAACCCAATGAGTAATCAGAGAATGGAGCTGATGTGGTACTTAGAGGTCAGCCCTCAGTACCACCTCCAAGGCAGAGAGCAGGGTAATAGGTTTTGGTATCGTATTTGCAGAGATACATATAAAGTATTAGGATAACAGAAATCAGTGGTTCGTTGTAATTTAGAGACAAGATTGGAGAAAAGTTTCTATAGTAGTGGCATTTCAGTAAGACCTTGGATGATGAGTAGGGGACTTTCTAAGAGGAAAATGAGGTGAAGAATGAGAATGAGGTGTGTCCCTCTCTCCCTCTCTCTCTTCAGAGTTCCCTTTTTCATCATCTGTCATGCAGAGAGCAGGGATGGGGGTGGATTACACAGAACAAAGATCACGTGAATGATAGTATAGACTGTGCTTTGGAAAATCTTGTAGTCTGGTGTGACTGAACCCTAGGGACTTGGTGGTGAGGAAGGAACACAAAGTATGCAAAGTGGCATGAGCAATTGCTAACGGCCATGCTGCTGAGTTTAAACTCTATTTTCTAGGCCAGTGGATCTCTAAATGTAATTCCCAGACCAGCAACATCAGGTTCATTGTGAAGCAGTAACCAGGGTGATAACCCCTAGCACCGCGTTACATTACATCTTACTTTACCTCACTTCTCTTTTTGTTTGTCCTTGGGCTTGGACCTCCAAAATTATTAATATCTTAATCTTTGCATCAAGCTCTGTTTTAGATCTGATCAATAAAAATGACCCAATCGATAAAAAAGGAAATAGCACCTAACTTCTGTATGGAAATTAAACCAAAAACAGTACTAAACTTTTTTTTTTTTTTTTTTTTTTTGAGACAGAGTCTTGCTCTGTTGCCCAGGCTGTAGTGCAGTGGCCTGATCCCAGCCTACTGCAACCTCTGCCTCCTGGGTTCAAGCGATTCTCATGCCTCAGCCTCCAGAATAGCTGGGATTACAGATGTGTACCACCATGCCTGGCTAATTTTTGTAAACACTAAACTATTACAGTAAGTGTAAGGAAGTCCAATAAAGATCTTATTTTTCTCCTAATGATTACTTTGATGCTATTTTCAGGGAAGCATCAAATATGTATTATTCTTTTATTTTATCTTTTCTTTGGAGAGAAGGGTGCCCCTGATCTGATAGTGCTCAATGACCTGTCTGGGTAATTCAGCACCAATGTTGGAGAGGTGAAACAGAACCTCGAGAAGCAAGGAGGGGGCAAATATAGTTTGATAGGGTATTGTATATACTTTCTCCAGGACAGAAGAGATGAAATTTGCAGCCTACTTTTATCTTTATAACCTATGTGTTATAAGGAAAAAATACTGAGAAATGTGATTTTTACAGCCAAAAGTAACAGCAGTGAAGTCAAGAGTAGTTAAGTTGTACTGTGATAATATTTAGGAAGCAGCTACACACAAAATCAACCAAAGACCTCCATGCACATGTTATACAACTGTATGCTGTGTGTGTTGTAGGAAACACCGAGAATCTCAACCTAAAGGAAAAAAAAGAAGCAAGGGAAAGAACACAATTTGTTCCAAATCTTTAACTTTATTTAAAGCAGATACAGATGATAACAGCTTCCAAAGAGTAAAAGCAGTAACCCAAATGCTCTGCAATCTCCCACACCATGAAACTTGCACGTCACACACAGTGCAATCTCCCATCCAGAACTTAGTAGAAACCAAACTTTTGCTTCTTTGGAACAAATTTAGCTAAAAGATGAATAGCTAGAAAATAACTATAATGGTAAAGAATTTAATGAATCACCAAAAACTAAATTTATAATCTCATTTTTTTTAAAAACATGTATCATTTAGCTTAAGCTTCCTCAACTCTCTGGACAAAGAAGAAGATTCTGAGTTTTTAAGTTCTTCAAATAGGATTTCCTCTGGGGAAATTTGCTTTGAGTACTGTGTGGGAATCCATTTCTGAGAGAAGCCCAGAATAAAGGGATCGCCTCAGCCTGCTCCATGGAGAAGTACCCTGATGGGAGACAGTACAGCTCTGGAGGGCAGAGCTATGGGGGCAGACTACCTGGTTCATACCCCAGCATTTCCACTTATTAACTGTGTGACCTTTGGCAAGTTGCTTATCCTCTCTGTGCACCAGTTTTCTCAGTTATAAAATGGGAATATTAATTGTATCAATCACACAGATGTAAAGCTGTTGTAAAGGGGACAAACTAAGGAAAGTACTCATTAAATATTAGCTATTATTATCTGATAAAAAATTTGTACGTGTGTGTGTGTATCTTTGGGAAAAGAAGAAGACATCTTGTTTACTATTTTTTTGGAGAGAGGCTGGGACATGGATAATCACATAATTTGCTATTATTACTTTAATCTGACTTGAAAAACCGTTTAAAAATAAAATTTAGCATGTCATATATTCCTTATAGTAGGCTTATTTCACCTTTTTTCTGTCCAGAGAGAGTATCAGTGAGAAAGATTTTAAGGGTGAAAACATGAATTGGTGGGACTTAGTAAAGAGTTGAAAAACTACTACAATGTGGGCTACGGTTATTATAAAATGATAGAGATGGAAACTAGAGTAAGTTTATTTTGTCTGTTAAACCTGGAAGTGAGCTAGGCATGGTCGCTCACGCCTGTAATCCCAACACTTTGGGAGCCCAAGGCAGGAGGATCCCTTGAGCCCAGGAGTTCAAGACCAGTCTGGGCAACACAGGGACACCCCATCTCGACCAAAAAAAAAAAAAAAAAGCCAGGCATGGTGGTGCACGTCTGTGGCCCCAGCAACTTGAGAGGCTGAGGTGGGAGGATCACTTGGCCCCAGAAGGTTGAGGCTGCAGTGAGTCATGATTGTGCCACTGCACTCCAGCCTGGGGGACACAGTGAGACCCTGTCTCAAAACAACAACAACAAAAACAAAGCAAAACAAAACAAAAAAACACTTGGAAGTGGGGTATACTCAAAAGTACAAAATTATCTAGAGAAAAACAATGCTCAGAAATATGTAGCATTACTGTGGCAGGGCAAGTGCACCCAATATGGCAGTTTACAAGGAACAGAAAGCAAAGGCTCAAGTGAGGGGCCTGGTCAGAGTTCAGGCTCCAAGTGTTCTAGAATAAGAAACTCAAGTCAGGCACCATGGCACGTGCCTATAATCCCATCTACTCGAGAGGCCAAGGTTGGGGGATGGCTTGAGCCCAGGAGTTCAAGTCCAGTCTTGATGTCTTTCCTTAAGAGACAGGGCAATATAGTAAGGACTTGTCTCTTAAGGGAAAAAGCAATGAAAGAAGGAAGCTCAGTTTTCCAAATTAGTAGCGAGGACTCCAGAAATGGCTTCCTTACTCCTGCCTCTGCCAAAGATTTAGGAGGCAAATATCCCTCTGCTGGCTTACTAGCAACTTGAGTCAGGCAACACAATTTTATGAAACACTGCTATAGTTTAGTTTGTTTGACCTCCTCCAAATCTCATGTTGAAATTTGATCCTCAGTGTTGGAGGTGAAGCCTAACGGAGGGGTCTGGGTCATGGGGGCAGATCCCCCATGAATGGCTTGGTGCTATTCTCATGGGAGCAACTCTTAGTTCCTGAAGAACTGCTTGTTAAAAAGAGCCTGGCACCTCCCCCACACCTCTCTCTCACTTCCTGTCTGTCATTTGATTTCTGCACACACTGGCTGCCCTTCGCTATGAATGGAAGCAGCCTGAGGCTTTCACCTGATGCCCAACCTTCTAGCCAGCAAACTTGTGAGCCAAACAAATCTTTTTCTTTATAAATTAGCCAGTCTCAGGTGTTCTTTTATAGCAACACAAACAGACTAAGACAGGCACCAACTATATACTAGGCTCTTGGTCATTAAAAATGATAGTCTTGGGTGGGTGTGGTGGCTCAGGCCTGTAATCCCAGCACTTTGGGAGGCCAAGGCAGGAGGATCATTTGAGCTCAGGAGTTTGAAACCAGCCTGGCCAACATGGCAAAACCCTGTGTCTACTAAAAATACAAAAAATTAGCCAGGTGTGGGGGCACACACCTGTAATCCCAGCTACTCAGGAGGCTGAGGCAGGAGAATCACTTGAACCGGGGAAGTGGAGGTTGCAGTGAGCCAAGATCACACCACTGCACTCCAGCCTGGGTGACAGAGCGAGACTCCATCTCAAATAATAATAATAGTCTGATTCCATTTATTACCAATGCTTGCCCAAACTCTACTCATGGCCACTTTTCTTGCCATGAGTAAGAAAGCAGAATATGGGTCTTTAATTTTTCACAACCAACCCTTTTTCCTCCCATTCACAATAGAATTTCACTTTCACAGGTAGAGATGAAGGGGAAAACACACAAAAAACCAAAGAACCACCCCAGAGATGGCAATGAAAAAGGGATCAATTGGCAGCTGAGAGTCCAATGAAGGACATAGAAGATGATTTCAGACCCACCTCTAACCGCAGTGATGACACTAGAGGCATGACACCTTTGCAGCAGATTTTACACAGATTTGGCTTACACTCCAGGGCTGGGTGCGGTGGCTCACGCCTACAATCCCAACACTTTGGAAGGCCCAGGAGGGCAGATCACGAGGTCAGGAGCTCGAGACCATCCTGGCTAACACAGTGAAACCCTGTCTCTACTAAAAATACAAAAACAAAAATTAGCTGAGCGTGGTAGCAGGCGCCCGTAGTCCCAGCTACTCGGGAGGCTGAGGCGGGAGAATGGCGTGAACCCAGGAGGCGGAGCCTGCAGTGAGCCGAGATCGCTCCGTTGCACTCCAGCCTGGGTAACAGAGCGAGACTCCGTCTCAAAAAAAAAAAAAAAAAGGTATCACTACAGAAATGACAGACTAGCAGATTCTTATTCTTATACAAACCATTTCTTGAGAAGAAAAATTTCAAAGTCCTTCCTACATCAGGATTTAGACTGGCATTAAATCAGCCTCCTAAAATATATTTTTTTGAAAGCTTCATTTAAGACATCTTCCAGCAGTTTTCTTACTCAATTCCTTTGGCTTTCAGCTCCTCTTTGACACGCTTCAGGTAAGAAGGATCAGGGTAGCCATACCTGAAGAAAGAAAAATTCCTTTAGTGTCACCACAAATTGTTCAGATATGTGCAATAGATATCCAGCATTTAAGGATTTAATTAATATCCAGTGTTGCAAACATTCACAAGTAATCCTGAAGGTGGATGACATATCATGACTTTTAAATTCGCAGATGCGAGTCATTTAGCTAGCGAGTGAGCCTAGCTGTCTGGCCAACATCTGCCTTTCAACCTGGCTTCTGCCCTGCCAACTACAAAGTATTAATATGATGTAGTTATTACATTTCGCATCAAAGGGCAGGGGGTTTGAGAATCCAAGATGAATGGTAAATACGTTGATTTAATTTGAGGCTTCATGTCTATGTTAATTCTTAAAATTTTTCAGTTTATGGTAAGTAGTGACTCTCCTAAAAATATAATAATATACTGTGTTTTATGGGGGCATTGTAATCACATGCTAGTAGGATTTTCAAATTTAAGGTTTTGAAAAAGTCTCAGGGTATATATTTTTTCTTTAGTGCCAAGGGTCTGTGGAATCCTATTTGGGTTTCATAAAGAACAATTGGATTTCATATAATACAGTTTCTACCAATAGTCTCCTCGCAACTTAGACTTTTTCTGGAATATTATTGGCCAAGTGATTTCAGGTTCTCTGTGGACTGGTGAGGGAAGAGGGGGGAAAAAAAGGTGACCTTAAAAGAAAGCAAAGTAAGTAACATTCCTAGCATCTAGCTTTCAAATAGACACGAAGCCTCAAATTAAATCAGCTTAGATAGTATTCATCTTGGATTCAAAACACCCCTGCCCTTTGGTGCAAAATTTAAATAACTCCATAGTACTTTATAGCTGGCAGGGTAGAAGTTGATGGGGACCAATCTTTCTGTCTTTGAGATTATCATCCCCGATTAGCATCTCTCAAAATACCAATTCCACTGCTATAGAGTCTACTTATATCCACATCCAGAAATTGCCATATTTCATAATCCCTATACTCTGTTGAGCAGCCATTACATCCCAAAAGGCTCTTACTTTTCTGGTCCTCCAAACTTGGATGTTTTGTGGTGAATATCATTCCAAGTGATGACATCTGAGACTCCTGATACGCGAGAGTACCCCACTGTAAAAATCAGCTTTTGGTCAAAGGCCCTACAAAGCAGTTCCAAAACCTTCCTTCCTTCCTTATTATCAGGCAAGTATGCAGTTCGCTGTATTCCAAGGTATCTCTTTCCTGGGTTTGGGTGTTCTTCCTGTGTGAGAACAAGAAAATGTCATGTGAAAACAGTGCCCTGTCTAATTTTTACTATAGGTATAGATGTGTTCATTTGTAGATAAAGCAAATCAAAAGCAAGAAAGGTATTGAAGTTATGCTCATATTCCCAATAACTCATATTTCTCCTCTTTCCTTGAATTCATGCTGGAAACACTGTCCACCTTCCTGATACCCCCATCTCAAGATATAATCTCCACCCACCCTTTCTCTGTCTTAAGAAATAGACACAAAAGGTATTTGAATTACCAGCAAACATTGTGACCTTTACCACTATTTCAATCCCTTGCACATGACCCTGGAGATAATTCCTTGGGAAATCTATTGTCTAATAGGCAATAGGACAGTCTCTTTTGCCCTGGTAATCGTAGCATAGTGGCAAGAAACCCATGGACTTCAGAAATACTTACTGTTTGTATGCCTCCTTTTATAGAATAATTAATCACAATGGTGCCACAGGACTCATAACCTGGAAGTGAGTCTCTTGAAACAGTGACAACCATGCTTCCCTCTGGCTGATTTCCTTTCTGAACACCATAGGAAGTCTGGCATGTGGGACAGATTGGCTTATATGACATGGCTTTGTTGATACAAGGGGCGCAGAATTCATGCTTGCACTTTGGTAGCACTTTTTTGTTACTAATGGTGTCCATACAGATGACACAGATGCCCTTTTCCTTCTTGTCCAGTTCTGAGGCCTCAGAACTCACAGAGCCCTTGAGTGGCGGAGAAGCTGCTTTGGAATCATCGCTATCAATGTCCATCGGTGTTTCATGACCCTCTTTCAATTTCTTTCCAGCCAATGAAGACATTCCTCCTCCTTTGAGAACATACTGCTTCGCCTTTGCAAGGTGATTTGGCAAACCAGTCAAAGTCATTGACTCTTGATTTAGCACAAAGTGTACATTTGGATGTCTTTTACTAAAGTCATCAGCAAACTTGGTCTGATGTAAGTGCTTTCTCTCCTTGCCCAAAGATTTCAGTAAAAGAACTTCTCTCATCAACTGACATGAGGCATGTTGAAAGGCATCGATGAAACTTGCATAAGCATGCACAGATAGATCTACCTGCTTGTCCTTGGATTCAAACAGAATGCAGGTTTTCTGACCTTTCTCAGAAACCTTGCTGCAAATGTCATACCTTTTTTCGATCTCTGATATCTCCTGTAGTAATTCAGTTTCTAAAAGTTTATAGCGGGCACTATCAACCTCAATTCCATTCATCATGTAATTGGCAGCCAATAGTTTCACAGGTGTCTTGACAAAAGCTTCAGAGATTTTTTGTTTGGCAGCTGAAATGTCATCTTGGGTCCCAAGGAGAGTTAATTCTCCTCCTCTCTCCTTTATAAGGAGCTTTGTAAACTGGTGATTCAATTCCTGTTTGAATTTATTTGCCTGCTTACTGTCTGCTAAAGAGACACATTCTTGCTTCAGAGGTTCTATGTTCTTCTGAAATTCACTAGCAAAAGACTCACGAGCTGCTTCCAGGTCACCTGATTGACTTGAGGTGAAATCTAAACAGACTATATTTGGAGAACTCTCCTGGATTTCAATGTTTACACCAAATCTTTTCTCTATTGAGTTGATTTTATCAGGACAGATATATTTAAAGTATTCAAAGTAAGGCAAGGGAACTTCAAAATAGTTTCTTTTTTGTTCTGCCTTGGTTTCTGGTTCAGAAGGAGAAATGCAGCTGTCCCTCTCCTGCTGACTGAGTGGCTTCCTCTCTGTCATTGAAGGGGAAAATTCTTGTTTCTGCTCACTTTCCAGGAACTGCTCACTCAAAAATTGATGTATTTTTTCAATGTCTTGGAAGTCACCACACACCTTCTCAATTCCATCGTGACCTTCCATTTTTCTGACACTAGGGCACAGTGTGGTTATGTATGCCCTCTGCTCTTTGGAGAACAGGTTACAGTTCAGGTCAGCTGTTACAGTAAGAAAGACCTGAAATTTTAAAAGGAACAGGAACAAATAAAACCTCTCAGCATGCAGGCCTACCATCTTCTCTTCAGGAGAATGCATAGAGACTAGAGAAACAACCACTACATCTTTCCCAAGTGGGGGAAACTTCTTTCAAATCCTATTTATTTATTTATTTATTTCAAGATGGAGTTTCACTCTTGTTACCCAGGCTGGAGTCCAATGGCGCAATCTCAGCTCACTGCAACCTCCGCCTCGCGGGTTCAAGCAATTCTCCTGCCTCAGCCTCCCGAGTAGCTGGGATTACAGGCATGCGCCACCACGCCCGGCTAATTTTGTATTTTTAGTAGAGACCAGGTTTCTCCATGTTGGTCAGGCTAGCCTGGAACTCCCAACCTCAGGTGATCCACCCACCTCGGCCTCCCAAAGTGTTGGGATTACAAACATGTGCCAGCGTGCCCGGCCTCAAATCCTTTTTAGAGGATACAGCACGCTACATCCCAGAGGTTCTCAGCCCTGTCTGCATGTAAGACTCACCTGGTGAATTCAGGGAAAAACAAACCAGCCAAAGCCCAAGCACATCCCCACAGATTCTGATGTTAACTAATCTGCAGTGGAGCCTGGGCATGAGCATTTCTAAAAGCTCCATGGCCAAGAGATCCGTGTTCTACAACTGCCACTAGCTGTTTGATCTTGGGAACAGCAGTCAAGGGAAGGCACTTGTGCTCTCTGGGCAAGTTGTTGTGGCCCTCACAAAAGTTTGTGTACTTGGAAGGGAGCCATAAAACTGAGGGAAATGGCTTTTCCTATTACACTTTTTTCTTTTCTTCACTCTTCCTCCTTTATTCTTGTTTCAACTAAACACTCGACTGCATGCAAGTTGAACCCTTGTTGGACCCTTCTAAACCCTGGCCTTTAGAAGCTCAAATATAAGACACACCAGGTTAAGATAAAAAGGACAGAGGCCAATCGAATGTAATATAAAAGCAAAATTTCTAATGTTTTGTTCCTTCTCAAGGACTTTGCATGTACGATCCTTCCTCTAGATCTTCAAAATGTTTCCTGAATCCAGCCATTTCTCACACCTCCATCAAGGCCACCAAAGTGCATGCCATTATCATCTTTCACCTGGCGCATTGCAACCCCTCCTAACTAGGCTCTAACTCTCCATTCTAGCCCCTTCCTACGTTCAGTTTTCCAACAGCAGCCAGAGTGACCCTTTAGAAATATAAACCAGAGCGCTCTCTCCCCTGGCTCAAAACTATCTGATGAATCCCCTAACATTTTAAGTTAAAAATCCAAAATCCTTACCTTCAGCCCCAAAGGCCTATCTTTTGGGTACCTTCCCGAGTTCCTAGCACCTCTCTCCATTGCTCACTGCCCTCCCCACCACACTGGCTTCCTTAAAGCTTCTAGGCCTCAGAATGTCAGCTCTTGGGGACTTTGTACCTATGCTTCCCTCTAGGACATTTTCCGCCCAGAAATCCACTTGGCTAGAGATGTCACCTCACTTGAGGTTTTTCCAGACATCCTATTTTAAATGGTGGTTCTGTCACTGTCTGTCACTTATTCTTCTTCCTAGCAGGTATGACTGGCAGACATTTTATTATATATCTATTGTTTACTAATATTGTCTGTTTCTCTCACTAGAAGGTGCCGTCCCTGGAAGCAGAGTCTGCCATGTTCCTGGCTGCCTCCCCAGCTCCTATAACAGTGCCTGGAACACAGTAGGCAGTGGATATCTATTGTTGAATGAATCTTGTCATCATTCAAGTTTCAGGCCAAATGTCACCTCCTCAGTCAAGTTGTCTCTGATTTCTGGTTAGAAGTAGCACCAGGCCAGGCGCAGTAATTCATGGCTGTAATCCCAGCACTTTGGGAGGCCAAGGCGGGCAGATCGCTTGAGCCCAGGAATTTGAGAACAGCCTGGGCAACATAGTGAGACCCTGTTTCTACCAAAAAAAAAAAAAAAAAATTGGCTGGGTGTAGTGGCGCCTATAGTCCTAGCTACTCGGGAGACTGAGGTGAGAGGACTGCTTGAGCCCCGGAGGTCAACTCTGCAGTGAGCCATGATTGTGCCACTGTACTCCAGCCTGGGCGATAAAGTGAGACTCTGTCTTGGGGGGAAAAAAAGAAGTAACACCACCTCCATCTTCCCCTTGCTTGCCCTGGCCCTGTTTCTCTCCAAATAAATAAAATGGTTTATTGTGTTTACTTGCCTACTGTCTTTCTGTGCACGCCCTGGCTGCCTGAGAGCAGGGACCTTGTCTGTCTATTCATCTCCATGTCCAGTGCCTAAAACAGTACCTGGCTCCCATGTGCGTGCCCAGCACATGGGTGTTGGATCAATAATACATGAGGCTGGTGACTGGAGGAAAGGTGCAGGCACAGCCAGCTCCTTCTTTCAATACTCACCTTTTGGAGACAGGAATCCACAGCATTAGGAATATGTCCTTCATGTTGATGTGTATCACCAGACGGTGTTTCTGCTTGTGATTGTGTCAGCGAAGAAATTTGAGGTCTCGTGTTCTTCTTTATTGAATTTTCAGTGGGTACCAGGAAAATGGGCATAGGTTTGCCGTCAACAAGCATTTGGTGCTCTCCTTTTTTCAACACTCTCTCCTTAGCTTCAGCGGAGACATTAAACACACACATATACACACATAAAAATGGGAGAGATTTCAAGTAATCTTCTCATTCCTGTGTCTGTACTCTGCCCCAGCACCTCCCAGTAAGGCTGCTCCCTACATCCTGGAATGGTGGGTTGGCAATGGAGAAAGTCGGGGAGCTATTAAGAGCTCTAAAGTGTGCGGATTAAGTTTTACCATAGAAGTGAAAGCTTAATGACAATGGAACATTGTCCACCGATTAAACATCGTGTTTCTGAAACTGTCTCCAGTCTTTCCTCCCTCCCTCCCTTCCTTTTTTTTTTAGACGGAGTCTCACTCTGTCACCCAGGCTGGAGTGCAATGGTGCGACCTCGTCTCACTGCAACCTCTCTGCCTCCCGAGTTCAAGCAATTCTCCTGCCTCAGCTTGGATTACAGGTGCGCACCACCATGCCTGGGTAATTTTTGTATTAGTAGTAGGGACGGAATTTCCCCACGTTGGCCAGGCTGGTCTCGAACTCCTGGCCTCAGGTGATCCGCCAACCTCGGCCTCCAAAATGCTAGGATTACAGGCGTGAGCCACCGCACCCGGCCCAGTCTCCCATTTCAATACTCATTATACAGCTAAGTGACAACAGCAGGAATCAAAAGTGCAGACTCCGAATTTTGTAAATACACATGTGTTTGCTGGCATTCATAAAAAAGGCAGGAAGCAAATACACCAAATGGTCACATTGTTTATCTTCAGGTTGTTTTCTTTTTTACTCTTTTCTCTTATTTCTATAGTGAGCATATATCACTTTTGTAATCCTCAAAAATACAAAATGGAACATCCTTTTGTTCATGGATGGAACAATGGAACCATTATTTAAAACATAAAAGTGGAATCCCTGAATGACAAGGACAGCAGCTGGCAGGCATCTGGGGGAAGGAAGATGACAGCTGAGAAATTAAGTTAGAATGAGGATATGGAAAGCATCCACACCAAGGCGCCGTCAGCCAGACCCGCACCGGGCACATGTGAGGCCCCATCCTCCACTGAGTGTTCACTGTCTCAGTGAGTCTCTTGGCAGCAGGGCCCCGTCCCTGTCCGCCACCGCACAGTGACATACTTTCTCCCGCCCTCTCCCCTAGGTCAGCTGGAACTGTGTCCGTCTGAAAACCCGGGGCCGGGCCCCCAGAGACGGCTTTCGCAGCCCGGCCGCCCGAAGCTCACCTGCCCTTTCACTGAACTCCACCCGGAAGGTGCCAGGGGCTTCGTGTTCCTGGGTCCTGACCGTGCACTCCCCGCCGCCCGAGGACTTAAAGCTCTGGAAGTAGCTCTCCAGCTTCCTTCGTACTCGGGAGCCGGACTCGTACACCCGCACGAGGAGCGGGGACGGCGGGCGCAGGTCGGAGGCCATGGCTCTGCGCGTCGGGAGGGCGCGGGGGCTCTGGGACGCAGCTGGGCCGTAAAGGCGCGGCCCGCCCTGCCGACTGGGCGCAAAGTTTCAGTTTCGCTTCCCTGGAGGTCCCTCCCTGTTCCCGACAGAGCCGCTTCCCCCTCCTCCCTGTGCTGTCCGCACCGAGGCGAGGGGCCTGCCGGGTGAGTAGGTCCGGTGCCTCTGGGCCCTCGGGGTCCCCTCTCCTGCAGGCTCGGGGTGGGCGGGGAGAGCGGGGACGGGCGCGGACCCGGGTCCCAGGGCCAGGCCTCCCTTGTGGGTAGACTATGCAAAGAAAGTAAGTTTCTCCTGTGTTTCTTATTCTTTGTAACTCTTAACTGCTGTTATCACTATTATTTGATGCTAAAAAGTAATTCACATTCTGAATCCATGTTAAACTTACCCATTTTTGAAAATTTGAATGCGTTCATCTGGTAATTGTGACCTGTTACCCCTTACCTCCCTCCAGCTCTACCCTTTAGACGGGCTTCTGCGGGCTTTTCTCCTCCATTGCTTGATTTAACCAACAGCACTGAATTGTTTCTTGCTGCCCAAAGAGCAGAGCAAGGCCCTGATGTCAAGGGCTGGTGAGGGGAGGCGGACCTGTGAACCAAGGAGCAAAACTTCTTCAAGGCCTCCAAGGGGAAGTTTCAAGCAGAATCTTAATAAATTGAGTGTGGCGGCGAGATGGGGAGGACAGGATTGGGGGGAAAAGCACCTGAGGCTTAGGGACCACTGTGGTCTGAAGCACAGAGTGGGCCTGGGGCCTGGGAGGAGAGGAGATGGGTGAGGGGATGAGGGAGGGAGGGCCTACCTAGATAGGCACTGTCCGGCAGAAATACAATGGGAGCCAGTAGGTTCATTCTAAAATTTTTGCAGCCATATTTTTTAAAGGATAAAGAAACAGATGAAATTAATTTTAATGATTTTTAGGATATTTTTGAAGGATAAAGAAACAGATGAAATTAATTGTAATGATGTTATTTAACTTGACATATCCAAAACTTAATCATTTCAGCATCTAATGAGATTTTTACATTCTTTTTTATCATACTACGTCTTTGCAACCCAGTGTTTTTCTTATACTTACATCATATCTCGATTCAGACTGGCCACATGTATCCTCAGTAGCTATGTGAGGCTGATAGTCCACCCTGGACAGGACATATTTAGATGGTGAAAAGCCTTGAAGAGCAGTGAAGATGACCTGAAGGGTTGTAAGCAGGGAAAGCAAGAAAATGACTTGCCAGATTTGCATTTTAGAAATATGGTGCTGACAACGGTGTGGAGGACACATTTACAAGCAGGGATGAGTGGCGGCAGAGAGGCCCAAGATAAGGTTTTTGCACATGGCTGGTAAGACTGGAAATGGGTCAGTCTTTACTGTGAACAATTTGGCAATACTGTCAGAATTACAACTGCGTATACTTTTTGGTTCTGGAGTTCCATTTCTAGGAATTTGTTCCATTGATATATTAGCCCCTGTGTGAAGTGACCTGTGTACAAAGATGTTCTTTACAGCCTTGTTTACAATAGCAAAAGATAGGGAACTCTTTAATGTCCATAAATAGGGGGACTAGCAGTTTAATAATAAAAGTATATCTATACAATGGAATACAATGGGCAGTAGGAAAAATGAAAAAGCTCTCTATGTGCTAACATGAAAAGATCTCTAGGATACATTACGTGGGAAAGATAAGATGCAGAAGTGTGTGTATAAGCTACTACCTTTCGCGTAAAAAATGCCACTGGAAGAATACAGGAGAAGCGCTGATTGACTCTGGACAGGGAATTTAGTAGCGGAGATAGGAGGAAACCTTTTACATTTTCTAAATTTGAACCATGTAAATGTAATACCTATTCAAACAATAAAATGTCAAACTATTCAAACAATAAAATGTCAAACTAAATCTTTGAAAAGAGTATATTGCTGGCTGGGCACGGTGGCTCACGCCTGTAATCCCAGCACTTTGGGAGGCCAAGGCAGGCGGATCATGAGGTCAGGAGATTGAGACCATCCTGGCTAACACGGTGAAACCCCGTCTCTACTAAAAAAATACAAAAAAAAAAAAAAATTAGCCGGGTGTGGTGGTGGGCGCCTATAGTCCCAGCTACTTGGGAGGCTGAGGCAGTAGAATGGCGTGAACCCAGGAGGCAGAGCTTGCAGTGAGCCAAGATCGTGCCACAGCCTGGGTGACAGAGTGAGACTCCGTCTCAAAAAAAAAAAAAAAAAAGAAAAGAAAAGAGTATATTGCCACAGCTCAGGCAAAAGGTGCTGAGACCCTGAAGTGAGGCAGTGTCAGTGGGCGAGGAAGGAAGGGGCATATTTGAAAGTAATTTAGGTTGTCAGGTCCCAGATATGAGACAAAAAAGACTCAGGGAAAGTTCCTAGATTTCTGATTTGAGTGCATAAATGGTATTATCATTTACTGAGCTGTAGAATCCAGGAGATAAAGTATGGATTTGGTGGGGGTGGGATGGAGGATTGGGGACCAGGAGATAAGGGGTCTACTTTTGCAGAGACTTATTTGAGGGGACTGTGAGACCTCCAGGTGGAGTTGAAAAATGGGGCTCAGGAGAGCCATGGCCTAGAACTGCAGATAGAAGAGTCATATTTGCAGTTGGTGAGTTGAAGCCACGGAAGTGGATGAGATCACTCCTGGAGAGTATGTAGAATGAGATGAAAAACGCCTTAGACAGAATCCTGGAGCAAACAATTAAGAGGGGATGGTGGAAGTGAATGCAGGGAAAAAGCCTGTAAAGGCAAAGTGAAGGGTAATAAAAGAACCAAGGGAAGATGGCATAGGAGAAGCCAGGAAAGCAGAATTTCAGGAATGAAAGAGTGAAATGCTATAGAAAGTGGTCCAGTAAAGATGGATAGAAGATAATCCATTGGCATTAACCACATGAGGGATTCTGATGAGCAGTTTCTCTTCTTTTTTTTGAGACAGGGTCTCATTCCTCTTGCCCAGGCTGGAGTGCAGTGGCACGATCACAACTCATTGCAGCCTGAACTTCCCACCAAGTGATCCTCCCATCTCAGCCTCCCAAGTAGCTGGGACTATAGGCATGCGCCAACATGGCCAGCTAACTTTTTGTATTTTTAGTAGAGATGAGGTCTTGCCATGTTGCCCAGGTTGGTCTCGAACTCCTGAGCTCAAGCAATCTGCCTGCCTCTGCCTCCCAAAGTGCTGGGATTACAGGTGTGAGCCGCCATACCTAGCCACTGGCAGTTTCAAAAGGGTGCTGGGAATGAGGCAGGGAGCCAGGTTATAGTAGGCTGAGTGGGCAGGTGGACAGAAGGAGAGTCCACTACTCATTCCAGAAGTTTGACTGCTTATGAAGAGAAGGAAACACAGTAGGAACCAGTGATGGAAAGTTGGGAAGGCTTTTCTGTTTTTAAAATGGAAGAAATGGAATGCTTAGGGCACTACACTCCTTGTTTGGCTATCCATACGCCTGTAAAACCTGGCCTGAAGACAGAAACAGGTGCAACATTTAAAGCAAAAGCCCATGGCCAAAGCAGATGAAGTCATCCTTCTCTTCTGAAAACACCAGTGCCCTCTGGAGGCAAAAAATGCATCTTGTCTTTGCATTTTAGAATGCAAAGGATTGTACTAGACCTGCTGCTTTCCCTTGACGAGTAAGAATAGTGCTCTGATGCTGTAGATGGTTGTACAAAATGTTTCTATTGCAAAGACATTAGAAATCATTTCAACTGGGCGTGGTGGCTTACGCCTGTAATCCCAGCACTTTGGGAGGCCGAGACGAGTGGATCACGAGGTCAGGAGATTGAGACCATTCTGGCTAACACGGTGAAACCTCATCTCTACTAAAAATACAAAAAATTAGCCGGGCATGGTGGCGGGGGCCTGTAGTCCCAGCTACTCGGGAGGCTGAGGCAGGAGAATGGCGTGAACCCGGGAGGCGGAGCTTGCAGTGAGCCAAGATCGCGCCACTGCATTCATAGGGGACAGAGCGAGACTCAGTCTCAAAAAAAAAAAAACACGAAATCATTTCGAGGCCTAAATATAGCAACAAGTGTGGGCAACTGTATCTTTAAGCATTTTCATCATCACTCTTCTAAAAATTCATAATCTTTAATTCCTACCTATTAGATGGAAAATCATTACAAAGTATTTTTTCCCAGATTTTCTGACTTTTAACCAGATATGCCCCTATCATTAGGTCAAGGATATTTATCACAAATTCAATAATACACACCCCTCACAGGCTCTAGTGGCATTTCCTCTTTCTTCAAACACTCTCCAGGGGGCTTCACTCACTCATAAGCTCAGTCTTCCTTACTGTTCTTTGAATGCTGTTCTCAGTCTCACCACTTTGTTATCATCCTCTTCTTCTAAATATCTAAAAACCTCCTGCATCCTTCATGACCAGGCTCTAGTCTCAACTCCTCCATATAGCTTTTCCTGTTCCAGGTCGTAGAGCATTTTCCCTTCTCTGAACTGCCATTATGATTTCCACTGGAACCTCTCTTGGAAAGGGTAGAAGGCAAACAGTAACAACAACAGCAAAACAATGTGTACATCGTTATCAAGGAAATTAAGAACTCATCAAGCTCAGAAATCATGTTCAGTCCTCCTACAGTATATTCTTACCAAATTTCCTAAGATTCTGGCTAATCTTTATTGTATCTTTTCTAATTCATTCCTAGAAGTGGGCCACCATATCTGGAAACTACAGTCTATGCTTTGAAGCGCAAAAGGGAATAAACATTTAAAGACTCCCCCGGGGACCTGGAGGATGGACTTTTCCATGGTAAAAAGCATAAATATGTATACGTCATGAACCTTGATCAGCACATGAATACTTCTTTATATAACAGCAAGAAATCTGGGGTGTTCACTAACACCTGACATCCTCATCTGCTTTTAATAGCTCAATAAAGTTTTCTCCTTTCTCCCTTCTTGAGAAATGGGGAATCAAGAATATGCTAATCTAATAAATAGTGTCAACTTGAAGCTGGATGATTTTTCAGAATCATTTTAATTCTCTTAGCTCATTTAGTGATTCTGCTTTTTCGGGTTGGGGTAAGGAGAGTAATAGAGGATGAATGAAAAGAAGGGAATATAGAGAAAGATCAGATTAGAAGTCACTTTCTAAACTTGAAAATTCCACATTAAGGCTTGCGCCATGACAAAGGCAATTGAAAGTGGATCCTTGCTGGTGGATGAGAGACAGAGTTGATGAGGCTTATGTCCCCAGGTCTTCTGCCTAGAGAAACCCCATGAGCTTTTGGAGATTGGAGTCTATCTGAGAGTTTGGGGTCATTTTGGTCTGTGACTTTTGGGCCTTTTAAAATGTTAATCTCTAATCCTCATCTCATTCTGAATTAGAATGAGATGCACTGAGATGCATTGGTGGTGGCTGGTGCCTATAATCCCAGTTACTACAGAGGCTGAAGCCAGGAGGATCACTTGAAGTCAGTAGTTCAAGACCAGCCTGGTCAACATAGCAAGACTCCACTCATCTCTAAAAAAGTAAAAACAATTAGCTGGGCATGGTGGTGCATGCCTGTAGTCCCAGCTATTCAGGAGACTGAGATGGGAGGATTCCTTCAGCCCAGGAGTTCAAGGCTGCAGTGAACTGTGATTGCACCACTGCACTCCAGCCTGGGTGACAGAGTGAAACCTTGTCTCAAAAAACAATAAAATTAAATTTAAAAAAAGAAATGCATTGGCCCGTAGGGAAATGACATAGGGCCAATGTTTGCACATTTAGTATTTTAAGTGTTTCGGGCATGCAGATTTAAAAAGACACATACTTCCCGCCCTCCCAAACGCAGTGCTTTGAGCAGGATTTCCATTGCATTGTATTTACTAGGGTGTATTTGTTATCAGTAAGCTGTAGTCATTCCACTTCCATTTTTTAAGAAAGCCATTCTCATTTTTCACAGGTTGCCGGAGCAACAGCTTACAATGAAAAATCAGGTAGGATTACCTCGCTCTCACTCTTGTTTCAGAAAGTCTTTGCTCAGATCTTTCCTCAGTGGAGAAAGGGGAATACAAAAGGAGAATGTCTCCCCTACAAGTGCTCAGGTGCGTGACTGCAGACCCTTGTGGGGACCCCCGCACATGCTTCAGAGTTGGTGTGGCACTGACCAGCGGGCATGTTCTCTCAAGGCCTACACCATTCCTCTCCTTTGCCCATAAATGTGAGACTCTTTTAACGACAGCCTACAGCTGAAATTGACCAGATGGGGTGGCAAACTGATTGTCTCCTTGCTCAACGAGTGCTATACAAGCTAAGCAGTTCTTGCCTAATTCCAGGGGTGTCCCATTAAAGATTTTCAACCAAAGCTCAGGCCAATAGGGCCTGACTACCCAATTCTGGCTTCGTTTGGGTAATTGAGGCCACGAGAGGTCTTTCTAGGAGACTCAGATTAGAAATGGGAGTTGAAGCAAAATAAAAGTAATTATCACATTTTATCTATTTTAGGATGCATTTTTTTTTCACATTTTAACATTACTGAAATAAGGTAGTATACCTGTTATCAATTGATGGTATGCCCCAGTTTAGCTGGCATTTTTTTCCCTTTCTCAGAGGCATTGTAACAACAATATCTTAGACACCATGAAATACAGTGTCCCAAGCTGGGTCCTCCAGGAAGCAGAATTGGAGATGGAATTAGGAGTGCAAAAAATTCACTGTGAAAGGTAAAGAGAGGAAGCCGGACTGGGCAGACTAGCCATCAGACTGTAATAAAAACCTGACAGTCTCTGCAAGCCTGAGATTGACTGTTAGAGGTGTCCCACGTTGGGCATGAATGGCCTTGCTCAGCTACTGATGGAGGCTGCCCTGAGAATAGCATGACCTTGGCTGAAAGCTGAGATGAACCCTGAGGGGCTAACAGCTGGAGGCTGACAGCTAACTGTATTTCCCACTTCATAGCCAATTGCAGGGAGATCTGAGTAGCACATCTTCTTGTCTGCCACATACAGTAAATAATTTTTAGTCAATTAGTTTTAATTTCACCAAAATTGTGCCAGACTAGAATATCATAAAGAATTATTTACTGACATTATCAGTGCTCCACTCATTGGCTGTTCCAATGTCTCCCCTACTCCTCCTCACCAGGGAACTGCCTCAATCAATGACCAATAGAAGTTGGGTAGGCCAGGCATGGTGACCTTTTTGAAGCCACCCAGGTGGGCAGATTGCTTGAATCTTTTGGAGCACTCTGAGAAATGCCTCTGAGAAAGGAAAAAAATGCCAACTAAACTGGGGCATATCATCAGTTGATAACAGGTATACTACCTTATTTCAATCGGCCCAGGTGGGCAGATTGCTTGAAATCAGGAGTTTGAGACCAGCCTAGGCAGTATGGTGAAACCCCATCTCTACAGAAAAAAATACGGAAATTAGCTGGACACGATGGTGTGGGTGTAGTGCTGTGAGCCTGTAGTCCCAGCTATTCAGGAGGCTGAGGTGGGAGGATGGCTTGAGCATAGGAGGCAGAGGTTGCAGTGAGCCAAGACTGCATTACTACACTGCAGCCTGAGCAACACAGTGAGACCCTGTCTCAAAAGAAAAAGAAGTTGGATAAATATCCCAGCTCCTGTGGTTACCACCCCTCCAGTGGTATAACCCCGAGGCACAGGATCTACACTGCTTCCCAGTAGAGTTAACTTCCATCTGCCTAGTTACATGTGCTTTGTTCATTTGTCTTACTTTCCCACCCTGCTCTCCCCACCCCAAGGCCCTAGTATTTCCTAGGATCACCTCCCAAATAAACTACTTACATTCAAATCTTTGTCTCAGGGTCTGCTCTTAAGAAAACACAAACTTAGATGCTGACAAAAGCAAAAAAGTTATAAAAACTCCACCTATTTTGGCTCATAATTAAGTCCCTTCCAATACCTGTGCCCTAAGCATGGGTCTTTCTAAGCTCGCCACTTTTATATATATTTTTAAAAATTCACGAGCCCCCATATACATGGTTTTCCTACCATCATCACTGCATCATAGTAGCTACCACTTATGGAGTACTTAATATATGCCAGGCACAAGACTATGCACTTTATGGGTGACCTACTATTGAAAACTCTTAGATGTCCTTGGTCTGATTATATGTGTAGTTGAGAAGAAGAATCACGAAGAGCACCACATGAAGTTCATCTCTCTTTTGCACATAGGAAACACAGTCTCCTGGTATGAAGTGGGATTACAACCTTTCAAACCATGCTTTTTTTTTTTTTTTTTTTTTTTTCTTTTTTAATCTTCTCTTCTTTTCCAGAGACTGGCGCTCTTGGAGAAAACTATAGTTGGCAAATTCCCATTAACCACAGTGACTTCAACATTTTAAAAAATAATGAGCGTCAGCTGTGTGAAGTCCTCCAGAATAAGTTTGGCTGTATCTCTACCCTGGTCTCTCCAGTTCGGGAAGGCAACAGCAAATCTCTGCAAGTGTTCAGAAAAATGCTGACTCCTAGGATAGAGTTATCAGTCTGGAAAGATGACCTCACCACACATGCTGTTGATGCTGTGGTGAATGCAGCCAATGAAGATCTTCTACATGGAGGAGGCCTGGCCCTGGCCCTGGTGAAAGCTGGTGGATTTGAAATCCAAGAAGAGAGCAAACAGTTTGTTGCCAGATATGGTAAAGTATCAGCTGGTGAGATAGCTGTCACGGGAGCAGGGAGGCTTCCCTGCAAACATATCATCCATGCTGTTGGGCCTCGGTGGATGGAATGGGATACACAGGGATGTATTGGAAAGCTGCAGAGGGCCATTGTAAGTATTCTGAATTATGTCATCTATGAAAATACTCACATTAAGACAGTAGCAATTCCAGCCTTGAGCTCTGGGATTTTTCAGTTCCCTCTGAATTTGTGTACAACAACTATTGTAGAGACTATCCGGGTTAATTTGCAAGGGAGGCCAATGATGAGTAATTTGAAAGAAATTCACCTGGTGAGCAATGAGGACCCTACTGTTGCTGCCTTTAAAGCTGCTTCAGAATTCATCCTAGGGAAGAATGAGCTGGGACAAGAAACCACCCCTTCTTTCAATGCAATGGTCGTGAACAACCTGACCCTCCAGATTGTCCAGGGCCACATTGAACGGCAGACAGTAAGTCTTTGTTTCTATTCTCTTGCACTGGCACAGGTGATCCCTGAAAATTAAATAATTTTTGAGTGTACACTATGCAACACTATGTAGAAACCATCTTGTCTGGATTAAGAATATGAGCCAGGTGCAGTGGTACATGCTGTAACCCAGCTACTTTAGAGCCCGAGGTTGGAGGACCATTTGAGCCCAGGAGTTGGAAGCCAGCCTAGGCAACATAGCCAGACCTCATCTCTTTAAAAAAATTTAATTTAAGTTTTTTTAAAATAGGCTGGTCATGGTGGCTCATGCCTGTAATCCCAGCACTTTGGGAGGTCGAGACAGGAGGATCACTTGAGCCCAGGTGTTCAAGACCAGCCTGAGGAACATAGCAAGACCCTGTCTCAAAAAAAAAAAAAAATTATCAGGGTGTGGTGATGCACATCTGTAGTCCCAACTACTTTGGGAGGCTAAGGCAGGAGGCACACTTGAGCCCATGAGTTCAAGGCTGCAGTGATTCCTGCCAGGGCAACAGAGCAAGACTTTGACTTTGACTCTAAAAATAATAATAATAATAATATGTCATTCAGTGCCAGGCCATCTGGATTTGAATACCAGCTTTGCTATTTATTAACTGGGTAACCCAAAGCAAGTTACTTTATCTTTTGTTCTTCAGTTTCCTCATTTGTACAATGAGGATAATAATAGCATTTATATCTTAGAGCTGGGATCAATACACATAAAATGCTTAGAGTAGTGCTTGGCATGTAATAAATATTTATCATTATTATTGCTGTTGATATTATCTTAGGCACCCTGAGGAATTAGAACAATCTTTGATCCCAAGGAACCTAAAATCAATTATATTCTTTATTGTAAAAATATTCTTAATTTGAAAAATCTTTCTGGGGAGAAAAACCGTCTCAACATTTCTGAAGCAACCTATCAATAGTAAACAAAAATAATACTTAAGAGTATGTAAATTTATGACAAGAGTGGAGTATAGTGGACCAAGAAAGATTGCTTCAGAAGGTACGAGTTTTGAATCTGATCTCAAGTTTCGATGGGTATGATTGGCAGGAGGGGAAGCTTTCTGGGTGGTCAGAGTGACTTGATCAGAGAGATGCAGAGGAATTGACAGAAAATAATGGGCTTGACTACAGTCAGGAGACACAGGTGGAGCTCTAAGTCATGGTCTGTGTGTTTATACACAGAATATAACTCTGCCAGGGGCTGTGGAGAATGCAAGGTGCAACTAAGCATTTAGCGGGGGGTCACTGGGCACGAAGGTGAGGTGCTGGCAGGGAAGGGGAAAGAGTCAGGGTAGCGGTGAACCTAGGTATTTCTGAGTCAGTGCAGCTCCCCTGCTAGATGGAGAGCACCTTAAAGACGGAGATCTTGGCTTATTCATCCCTATAGCCTCAAGGCCTGGTCTGGGCATGCATCTAAGGGTTCAGCAAATTAAAGACAAATAAGTGGAAGGGGCAGGAGGGAGAAGGCACCACAACAGAGGGTAAGAATGAATATAAGGCTATATTCTTTTTTTTTCTTCTGGATCAGTGATGTCACACTTAAGACTCTCGTGACCACAATCAAAGTCTTAGACACTGGTAAAACAAACAAACAAACAAACAACACTTATTGCCTATAAGACAATTAGAGAGAAGACTGAGGGGAGTTCACGAAATGAAATATTTGAGAAGTCATTAACACACAAATTTAAAACTAAAATGGAAGCATCCTAGTTTGAGTAACTTATCTCTTTAACTGAATTTTTTAGTGTATATTTATTGCCAGCAACATTAGGAACATTACAATTTTTAAAGGGTGTCGGTGCCCCCAAATTGCAAATTCCAATTGTGCTTTCAAAGTGAATCATTCATTAACATCAGTGAAGAAATACCTGAGTTACCCTGAAAGGGAGCCAAAGTCAATAGAATGATTAGGGGAATCTGGGCATGGGGGAAGAAAGGACACTATCATTTTTAGCACAGCTCTGAGGGTTAACTAGGAGATGATGTTATCAAAAGTACAGCTCATGTATATGTACAGTCTATTTCTGAAGAGAGAGATGAAGAACTTGGTTGCACATAAGATGGGTGGGTGAGTAGGGGGTCTGGGAACGTGACCAGGAAGGGGGCCTACTTTTCATTGAAGACCTTTTTGTCCCATTTGGAGTTTCTTTAACCTTGTTAAGTTTCTTATACCTTAAACCATAAAAACATTAGGAGGTGGAAATTCCCCAAGAAATTTTATTTCCTATTTAAAACGAGACAAAACAAAAACCCACGATGAAATAGCAAAGAGTCATGGTGGTCGGGCAGAGATGAAACCATTTATCGACAGAGCTTAAAAGAAATCACAGGGAATACTCAGAATCTAGCCATCTGGTAAGGTAATCCAGCAAGGGGCAAGCAGATGTTTGCAATGAAAATTATATCATCCGTACATTTACATAATTTCTGAATTATGTAATTCAGCTTCATTCATGGCAATCAAATAATCACTCTTTGGAAATATGAGTTTCTATTCGTTATTAATGAAATTTTTTAGAATTTAGGATCTTCAAAGAGTATTTTTCAAAGCTCTTCAGGAAAGTAAAGATTTAAATTAGTCATTTAAGAAGAAGGAATTTAACAATGAATCCTACCCTTTCTTCCCTTTTCAGGCAGATGTAATTGTTAATTCTGTAAACCCACATGATATTACAGTTGGACCTGTGGCAAAATCAATTCTACAACAAGCAGGAGTTGAAATGAAATCGGAATTTCTTGCCACAAAGGCTAAACAGTTTCAACGGTCCCGGTTGGTACTCGTCACAAAAGGATTTAACTTGTCCTGTAGATATATATACCATGTACTGTGGCATTCAGAATTTCCTAAACCTCAGGTAAGTTTAAAATAAATGTGTCTTTATTTAGCTCCATAGTCTATACAGTCTTTTTTTTTTTTAACAAATTTCCATCATTTCATTACGTTCATGAAATATTTTGTCAAGTGGTATAGTTCTCATTTTTTAGCACACCTGCTAATACCAGAAATACTGAACAGGTACAGTTGCCATAAGTTATCTTAAGAAGTTTGATTTAGGTCTGTCACAGTGGCTCATGCCTGTGAGTCCAGCGCTTTGGGAGGCCAAGGTGGGAGGATCACTTGAGCCCAGGAGTCTGAGACCAGCCTAAGCAACATAGCAAGACCCCCATCTCTACCAAAAAAAAAAAAAAAATTAGCCAGGTGTAGTGGTGCACACCTATAGTCCCAGCTACTCGGGAGGCTGAGGTAGGAGGGTCACTTGAGCCCAGGAGATTGAGGCTGCAGTGAGCTGTGATCACCCTGCTTCACTCTAGCCTGGGTGACAGAGACTGTCTCAAAAAACAAACAAAACAACAAAGAAGTTTAAAATGTTACCTAACCCATGTTTAAATTTTAAGTAGGCATACTGCAGATAGACACTGAAACTAGTATTCCCTCAGTCTGAACACTGGTTCACCCCAACATACCCAGTGACCTCGTCGGCCTTTTCCTAAGTAGGCAAGGGATTCAGCCTCTCATGTCCCTCCATGTGTTATATTCTTGGAGCAGCTGGGGTTCCCCCTCCAGCATCATTCCAATCAAATCTATTACCTGAGGTCTCTTCCCACCCGTGCCTGCAGTGGAGCCTGGCTGTCTAGCCCACTCTCCACTGAGGTACATAAAATACAAGCATTAATGAACTCAGGAGGCAGAGGTTGCAGTGAGCCGAGATCGCGCCACTGCCCTCTAGCCTGGATAACAGAGTGAGACTCTGTCTCAAAAAATAAAAAATAAAATAAAAATAAAAGCATTAAATAATAGGAGGAACCACTCAGATGGTGAAAAGAGGGAAACTTAATCCCCTTCTCTGCCTTTGTCTATCTTTCTTCTTCACCATTTCTGGTCCCTTCTTGAGAGCTCTCTAATCCCAAACTGGTCCTCTAGTCTCCCTCTATCCCTCAGTTTTCCAAAGTCCTTCCATGGGCAACATTCCTGTATTACTTTGATGTTAACAGTTGGTAGAAGTTTAAATCTGCCAAAAATATTAGCATTTCTCCAAGAGAAATTACATGATAGATCTTAATAACGTTGAATAAGTGCTGCTTTCTTATTTTAATCTTGATCTCCTTTATGAAAATTCAAGAGCTCTTGACGTTGACCTGGAAGGGACAGGTGAATGGGGTAAACAGATGGTTGGCTGTCTGACCTGGGGGATGGGTAAGGTTATATAAACTGGGAGAAATTCTAGTGCCCACATGTCCTGAATAGCACAAGATGGCCACTCTATTGCTTCAGTTTCTCACTATCTAACCTTATACCATAACGGGTTCCCTCTGGAGTGGGACCTTTCCTGTCATCTGAGGAGGCAGGGACACGAACCCTGAGGGAGAGTGAAGGGGGACATTGTAAAATATGGGCAGGATCAAGGGGTAAGTGGAGTCTCATTCTTGACTCAAATGCTGATCTTAAATTTGTGTTTTCCTACAGGTATTAAAACATGCAATGAAGGAGTGTTTGGAAAAATGCATTGAGCAAAATATAACTTCCATTTCCTTTCCTGCCCTTGGGACTGGAAACATGGAAATAAAGAAGGAAACAGCAGCAGAGATTTTGTTTGATGAAGTTTTAACATTTGCCAAAGACCATGTAAAACACCAGTTAACTGTAAAGTTTGTGATCTTTCCAACAGATTTGGAGATATATAAGGTAAGTTAATATCTTAGAAATGTCCTACAGTTCATTCATTCATTCATTCAGCAGCATCTGTTTAGTGTCTACAATGTAAGATGCAGGGCTAGGTGCTGTACAGTGTGGTGGTGTTCTAACTTGGTGAAGTTTAATTTTTACAGATTGTCCACCTCTGACCTAGTAAAACATATCATTATAGAAGCCATGTTTGGCAAGACATGGTGGCTCACACCTGTAATCCCAGCACTCTGGGAGGCCGAGGCAGGCGGATCACCTGAGGTCGGGAGTTCTAGACCAACCTGACCAACATGGAGAAACTCTGTCTCTACTAAAAATACAAAATTGGCCGGGCGTGGTGGCACATGCCTGTAATCCCAGCTACTAGGGAGGCTGAGGCAAGAGAATAGCTTGAACCTGGGAGGCGGAGGTTGTGGTGAGCCAAGATCACGCCATTGTACTCCAGCCTGAGCAACAAGAGTGAAACTCCATCTCAAAAACAAAACAAAACAAAACAAAAAACAAAGAAGCCATGTTACCCACTACCTAGCTTCTGTCTTTTCTTTTAATGGCACTTATTCTTCCCTCTGCTCCTTAAAGGTAAGCAACCCTTTAGTTTCAGTGTGGGGTCCTTGCCCCTCTCTCATCTCTCTGCCTTCGAGAACACAACTCTTCTTACAACTTCTGTGAAGTCCTGTCTTCTTAGCCAATCCTCTCTCATTTCCACTTGGATCTCTGATCGTCATCTCAAATCCAGTGTATTTAAGGCAAATTATTTGTCTTCTCTCTCTCTCTCTCTCTTTTTTTTAAACAGATGAGGTCTTTCTCTGTTGCCCAGGCTGGAGTGCAGTGGCACAATCATAGCTCACTGCAGTCTTGAACTCCTGGGCTCAAATGATCCTCCCACTCCAGCCTCTTGAGTAGCAGGCACTACAGGCACATGCTACCATGCCTGGCTAATTTTTAAATTTTTTGTAGAAAGGCAGTTTTACTATGTTGCCCAATCTGGTCTTGAGCTCCTGGGCTCAAGTGATCTTCCCATCTCAGCCTCCCAAAGCTCTGGGATAATAGGTATGAGCCAATATGCCTGGCCTGTCTTCTCCTCCTCAGTCAGTTTTCCCCCTAAAATCCCCATCAGTCTCAGCTTTGCCTCTCACTGACTATATAACCTTGGCAAGTTAGTTAACTTATCTGTGCCTCAGTTCCCTCATCCTTAAAAGAGGGATACTAATTACCATCTTATGGAGCTGTTGTGAAGATGAAATGAGTTAATACAGCCAGGTGAGGTGGCTCACACCTGTAATCCCAGCACTTTGGGAGGCCGAGGCAGGTGGATCATCTGAGGTCAGGAGTTTGAGACCAGCCTAGCTAACATGATGAAACCCCGTTTCTACTAAAAATACAAAAAATTAGCCAGGCGTGGTGGCACACACCTGTAATCCCAGCTACTCTGGAGGCTGAGGCAGGAGAATCGCTTGAACCCAGGAGGCGGAGGTTGGAGTGAGCTGAGATCACACCATTGCACCCGGGCTTGGGCAACAAGAGCAAAACTCCATCTCAAAAAAAAAAAAAAAAAAATGAGTTAATACCTGTAAAACACTTAGAATAGTACCTAGCACAGAGTAGAAAGTTAGCTGTTATTATCAACTGTAATGAGCTGTAGTTCACTGAGTGCTGAATTGTTACTAAATTCAGTGAATTGTTTATCTTTTCTTTCCAATTTCTTTAACAGCCCCGGTATGCCTGGCTAGTTTTGCCATGTCTCCAGTACTGCCCTCAAATTCAACCCATTCTTTTTTAACTTATCTGTAGGTGAACTTAGAAGGAAATCAGCCGTGGTCTAACACATCTGGGGTCCATGTGTTGGAGGGGAGCTTGTCTTATGTGTCTGAGTGCACTTCATCTCAGCTTTTTGTTTGGGTGGACAGATCAAGCTGAGTTCCTAACGTGTGAATAAACTGTGATATATTCAGCATAATTAGTATATATTGCAGTGCTGTTCTACCTTTAAAGTACCGACCATCTCTGCTTTATTCTCACTTAGCTGGCATTTTCGAGAAAGACTTTAATGATGTTAGGGAAGAATAAAAAGGAAAGGAAATAAGATACAGCAACCTAAAATAAGTTTTCAAGATATAGGTTTCTAATTCTGCCAACAGCAACATCCGAGTTTTAGTGAGACTTCTTGGCATGTGTCTGGATTTTGGATATAGAGGGCCTTGCAAGGTTTGCCTTGCAGAGAGTGGCTGCAAACATTAGTTCTCTGACTGCTCATATTCCCTCCTCTTGGCCTGCTCTATGTGCATTGTTGCCATTTTATCTCTGCCTATACGGAAATGAATTTATACTTGTTCCAGCTTGCTCTTTCTTGGAACAAGTATAAAAGTTCTTATTCCTTCTGCTGCCCAATTAAACACGGGGAGATTTGTAGCATTTGCTGATTTCCATGGCTGCTTTCAAGCTGTTGATATGAAATCACTGAAAACAGATTTGGAAGAGATGGTCACAGCAAGCTCTCTTGAGTCATTGTATGCCAGCTCTAGTATCCCACTGCGCCTCACCCACAGCTAACTGGTGAGATGGTGGTGCATGACCCAAGGAAGTAGCTCGCCTTCTGAAAATGAATAATCCTGTCCTTCAGATGAAGTTCATCAGTTTCCCATGCAGAGGATTATCTCTAAGCCCAGATAGGTGCCCTGATCACCTCCCTGAACTATTTCTTTTTTTAATTTCCTTTTTTTTGAGACAGGATGTCGCTCTGTTGCCAGGGCTGGAGTGCAGTGGTGTGATCATAACTCCCTGAAGCCTCAACCTCCCAGGCTCAAGCAATCCTCCCATCTCAGCCTCCTGACTAGCTGGACTACAGGCATGCATCACCATGCCTGGCTAATACTTTTATTTTTTGTGGAAGTGGGGTCTCACTATGTTGCCCAGGCCAATCTCAAACTCCTGGACTCAAGTAATCCTCCCACCTCAGCCTCCCAAAGTTCTGGGATTACAGACGTGACCCACTATGCCCAGCCCCTGAACTGTTTATGAAGCACCATTTTCATACAAGAGGAATTAACCACATCTAGAAAAGAAGGTTCATTCTCTCCAACATACAAACAAAAATGTGCATGGCAGTTTAAGAAAAATGGAAAGATCAACCACGGTCTGAGCGCTCCCCCAGGGACCAATAATAAAAATAGTGCTGTAGAGGGCCGGGCTCGGTGGCTCATGCCTGTAATCCCAGCACTTTGGGAGGCTGAGCTGGGCGGATCACCTGAGGTCAGGAATTCGAGACCAGCCTGGCCAACATGGTGAAACCCCAGCTCTACTAAAAATACAAAACTTAGAAGGGCATGGTGGTATGTGCCTGTAATCCCAGCTCCTCGGGAGGCTGAGGCAGGAAAATCACTTGAACTGGGGAGACAGAGGTTGCAGAGACCCGAGATTGCACCACTGCACTCCAGCCAGGGCTGTCTCAAAAAAAAAAAATATATATATATATATATATGTGTGTGTGTGTGTGTGTGTGTGTGTATATATGTGCGTATATATATGTGTGTATGTATATGTGTGTGTGTATGTGTATATATATATGTAGTGCCATGTATTGTGTCTGTCAGGCACTGTGCTAAGAAGGTGTCTCATTTCCTTCTCCCCTTAATCTTTTGATGAAGCCACTGTTGTCGTCTCCATTTTACAAACCCAAAAACATAACCCAGAGGTTAATATGCACACAGCTAGTTACATGACACCAAGATCAACCTTGGTGTCTGTCTGCCCTCAAAGCCTTGTTCTGAACCATTAAACAGAAACACAGAGAATGATACATCTTTCAGTTTTGTAACTCAAACAAGAGGATTATTTTACACAGTAATTTACATTAAAAGTCAATGTTGACCATTCCTTCAGGCTCTTTTCAGCATTAACATTACATTATATCCACATGGAGGTATGTGTGCAGACATAATGTATACATCTTCTAATAAGCCTTCTAATAAGCATGTATTTTCTTCCTAAAGAAGTTGTAGTGAGATAAATGCATTTAATACACCTAACCTACCAAACATTATAGCTTAGCCTATCCTACCTTAAACATGTTCAGAACACTTACATTTGCCTATGGTTGGGAAAAATCATCTAACACAAGCCTATTTTATAAAGTGTTGCATATCTCATGTAACCTATTGAATACAGTGTTTACTCTTGTGATCACGTGGCTGACTGAGAGCTTGGCTTGCTGCCGCTGCCCAGCATCACGAAAGAGCATCTTACTACATGTCAACAGCCTGGGAAAAGCTCAAGATTAAAAATTCCAAGTACAGTTTCCACTGAATGTGTATCACTTCTGCACCATCAATAAAGCCAAAAAGTCCTAAATCAAACCATTGTAAGTCAGGACCATCTGTATTGCCAATTGTATCTACTTTGAACAAGGAAGACAGTGAATACCATGGCTCCAAAAGCTAAGTGAGATGTGTTATTTCTAATAGACATTATGTTAATGGATCTGTGTTGCAATATGCACAAATCTTTGTCTATAGACTTTCATATAATAACAATTACAATAACTACCATGTACTTAATGTTTACTACAAGCCAGGAACAATTTTAAGCACTCTATAGGAATTAACTTATATAAAACAGATTATTTTATTATTCAATTTACAGACCAAGTTTGGTGTGTATACCATTTTTTAAATGAATTTGTGTTTTATTAGTTACCTATAGTTTTCTTCTTCAGTGACATATCCACAGCTTTAGTTTAGCACAAGCAGGGCATTAAAATCTGTTGAATGAATGCACGGTTATATTTTGTCTTGGAATGTATAGTCTTCTTTATTTATACCAGATTTTGATTTCATCTCCATTTTTCCTATGCTTGTTCTTTCCGTGTTCTAATAGACTGTGGTCCTCTTCTCTGGGACTTTCCTAAAGGCTGCTTTAGATTTGTGGTAGTAGGAATGGGACTGACAGAGTGGATGAGGTCAAGTGCTGTGTGTGCAGAGAGGGAGACTTTGATGACAATGGCTGTCAGCCCTGCTTATGACTCTCTGCTGTTTTGCTTCTTGTAGGCTTTCAGTGCTGAAATGGCAAAGAGGTCCAAGATGCTGAGTTTGAACAATTACAGTGGTGAGTAAGAAATTCACAGGCCAATAAGTAGTGTCGCCCACCATTGGCTCATTCTATTCTTGATCATCTGAACTAACAGAGGGAAGAAGAAGAATAAATAAGCCAAACGTATTGCACTGTGGTCCTGCTTGGATACCTGCCTACTCTATACCCTGATCATGATTCTATTCTTGCTTGGTCCAGTTTCATGATATGAACAGAGGAAGGTTGAGTTGCAGTGGATAATCCAAGATGTGGGTGGTTGATTGATAAATAGATATCTACAATTTTTTCCCAAGGAAAAGTTCTGGCTTCCATAAACTGGCATTCAGTCACTCTTTCTGCTCTGAACATCTAAATAGGGTTACTTATTGTAATTACGGAAAACACATCTCAGTAATGCCAGATAAATGGGTTAACTCAATGTTACTCAAACCCAAGTAATCACTGGGATCATAATGGAAACTTTAAAAAACAAACACATGCAAAACCCCCAAAATATGTATTTGTCCCAACTCTACAGATGCTGATTCAGGGACTCTGGGTCTGGGCCAAGCATATCTATTTTGAATGCTCCCTAGTCAATTTTGATGCCGAGCATATTTTCTTTTCTTTTCTTTTCTTTTTGAGACAAGTTCTGGCTCTGTCACTCTGGCTGGAGTGCAGTGGCGTGATCTCAGCTCACTGCAACCTCTGCTTCACAGGCTCAAGCCATCCTCCCACCTGAGTCTCCCAAGTAGCTTGGACTACAGACACATGCCACCACGCCCAGCTAATTTATTTTATTATTTTATTTTATTTTATTTTTTTGGTAGAGACAGGGTTTCGCCATGTTGCCCAGACTGGTCTTAAACTCCTGGGCTCAAGTGATCTGCCTGCCTCCGCCTCCCAAAATGCTGGGATTACAGGCATATAATGTCATTATTTTAGTGGAGTTTGGGTAGACAGAGATGGAATTTTCAGTGGCCTGGCAGTGCTGTAAGTAAGGAAGGAGAGCATTAACAGTTCTGGCCTGGAACTGTGCCTTTTATGATCCTGTTTATTTATCTGTATAATGATGATAATAACAGACGTTGTGAGGATAATAGATTATGTATGTAAAATGTTCTATAAATTGAAAGCATTAAACAAATGCCAGGCAATAAATAATGACTGGGAAGATAGACAAACTCCCCAGTTAGCTAAGAGGAGAAAGGGATTCCTTTTGACTGGAAAAGATCAAGAATGGCTTCATGAATGAGATGGTTCTAAGCTGGGCTTTGAGCATGGCAAGATTTCCAATGTCCAGAGAGGGTAGGGTGGGGCATCCAAGGTAGAGAAAACCCACAGGAGCAAAGAAATCCAGTGCACGTTTGGGGAACCACAGGGAATCTATAGTGGGTACATAAGAGGAGTTTTAGGTGAGGATAACTTAGAAAAGGAACATAAAAAGGTCTGTATGTCATTAATCTGAATAATGGCAGCAAATGTCACCGTTTAATTCAGTAATTCTTGAGGACATCTGTAAAGGAATTATATAGCACAGGACCATAATTGACATAGAAATGATTAATGAAAGGACATGGCGACTCAAGCCTGTAATCCCAGCACTTTGGGAGGCCAGGGCAGGTGGATCACTTGAGGTCAGGAGTTCGAGACCAGCCTGGGCAACATGTTGAAACCCATCTCTACAAAAAATACAAAAATGAGCCAGGTGTGGCGGTGCATGCCTATGGTCCCAGCTACTTGGGAGGCTGAGGTGGGAGGATCACCTAAGCCCGGGGAGGTCAAGGCTGCAATGAGCCATGATTGTGCCACTGCACTCAAGCCTGGGTGACAAATAAACAAAATGATTAATTATGATGATCTCAGATTATCAAGGAAAGGTTAAACTATTTAGGAAGGGCCGGGCATGGTGGCTTATGCCTGTAATCCCAGCACTTTGGGAGGCTGAGGCGGGCGGATCACCTGAGGTCGGGAGTTCGAGACCAGCCTGACTAAACTTGGAGAAACCCCATCTCTGCTAAAAATACAAAATTAGCCAGGCATGGTGGCACATGTCTGTAATCCCAGCTACTCGGGAGGCTGAGGCAGGAGAATCGCTTAAACGTGGGAGGTGGAGATTGCGGTGAGCCAAGATCGCGCCGTTGCACTCCAGCCTAAGCAACAAGAGGGAAACTGTGTCTCAAAAAAAAAACAACAAAAAACAAAAAAACAAACAAACAAAAAACTATTTAGGAAGGCAGAGAGGTGGTACATTATCATTAGAAATATTTAATTCAGCCGGGCACGGTGGCTCATGCCTGTAATCCCAGCTCTTTGGGAGGCCAAGGCAAGTGGATCACCTGAGGTCAGGAGTTCAAGACCAGTTTGGCCAACATGGTGAAACCTTATCTCTAGTAAAAAATACAAAAAAGAATTAGCCAGGCATGGTGGCGTGTGCCTGTAATCCCAACTACTCAGGAGGCTGAGGCAGGAGAATCGCTTGAACCCAGGAGGTGGAGGTTTTAGTGAGCTGAGATTGTGCCACTGCACTCCAACTTGGGCAACAGAGGGAGACTTGGTCTCAAAAAAATAAATTATTTAAATAGATAACTCAGAGTTAAAATTCAGTGTATTTTGGTGCTAGAAGAATTATCCTTTAGTGATCCGAACAATTTACTTATCTAGAAGAATAGTGCTCACTTTGCCAACACATATACTAAAGTTAGAATAATAATTATTCGCCGGGTGCAGTGGCTCACGCCTGTAATCCCAGCACTTTGGGAGGCCGAGGCGAGCGGATCACGAGGTCAGGAGTTCAAGACCAGCCTGGCCAACATGGTGAAACCCCGTCTCTACTAAAAGTACAAAAATTAGCTGGGTGTGGTGGTAGGCGCCTGTAATCCCAGCTACTCGGGAGGCTGCAGCAGGAGAATCGTCTGAACCCAGGAGGTGGAGGTTGCAGTGAGCCAAGATTGCGCCACTACACTCCAGCCTGGGTGACAACCTGGTGTGAACCCAGGAGGCGGAGCTTGCAGTGAGCCGAGATTGCACCACTGCACTCCAGCCTGGGCAACAGAGCGAGACTCCGTCTCAAAAAAAAAAATTATTATTATGATGATTATGATTATTGTATTGGCCAGGCATGCTGACTCATGCCTGTAGTCCCAGTGCTTTGGGAGGCCAAGGTGGGTGTATTGCTTGAGGCCAGGAGGTCAAGACCAGCATAGTGACACCCCGTCTCTAAAAAAAAAAAAAAAGAAGAAGTAGAAGGAGGAGGAGGAGAAGAAAGGGGGAGGGGGAGGGAGAGGAGAAAGGAAGAAGAGGAAGAAGAAGAAGAAAAATAAATTTCTCTTGATAATAATGGATAAATGCAATATCACTATGCATTGTTTTTATTTTCTCCTAAAAAATAATATAATCTCCTAGACAGAACAAGGGTTTAAAACAAAGTATGCCTCCAATATAAAACCTCGGTTACTTCTTACTGTTGTCTAAAACCTTGGCTTTTGTCTTTTTTATCTTTACTCAGAGGAAGGCCATCCTCCCCATCTTACTTCTAGGTCTGTCCTTATACTTCTTTTGTAGCTCCTGTACCACACAACTGAGATCCCAGGAGAAAGATGCGAATTTCCACTGCTGTTCAGATATTACTCACTGGGAGGCATATGTGGGAGCACTGGAGTCAGATGCCCATACCTACTGGCTTCATGGCCACCACTAACTAGTCCTATAGCCATGGGCAAGTTACTTAATGACTCTGTGAATCGGTTTCCTTGTTGGTGAGTTGGGACAACTACTAGTATCTGTCTCATAAGGTTGTGAGGAATCCTGAGTAGTGGAATTACAGGTATTTCTTCCTTCCATTATATGTCGATAATTTCCCAATTTTTAAATAATAAACATGTATTATTCTTAAAATCAGAGATTCATGTTTGTTTTTTAAAAAATAATTTTGACTCTTCAAGCTCTGTGTCTTTCAGAGATGTTTGATTTTAAAACTAGTAGCAAGAGGTTAAGGAAAATCCTATTCAGCAGGAAATAATACTTAGTTAACATCCAGGGTGAGATCACAAGATGAACTCATCTGTGAACTGACAAATGCAACATAGCAGAGGCAAGAGATGATAAAGCTAATCCATTACAAGCTAAACTCTGTGTTCCCAAGGAGGCTGTAAACGATACAGGTAGATTTCCTTCATACCCAATGCAGCTTTCAGAGATAGGTACTTAATTGAAGCTGCTACTGCTGACGGTGGTGACAATATCATAGGGGTAAAACACTGGCCATGGTGTTTTGTTCTGCACTGTTTTAAAACCTACTAGTCGGCCGGGCATGTTGGCTCACGCCTGTAATCCCGGCACTGTGGGAGGCCAAGGCAGGCAGATCACGAGGTCAGGAGATCAAGACCATCCTGGCTAACATGGTGAAACCCCGTCTCCACTAAAAAGACAAAAAATTAGCCGGGCATGGTGGCGGACGCCTGTAGTTCCAGCTACTCAGGAGGCTGAGGCAGGAGAATGGCGTGAACCCGGGAGGCAGAGCTTGCAGTGAGCCGAGATCGCAGCACTGCACTCCAGCCTGTGAGACAGAGCGAGACTCCGTCTCAAAAAAAAAAAAAAAACTGCTAGTCTTCCATGGTTGCTTATTATAGTCATTTCAGTCCCCCAGTCAACCAGAGAGGAGAAAAGAGAAAATGGGCTTGAAGCTAGATCTCCTGCCATCAATCTGATGGGATTCAACATGGAAGAGGTGTATGAGGCCCACGCATGGATCCAAAGAATCCTGAGTCTCCAGAACCACCACATCATTGAGAATAATCATATTCTGTACCTTGGGAGAAAGGAACATGACATTTTGTCTCAGCTTCAGAAAACTTCAAGTGTCTCCATCACAGAAATTATCAGCCCAGGAAGGACAGAGTTAGAGATTGAAGGAGCCCAGGCTGACCTCATTGAGGTGGTTATGAACATTGAAGATATGCTTTGTAAAGTACAGGAGGAAGTGGCAAGGAAAAAGGAGCGAGGCCTTTGGCGCTTGTTAGGTGAGTAACTTTCTATTAAGTTAGAAAGTAAATTCTCCCCATTGTTTCTTCTTTTGGGTGTGAGCGTGTGTGTATAGATGTGGGTAAGAGACAGAAGGAGAGAAGAGGGATCAAACATTCTGGTTCTCTGTTAGATCATAAACCTTTGTGAGCTATTTTTTTGCTCTCTTTTGACAATCAGGGTTATTTGTGAACACATACACAAACACAATTTTATTTACTTGTAATAACCTTGATTGTCTAAGAGGCAAGTACATGGAATTTTGGCAGTGGTAAAACTCAAGCCCAAGCCATGGGGAAAAGTATACATTTCTAATTCTTCAGAGGCAGCACTCAAGTGTAGACACATTCCATCTGAATAACTTATTTCTTTTATCACGTTTTATTGTATTTATTTGTTACTGACAGCATTAGGAACCCTAAAATTACTTACCTTGAGCCCTCTCGCCAATGAAATTATACATTGGTAAAGTGAGGTACACTCAAGAATCTCCCATTCAGTGGGGCTAAACTCATCAGGATACATGTGGGAATTTGGATCTGGAGAGGTCCTTTTAACAGAGCCCTAGAGCTAACTAGGAAATTATACTATTGAAATGCCATCTTGGGGCTGGGCACGGTGGCTCATGCCTGTAATCCCAGCACTTTGGGAGGCTGAGGTGGGCGCATCACCTGAGGTCGGGAGTTCAAGACCAACCTGACCAACATGGAGAAACCCTGTCTCTACTAAAAATACAAAAAAATTAGCCGGGCATGGTGGCCCATGCTTGTAATCCTCAGGCTGAGGCAGGAGAATCACTTGAACCCAGGAGGTGGAGGTTGCAGTGAACAAAGATCGAGCCATTGCACTCCAGCCTGGGCAACAAAAGCGAAACTCTGTCTCACAAAAAAAAAAAAAAAAAAAAAAAGAAGACGAAGAAAGAAATGCCATCTTGGGAGATAGAGATAGAGATAGATATCATTCAATTAATGCATATTGCAACCATGACGTGCCAAGCATTGTGCTAGGTGCAAGGACTACAGCAATAAACAAGATGGACATTGTTCCTGCTCAAAGTCTAATGGGGGACCTTGACGACCACACAGATTAGTGATGATAGAGGAGAGCGAAAGTGCTCTGGGAGCACTGCGGAGAGGCACCTAACCCAGACTTGGGAAGTCAAGGAAGGGCTTATCACCGGTGTCATAAATGGAGAACTGGATAATAGGTAGAAGTTAGGCAAACAAAGAAAACATCAAGAAATAAGATTGTTGCAAGGCCTGGATTATGCAAGACCTTATAAATCACGTGAAAGAGTTCAGAGAGTTTCTTGAAACAAATAGGGAACCTTAAAGAATTTTAAGCAAAGTTAAGATCAGACTTGTGTTTTTAGAAAGATCATTGGTTACAATGTGGAGAATGGATTTAGTAAGAGGTGCAAAAATTCAGAGGCAAAATTTCAAAGGACACCTTATTTTCACCATGTGTTTGTAAAAATAACGCAAGAATAAATAGTTAGAGTGAGTGAGAGTTCGCCATAAATATTGTATTCACAACCCACAGAAAACACAGTGGCAAAAAAAGATGGATAAAAAGAATACACACGCATAAGAACCAAGATTATGATTTTCACCTAGTTTTTGAAACATAGTGAATGTAGGTATTGAAACTGACACCAGTGTCAGCTTAGAGGAACAGGATACAAAGAAACATGGATCTCCTATAAAATTTGTGGCATTATTTTGTTTGTTTGTGTGTGTGTGTGTGTGTGTGTGTGTGTGTGTGTGTGGCATTGCTTTAAATTAACTGAAATCATAAGGTGGGCCAATTCTTCCAGTTATTGACAATTTTGAGTCATGTAAGTCCCTTGTTCTGCCACAAGATGGCACTTTTGGTAGTTGATGACTAAGCATATTATTCCATAGAAGCCTTAGAGGTTCAAGCAAACGTGCCCTGTCTTAATCAGATTAAGATCTTAATTAACAAAATGGATAATTTTGAGATGAGTTATCATTATAAGGAATATCAAATATCCATCAGAACAATAATTTTATTTTTTAAATCAAAGTTAGGCATGGCCTCTCTTTTATGCCACTCTTTTAATCCTTCCTGGTAGGCATTTCCAACGGCAGAAGTTTGTGATCTTTGGGTCCCCAGTGCCCAGCCCAGTGCCTGACATGTTGGAGGAGCTTGGCAAATGTTTGTTGAACTCAAGTAAACTGAACTCTAATATTACACCTTATAAATATGAGCTATTGCTCCCCAAAGTTAATTTACAGTCTTCTGTTGAAGTTTCTGGGTTTTGCAGCTCCTCTGCTATGAAGTTTTGTCCCTCCTACTTTCTCAGATTTACAACTTGGCTCTCTAGTGAGTTCCCCTCAATTTGTCCCCTGCTTTTTGTGGTTAAATTGAGCCCATTCAATTAGATAATGAACCGGGGATTAGGTCATTTTAGTATACTTGGTCTTAAGTCAAACTGAAAATAAACCAAGAGAAAACAAGTCTTTTTTGGTTTTCATTTGTCCACCTGTATATTTAGTCCAGTAAGGAGCTCCCTTGGACAAAAACAGGTTGAAAAAAAGGATGGGAGGAAAAAAAGGAAGGAAGGAAAGAAGGAAGGAAGGAAGGAAACAAGGAGAGGGAGGGAGGGAAATGGGAGGAGGAGAAAAGGGGAAGGGAGGAAAAACAAGACATCATAGACTGTTAATCTACAAATTTTGCTCTTCTTCATTGGGTGGTATATGATTGATACATGTTCCAAGTATTTTGTCTTGTCACAAAAAACATTGGTGAAAGCCAGGTTTGTAATCTTAGTTCTTTACTTACTAGGTGTGTGATATGGGGCAAGTTACTTATTTGAACTTCAATTTCTTTATTTGTAAAATTGTGTTAATTATTTCGTGGTGGTGCTATAATGATCAAATAAGGAAGGAAACTGAACATTTTGAAGTGTTTTACGAATGTCATGTCATTTCCCATCATTCCTTACTTAATATTTTCAAATGCGTGTCTCTTTTTGCTGATAGGCATTGGGGCTAGAAATAAAAACATTTCCTATGAGCGACACAATTATTTCTCATCATTACAGCATTGATTGTGGAGAAGCAAGTATATATTATGCTCCTTTTACTCACATCCCCTTAGCCTCATGATTCAAATCATCCAAAGACAAATTTATTACCCCTTTATTTTATCCTGACCACTCATAGTATTATAGCTCTCCTCGCATGTCCTAAACACATGAGGCACACAATTTAAACTGGCTAATCCCTTCCTCTAAATTTCTAGAATTTGTTTCATTAAATTTCTTTTTTCCTCTCTCAGAGCATTGAAGTAAAGTTTTTGTGTTACTCATTTTTAGGACGGCGGACTAATCAGCAACAAAAAACCCAAGACGAAATGAAAGAAAATATCATATTTCTGAAATATCCTGCGCCTCCAACTCAAGAGCTTCTAGATCAAAAGAAACAGTTTGAAAAATGTGGTTTGCAGGTTATGAAGGTATATCTAACAAAGGGGAGGATTTGGCTCATTTTGTTATTAATTAACTTGTTTCTGTAGCCAAAGGAAAAGCTCACCTGCTGATGATTCTAAGCTGGCTGCTCATGGACTTGGAATCCTAGGTCAGTAAGACTGAAAAGAGAGCAGGGCAGGGCAGGCACGAGGGATATAGTTGGAATTGGGAGGTAGAAATGACATCAGGACACACAGAAGCAAAGATTCCAGATCGAGGAAGCCCGTCTTTGAGCAAAATAAAAGAAGTGGAATAGCATTTATCACACTATGTTATAATTGTTTACCTATTTTTCTATCTCACTAAACTATGAGCTTAAGAGGGCAGAGACTATGTCTACATCAGTGAATTTTTGTTAAAGGAATTTATTAGAGAAGGGGCAGGGAATTTTGAAGAAGGAATCAAAATAGGAGAGGATTAGAGGGAAGAGAGACTCTTTTGCAACTTTATATGAAAAGCGAATTGCATGCAAAGTAATATTATGCACATAAGCTCCTTTATTTTTGAAGCAGTATAATTTAAAGAGCGGTTCTCTAGCCTCTTTTTCAGTCTTTCTTTTCTATGGTTCTAGGTAGAGAAGATAGACAATGAGGTCCTTATGGCTGCCTTTCAAAGAAAGAAGAAAATGATGGAAGAAAAACTGCACAGGCAACCTGTGAGCCATAGGCTGTTTCAGCAAGTCCCATACCAGTTCTGCAATGTGGTATGCAGAGTTGGCTTTCAAAGAATGTACTCAGTACCTTGCGGTAGGTGTCAATGCCTCATCATTGGGGCTACTCTGTGGGATTTGGTGAGCTGACATCAGTAGATTCTTCCACTAATAGCATTTGTTGTTGTAGGGAAGGGATCATTTGTGACTGTGATTTAGAGGTCACAAATGATAAGCCAGGTCACAAAGTATTTTGGAAAGAGTGGTATTTTTTACTTTTCCTTCGTATCTTTTGTTGCTGATGCATTTTACATTGATGAAAAGTGTGAGCAGTAAGCACTACGGTTCACTGTTTTTCTCCTTTATGTGTTTCTGTGTCCTATCTGCAGAGAACATGTTGAGGCTTTTTTTTTTTTTTTTGCCTTACTTATCTCAACAAAATTATTGCCAACAGCACTGAACCATCCTCATCCCTTAATTAAAAGGGCATTTTCCTAAATTTAAGAAAGTTGGTCTTTTCTCTTTCATCCCTTTATTTCCTATAGCCTGCTAGTGAATGAATTAGGTATCATTTGGCAGGTGAAGTGCATAACATCTTAAGATCCTCTTCAGCCATAGGAGTTCTATGTGTAACTCCCATGTCTCTTTTCAGATGTACAAAAACATTGCATATATAATTCCTATATTGCCCCCTCTACTCCTCAGTCACTAATGAAGATTTCTGGCTTTAGGTGTCTCCAAAAGAGGAAAAGAAATTTAGTAAAAATTATGGAGAGGTACTTAGCGGGGTGGCTTGATTTTGCTTGGTCCATTAAATATGTGGCTCTTGATTTTATCTTTCAAAATATGTAGCATGATCCTTGCTGAGGAGTCAATTCCAATAGACTTGGTTTCTAGGATGCGAAGGCTCTAGAAATCATCTTTTCTTTGTTCTGGAGAGAACACAGGTAAAACTTGGGGTAAATATTGAACATAGGCAATTACTGGGAATAAAAATAGAGAAATGAATCCCCACTAAGAAGCCTTTTGGGGCAACCAGGAAAGTGATGATCAGTATAGTCCCTTCATTAGCAAAGTCTTTAAAAATCTACAGTTTCCATTTGCTCCTAAAGCTGGTTTCTCTGCAATCCCCACCCACTACTTCTACTTAAATTACTTTCATTAAGATCATCGCTGTGCTCTTATATTCCAAATCTAGTGCGTATTCTCTTTTCAGTCCTGTGGCAGAGCTCTGCTACTTGCCTACCCAACATCTATACAATCTTTCTTACTAAAACATCTAAGACACCCACTATCCTCCCAAGGAATATGGTCCCAAGGTCTTAGCCAGACTCATCATCAGCTCAAGTTCAGGCAGTTCTCTCTTTATTTATTTATTTATTTATTTTTCTGAGACGGAGTCTTGCTCTGTCACTCAGGCTGGAGTGCAGTGGCACAATCTCGGCTCACTGCAACCTCCGCCTCTGAGATTCAAACAGTTCTCCTGCCTCAGCCTCCCAGGTAGCTGGGATTACAGGCATGCACCACCACATGCAGTTAATTTTTGTATTTTTTTTAGTAGAGACGAGGTTTCATCATGTTGGCCAGGCTGATCTCTAGCTCCTCGTGATCCGCCCACCTCAGCCTCCCAAAGTGTTGGGCTTACAGGTATGAGCCACTGTGCCCAGCAGACAGTTCTCTCTTAAAGCTTAAAGGCACGATACTGCCCCCAACATACTCATTATATAGTGATATGAAAAGGAGCAGGAAAACTGCAATGAAAACTCTCATGTTGAAAGGGGAGAAGCAAAACACACAATAGCCACCGGCTCACACCACTTACCTACATGCTGCTGAACAGGTATAGGGAGGACTCCCTAATCCATGTTATAAAACCTTTATTTTGCACTCCGGGAAAATTTTCCTTATATATTGTGGCCCTTGGCTATTTCCAGGTTCATTGCCTATCAGGGAGCCATGGATTGTCTCACAGGCTAGAATGTGCTCAAGCTGTTGCAACCAGCCTTGTGGTTTCTTCAGCAATATAGTTCCTTTAAAAATTCAGTGGGCACGAGGCCTAATTTCTTCTGGTTAAGTTTATGTCTTTATAACCTAACCACAGATCTTGTCTCCATATAGTCTTTCAACTCAAGATTTTGGTCTCTTACCTGCTGTCTGTGTGCTCTGCCCTTCTCTCTATCCCTTAACTTAACAGCCACTGCCTTGAGGCAACTCAGACATGACCCATAATGTGACCTGCACCAATTGACTCATCTCTGTAGGCTAGTGAGAACCCTTAACAGAAGGTGCCAGACAAGCCCAGGAGATACCAATCTTGCTACCACTGAAGCTGTTGTTATTTGGAGTACAAAAGCTCTTAGCTTTTTCAGCCCTGCAATGTTCCAAATTATAGGATTCTCAGTCAATTTAGATGGCCACCCACAGGCAAAGGAGAGAGAACTTCTGTTAACAAACCTTTATTTTCTTTTTTATATTTATGTTTGCATTCCAGCCAGTTCTGAATAAATCTCTTGCTTGTAGGACTTGGTTGAGTGCAGCAAGAAGGCATCTACACATGCAGTTTCTTATTGGGTTGATTCATTTGTTCCACAGGTATTTATTAAGCACATTCTATGAATCAGGCCCTGTGCTAGGGGTACTAGAAATAGAGCGTAAATAAAAAACCATAGAGTTCTTGCCCTTACAATTTATAATCTCACGAGTTCATCTGTTGCCCATTCTTTATCTTCTCTCTTTTTTCCTCTACAATGTTCCCCTTGGTGATGGCACCTGTTCCCATGGCCTCAGCTTCTACCTCAATGATGATAACTTAGGAATTTCCAACTCTTAACTCCCTACCTCTCTCCTGACTTGCAGGTTCATATATCTGACTCTCCTTTTGACATCTTTACCCAGATGTCGCATAGGTACCTCAAATTGATCCCTTTTCTTGGCTATGATTTTCCCTAAGAAATATGCCCTTTGTTTGCTGATTATCCCTAACCTGGTTAATATCATCACCATCTACCTACTAGGTTTCCTAAGCCTGAAACATTATCATCCTCCATTCCTCCTTTTCCCTCACCCTTATATCCAGGCATTCACCCAGTCCTAGTGATTCGGTCTCATGAAGATCTCAGCCCAGTTTCACCTCTCTATTCCTACTGCCTTAGTTAATCTTCCTTCAGACCTAGACTATTACTAGGTCCTCTCCTTGCCACAAAACACACCCCTACCTAATCTATCCTTTACCACCAGAATTATCATGCTAAAAATTACATTCTTGCTCAATATCTGTATTCCCAGTTGCCTACGGAATAAAAGCCCAAACTCCTTAGCAGAGAATATAAGGCCATGGCTCCCACATTATTTCAGCAGTCATCACCCACTATGTTCCTCAAGACTGCAGCCATTAACTTTTTAGAGTTCCCTAAACATGCTGTTTACTTTCATGCCTCTATCCCGTTGTCTGTGGAATGACTTCCCTCCTTGCCCTTTTCGGTGCTACAAACCCCTATTCTTTAAGACATAGTACAAATGGCATCTCCTGGTTGGCATCTTTCCTGCAGGCCTGCAGGCCTAGTAAGTATCTTCCTCCTCTGTGCTCCTGCATACCTCCATTCCTTTGTTATGACATCTATAACTTTAACAAGTACTAAAATCTATAGTCCTACGAAACTCAGGCATAGAACTCATTTCCTTTATGGCTCTATAATGGAACTTTACCCAACTCTCATGTTCCCCATGTCCACAGATGTGGAAAATTTGAATCTTGACAGTTCAAGGTGAACTCAGTCATTTTCAGAGTTTTCATAGTCTCTTCAAGATTGAAACTCAGTTCCTCCAATGTTTGTCCCTTTTCTCCTCTTTTCTCTACGCTGGGAGAGGCATTGTGGGGAGGGTTGTCTGGCTTATGGCTCCCATTGTCCTCTGCTTGATAAACCACCCGAGCTTTGGTCATTAGCAGTCTCCTGTGCCTTTCACACTCAGGTAGTGTCTGCACAGGCCACTCTATGTCTTTTCCATGCTGAAGAAATTCCTTTCCAGGCCATGTCTGTGTTCCTCCTGCCACACAGGAAATTTTTGAGCATGTTCATCCTCCAAGCTGAATGCAGGGTCTTGGGTAGTGGTCCTAACCTGCTCCAGAGACTTCTCCAGCCATTGCCACTCTCCACTCAGGTGATGAAGTTGGATGAGGGACTGCACCCACCAGAGTCAGGCCAGGGTCCTGTCTGCTCTATGAGTCCCTCCAATTGTTCTTATTCTGAGATTTCCATTGTTCTGCCCCCTCTTAACTCGAAGGGCTCTCAAGGGAGTGGGGGTAGTAAAGGGAGCCCTTTCCCAAGCTCCCCCAAGAGCTCTAGTCACATCACTTCTGATACTTCTCTTCCCACCAGCTGGAAGTAAGAACTTTCATTTGTCTTGAAATGAGAAAAATGTTCTTAGAATATTTTGTATTACTCTCTGCTCTGTCATTTATGGTAAAAACAAACAAACAAACAAACAAAAAAAACCAACCCATGCTCTGAATCCTTCTGGTTTTTAGCTTTTGGTTCAAAAAGCCCTTTTCCTCTCAGAAAAGCTAACTCTGAAAGCCAGAATTTCAAGACCATACTCTCTTCTGTGAATTAAAAATAATTATATATATATATATATATATATATACATGCACTCATAAACAGAAACGTGTAGATACATACAATTATATACATACAGTTATACGGGGTTTCACCATGTTGGCCAGGCTGGTCTCGAACTCCTGACCTCGTGATCCACCCGCCTCGGCCTCCCGAAGTGCTGGGATTACAGATGTGAGCCACTGCACCCAGCAGGCAGTTCTCAAAAAACTATACGTATATTTATATATAGACTTTGTTCTCATCTTTATCCTTTTCGCCCTTAATAAGAAGTAGCAAGGACTCAATAGGTGGAAGAACAAAGAGCAAGAAGAAACTCCCGGGAAAGAAAATCTTTGATTTTTATCTCAAAATATTACCTTGCCACATAAATTGTACTATATTTTATCTGTTTACATGAAGAGACTTCCCTTTGTGAAATGTTGAGAATAGGGATCGTATCTTACTCACTTTTAAATTTCCAGAGCTGCACTGTTCAATATTGTAGCCGCTAGCTACATGCAGCTATTGAGCACTTGAAATGTGGCTGGTCTAAATTGAAAGATGCTGTAAGTATAAAATACACACCGGATTTCAAAGACCTACTACAAAAGAATGTAAAATATCTAATACTTTTTAAAATATAGATTACATGTTAAAATAACATCTCGAATGGCTTAAATAAAAATGTTAATTTCACCTTTTTTTTAAACGTTTTAAAATGTGGCTACTAGAGTAGCTGGGAATCCAGGTGAGTGTCACAATACCTGACTAATTTTTTTATTTTTGGTAGAGATTGGGTCTCACTGTGTTGCCCAGGCTAGTCTCAAACTCCTGACCTCCACCAATCCTCCTGCCTTGGCCTCCCAAAGTGCTGGGATTACAGACATGAGCCACTCAGCCTGGAAGTTTTAAACGACATGTGTGACTCGTAGTACGTTTCTATTGTTCAGTGCTGCTCTTGAGCCTAAAAGTGTTTGGTTATGTCCCACATAAAGAAAGAGAGGGAGGAAATGAAAGGAAAAAAGGAAAGGAAGGAAGGATAATATGGCATCAAAGAAGGTATAATTTTTTTCCCTCTAAGTGAGGTCAGAAAGGGCATTGAACAGGGATTACTTTGAGATCCAGAATTTGGCCCTCAGCCTCCTGAGTGTTTTTAATACCCCAAAGAAGATAATACAGATCACAAGCAATGTGTCAGAATGGAGAGTACTTATTTCTAGTGGTGGGAATAGGGCATATCTTCCTTAGTATCACAGTCCCCAGAGTGCCTGATGGGTGGAAAGTTGCCTGGTGAGCATGGACCTAGATAACATGCACGTGGAGATTCTTCATGAGGTATTGTGCTAACCCATGGAGAGTACACAATATCCTCCTGGTGACTAGAATGCGTCTGTCCTTCCAAATCCAGGAGTGCTTTTCCTAAACAATGAAGTATGCACGCTGACATTTTATATACTCCACATTCCCCTTGACATATTTTTCTTTTTCTTTCCTTTTTTTTTTTTTGAGACAGGGCCTTACTTTGTCACCCAGGTTGGAGTGCAGTGGCACCATCACAGCTCACTGCAACCTCAACCTCCTGAGTTCAATCAGTCCTCCCACCTCAGCCTCCTGAGTAGCTATGATTACAGGTGTGCACCACCACGCCCGGTTAATTTTTGTATTTTTTGTGGGGATAGGGTTTTGCCATGTTGCCCATACTGGGCTTAAGCGATCCACCCACTTTGGCCTCCCAAAGTGCTGGGATTACAGGTGTGTACCACCGGGCCCAGATGACATATTTTTCTTGTAATGCTGTTCATGAGGTTAGGAGGCACTCTGTCTTCTCTTATTAGATGCTATTTTCAAACCATCTTCTTGAGAGTTCTGGAAATATCCCTATTTGTAGCATGTAGAAGTCAGACAATGTTCTTTTTTTTTTTTTTTTTTTTGAGACGGAGTCTAGCTGTGTCGTCCAGGCTGGAGTGCAGTGGTGCAACCTCGGCTCACTGCAAGCTCCACCTCCTGGGTTCATGCTATTCTCCTGCCTCAGCCTCCGGAGTAGCTGGGACTACAGGCGCCCCTGACTGCGCCTAGCTAATTTTTTTTTATTTTTTTTAGTAGAGACGGGGTTTCACCGTGTTAGCCAGGCTGGTGTCCATCTCCTGACCTCGTGATCCGCCCGCCTCGGCCTCCCAAAGTGCTGGGATTACAGGCGTGAGCCACCGCGCCCGGCCAAAGTCAGACAATGTTCTAAGTGAAACAGAACCTTCCTTTTGTTATGCTCTGTCAGCTACTTAGTTGATAATACTGACTTGAATCTAAGTTCTTTGAATCTCAGATCTTTGTCTTTTACGTGGAGTTACTACCCAAATCACAGATAATGTAATCTAATCAATGTGCAATACTTTGAAAACCATTAACTTCTCTATGAACACTAATGGTTCTTTTTTTTTTTTTTTTTTTTTTTTAAGAGTTTCGCTCTTATTGCCCAGGTTGGAGTGCAGTGGTGTGATCTTGGCTCACTGCAACCTCCGACTCCTGGATTCAAGTGATTCTCCTGCCTCAGCCTCCTGAGTAGATGGGATTGCAGGTGCCTGCCACCACACCTGGCTAAATTTTTGTATTTTTAGTAGAGACGGGGTATCATCATGTTGGCCAGGCTTCTGACCTCAGGTGATCCACCCGCCTCAGCCTCCCAAAGTGCAGGGATTACAGGTGTGAGCCACTGTGCCCAGCCCTAATGGTATATTTGAATGTAAGTTATTATTATGTTGATGGTGTCAGTGGTAATTTGTTTCAAGGAACAATTTTGAGTGTCTTTGCTATAGACACAGGAACTCAGAATCAGGAGGAAGTGATTATTTGGAAGACTAAAGAAAGAATAGATATTAGTACCCAAATTGGCAATATCATTTACCACATTATAATAATCTTTTTATTTTTATTTTTCCTTTGTCAGATCCAAAATACGGAGCTGGCATATACTTCACTAAGAACCTCAAAAACCTGGCAGAGAAGGCCAAGAAAATCTCTGCTGCAGATAAGCTGATCTGTGTGTTTGAGGCTGAAGTACTCACAGGCTCCTTCTGCCAGGGACATCTGTTAAATATTGTTCCCCCACCACTGAGTCCTGGAGCTATAGATGGTCATGACAGTGTGGTTGACAATGTCTCCAGCCCTGAAACCTTTGTTATTTTTAGTGGCATGCAGGCTATACCTCAGTATTTGTGGACATGCACCCAGGAATATGTACAGTCACAAGATTACTCATCAGGACCAATGAGACCCTTTGCACAGCATCCTTGGTGGGGATTCACAAGTGGCAGCCCTGTTGATTAATCTCTACATCATTTTAACAGCTGGTATGGCCTTACCTTGAGTGAACTAACCAAATAATGACCATTGATGGCTCAAAGAGTGGCTTGAATATATCCCATGGGTTATCTGTATGGACTGACTGGGTTATTGAAAGGACTAGCCACATACTAGCATCTTAGTGCCTTTATCTGTCTTTATGTCTTGGGGTTGGGGTAGGTAGATACCAAATGAAACACTTTCAGGACCTTTCTTCCTCTTGCAGTTGTTCTTTAATCTCCTTTACTAGAGGAGATAAATATTTTGCATATAATGAAGAAATTTTTCTAGTATATAACCCAGGCCTTTTATTTTCTAAAATGATGATAGTATAAAAATATTAGGATAACAGAATGATTTTAGATTTTCCAGAGACTATTATAAAGTGCTTTATGTATGAAAATAAATCATCTTTGTCTGATTAACTGGCTCTGAAAAATTATGTGTAAAATGAAACAATTTGAAGTGGAAGGACATAAAAAAGCTGATATTCTGTTTGGATTCAGCTACGTCAAGCAATGCCACTCAAACATCATGAGGACATATTATCAACTCACCAAATATATATTGACCACCAGATGTATTTCAGTCACTTTGTGGGTCCCAGGATATGATGCCAGACAAGACATATATCTTCATAAACCTTTTAGCCTGAATAATCAAAAACGTATGGACAACTTAACAAGTGTGATTAGATATAACAAAAAGAGAACTACAGACTCCATGGAAAAATTGAAGAGGGAGAGGGATAGATTAATCAGGGGCTTGGAGCAAGGCCTCCTAAAGCAAGTGAAATTCAAGCTGAGAACATAAGGGATGTAGCAAATTAGCAGCAGTCAGAAGAGTTGTTTAGGTAGAAAGAATAGCCTTTATAAAGGCTGAATCTGCTGTAACTATGCCCAAAGTTGACTACATAGTTCTACTTGCAATGTAGAGGCCAGCTAATTTCACCATGCATCTCTCCCCTACTTTTAAATCCATATTTCTCTGTACTTCCAAACTTTCCTGACCTCACATCCTCAACCTCTTGCACAGAACACTTCCTCCTCTTCCTTGCCTTACCTTACTAGCATTCTCCCTCTTGAAAGAAGTGTGCTTGTTGTCTCATATGGCACTGCCCTTGGATCTGAGTAAGAGGGGATCTGCCTTGTACCCCTGGATTGAGAGGCCCCCTGCCTTAGGCTCCTTACTTAAGAGGGTCTCATTCTAGCCTTCCTCCAGTTGTGCCCATGCTCACAAGGTGAGGAGTCCACAGGGCCAAAAGATTGGATTCATCTGGACCCCAGACTCTTCATTCCTAAATCACCCACTAGGAATGCAGAGCCCCAAAATTTCCTGCCCTAACAGCTCTGAGTCTACTTCCAGGGCTTGATTGGGTTTCTTTCTTGCATCCCTCCTCCTGAGGGTGGACTGTGCCAAAGTCTGCATCAAGAATAGCCAATAGATGACCATCTGTAGGTATGAGGCTTGGACATGGGTGCTGAAGCATCCACACACGCTTGAGGCCTGTGGTGCAGAGCTGAGCTGAGAGTGAGAGGACAGATTTGAAAGATCTAGCTGGCAAGGCGTAGTGGCTCACTCCTATAATCCCAGCACTTTGGGAGGCCAAAGTGAGAGGATCACTTGAGGCCAGGAGTTTGAGACCAGCCTGGGCAACATAGTGAGACCTCCATCTACACACACACACACAGAGACAGACACACACACACACACACACACACACACACACACACACACACAAAAATTACCTGAAGAATTGCTTGAGTCCAAGCATTTGAGGCTGCAGTGAGTCATGATAGAGCAACTGCACTCCAGCCTGGGTGACAGAGCAAGACCCTGTTAAGAAAGAAAGAGAGAAAGAAAGAGTAAAGAAAGATCTAGTTTGTGCTTAGTAGGAATTTTAAAAGAGAATGGAGGAGAGTCAGTGTTCACAAGGATAAATAAGAAATACATACCAAGAAACAGCCAGATCTTAAAAGCAGCTAGAGAGAACAGCCAAATCATCTACAAAGGAAAGACAATTAGACTGACAGCCAATTTCTTTGTTTGGCAGAATAATGTCCTCCCCACACCCTGCAAAGATGTTTACACCTTAATCCCCTAAATTTATGAATATGTTACCTTACATGGCAAAAGGGACTCTGCAGAAGTAATTAAGGTTACCCTTCAGATGGGAAGATTAGCCAGGACTATCCAGGTGGGCCCAATCTAATCACTAAAGTATTTAAAAGTAGAGAATGCTTACTAGCTGGTGAAAGAGATGGCAGCATGGGAAGAATTTGATCCTGAGATGTAGGAGGCTATGTGCAAGGATCAGAGAGGAGCTCCAAAGAGTAAAGGGTAGCTCCCAGTTGACAACCAGTGAGGAAACATACCTCAGTCCTTTAACTGCATGGAACTGAATTCTTCCAACATCTGCATGAGCAAGGAAACAAACTCAAGAGCCCTCAGAAAGGAATAAAGCCAGCTGACCAACACCTTGATTTTAGCCCAGTGAGAGCCATTCCTGACTTTTGACCTACAGAACTTTGAAACAATAAATTTGTGCTCTTTTAATCCAGTAAAGTCATGATAATTTGTGACAGCCATAAAAAAATGAATACACTTTTCAATAGCAACAATGAAAGTCTGAAGACGTTAGTATATTTCCAAAGGGCTGAGAGAAGTTAACTGTTAGCCTAGAATTCTACAATTAGCTGAACTTATATTCAGTACCACCTACTTGGGAGGCTGAGACAGGAGGAACACTTGAGCCCAGGAGGTGGAGCCTGCAGTGAGCCAAAATCACACCACTGCACTTCAGCCTGGGCGACAAATTGAGGCCCTGTCTCCAAAAGATAAAATAAAATAAAATAAAATCAGACAAAATAGATGTTAAGTTGTAAAGGATTATTAGGGATAAAAATAGCTACCTGATAATAACAAAAGGTTTAATTCATCAGGAATAGAAATAAAGCTAAGCCCATATGCATTTAATAGCATAGACTCAAACTATGTAAAGCAAAACCTGACAGAATTATAGGCAAAGGGGACAAATCCACTATCATAATGATTTAACAGCTCTCTCAGTAACTTGTAGATGACCCAGTAAAAAAAAAAAAATTAGTGAGAATATAGAATTGAGTTATACAATTTTTATTTGATTTATATGTATAGAATTCCCCACCCAACAATGAGAGAATACATAGTCCTCTTAAATAGACACTGAACAGTTATGTATATTGACCATATTCCAAATTTAACAATTTTCTTTTTATTTATTTACTTTTTGCCAAAGACCCTAGATAAGAAATCACTAAATTCAACAGTTTTAAAGATATTCTCAGTTGGTCTATGTTCTCTGGCCATCATCCATTATGCAATTAACATATAATTCAATTTTTAAAATAGCTTAAAATAAATCTGTTTGGAAATTAGATATAATCTTCAAAATAATATCCCATGGGTCATGAAAACATAACAAAATAGAAAATATTTAGAACTGAATGATAATAAAAAGATTACTATCACAGCTTGTGACATAAAGCTAAAATAGTGCTTAAATTCTTTCTAAGCTTAAGGGTTATATTAAGAAAAATAAAGGAATAAATCAATGAGCTAGGCAGACATCTAACTTAAGAAAAGAAAATCAGAACAAACTTGAAGAAAGAAAATATAAACAGAAAATAATGAAATAGAAACAATATCCAATGCAGAGAACAATAAAATGAATAGCTGTTTTTTGGTAAAGATTAAAGAAACCGACAAACCTTTGGTAAGACTGATCAAGAAAATATAAGAAAAGGTACAAATAGAAATTGTTAATAAAAGAAGAATGTAACGAAGACACAATAGAGATCTAAAAGTAGTAACTAGAAACAGTTTTGGCTAATTCAAAATTTGGACAAAATGTAGACTTTCTTAGAAAAATATAATTTACCAAAATTGATTGAAGAACTAGAAATCCTGAATTTTCTAATATCTGTTAAATAAATTGAATTGGTATTTAAAAATTTACCTACCAAGCAAACAGGTAAATACAACAGGCTAAGATGATTTTGACTTTATTAGTGAATTCTACAACATATTCAAAGAACAGAGTATTCCAATCTTAAATAAAATCTTCTAGAGAACAGAAATAGAGGGAACACTCCCCGACAAATTTTTTAGGGCAAGTATAACCTTGATACCAAAAAATAGAAAACAGTATAAGATAAAAAAATTATAGATGAATTAAATTATGTAAGTAGATGTACAAATTCTAAAGAAAATATTAACAATTATAATTTGGCTCTGTGTAAATAAGTAAATCATAGTCAACTTGGGTTTACCTCAGAAATGCAAGGATAATTTAACTTTCAAAAATCAATTAGTGTAACTCACCATATAAATATATTAAAGGTTGTGCTCATCTCAATATTTAGAAAAAAAATCACCTGATAGACAATTCATTAATGGATAGCTACCAAAAACAAGTATTTCATGATTAAACATTAGAATGATTCCCTATGAAATAATGAATGAGACAATAAATGCTTCCTATTACTACTCACCAACAATCAGTTACAGGTCCTGTCCAACATAATAAGAAAGAAAAGACGGCCGGGCGCGGTGGCTCACACCTGTAATCCCAGCACTTCGGGAGGCCGAGGCCGGTGGATCACGAGGTCAGGAGATCGAGACCATCCTGGCTAACACGGTGAAACCTCTTCTCTACTAAAAATACAAAAAAATTAGCCTGATGTTGTGGCGGGCGGCTGTAGTCTGAGTCAGGAGAACGGTGCGAACCCGGGAGGCGGAGCTTGCAGTGAGCCGGATAGGGCCACTGCACTCAAGCCTGGACATCTCCGTCTCAAAAAAAAAAAGAAAGAAAAGAAAAAGAAAGAGAGAGTGAGGAAGGAAGGAGGGAGGGAGGGAGGGAAGGAAAGAAGGAAAAAAGGAAGGAAGGGAGAAAGGAAGGACAACTAAAAATGGAGAAATAAAAATGTCATTGATCATAGAGAAGATGATTGTTTACAGAAAATTCAAGCCAGGCATGGTGGCTCATGCCTTTGGGAGCCAGCACAATCCCAGCACTTTGGGAGGCCGAGGTGGGCGGATCACCGGAAGCCAAAGTTCGAGACCAGCCTTGGCCAACATGGTGAAACCCTATCTCTACTGAAAATACAAAAATTAGCTGGGCATGGTGGTGTGTGCCTGTTAAATCCCAGCTACTTGGGAGGCTGAGACACGAGATTCACTTGACCCCAGGAGGTGGAGGTTGCAGTGAGCCGAGATCACACCACTGCATTCCAGCCTGGGTGACAGAGACTCTTTCGCAAAAAAAAAGAAAGAAAGAAAGAAAATTCAAGAAAATCTAGATACAAATTATTAGAATTAATAAGAGCATGCATCAAGGTTCTAAATACAAGTTATACGTAAATCAATTGCATTCCTATACATGTGAAACAGTAAGTGTAATAACTTACACTTTAAGTTTGGCCTAAAGCTACCTCATACATAGCAAACTGCAGCCTAATTTAACAGTATATTCTTGGTTTTTTTTTTTTTTTTTTTTTTTTAAGACATAGTTTCACTCTTGTTGCCCAGGCTGGAGTGCAATGGTGTGATCTCGGCTCACTGCAACCTCCACCTCCCAGGTTCAAGCACTTCTCCTGCCTCAGCCTCCCGAGTAGCTGGGATTACAGGGATGCACCACCACACCCGGCTAATTTTGTATTTTTAGTACAGATGGGGTTTCACCATGTTGGTCAGGCTGGTCTTAAACTCCTGACCTCAGGTGATCTGCCCACCTCGGCCTCCCAAAGTGCTGGGATTACAGGCATGAGCTACTGCACCTGGCTAAGCATATATTCTTTTAACAAGTAGCTGAGTCTCAGCCAATCATAGGCTGCCAACTGATTAGAACATTCATGTAAGGCAAATGTCCCATCATATCATGCCCAGAAAAGGTAAATGCTGAGCTATAACCAATCAGGTTGTTTCTGTATGTCACTCTTTTTCTTTCTATAAATACTGCCTGCCCACATTGCTGGGTAGAGCTCTTGGAACCTCTCCTGGTTCTGAGTGCTGCCTGATTCATGAATCATTCTTTGCTCAAGCAAACTCTGTTAAATTTGTGTATATATAAGAACATACATATGTGTATATATATTATATATCATATATATCACATATACATATCATATATAGATACTATATATCATATGTGTATATATATCATATAGATGTGTATATATACATACATATATGATGTATATATCTATATTTATGTATATATTCACGATACATGTGTTCCTCAAGTTTACGTATAATGTATCAATTATATAAATATGTATAAATATTCTGCAATATTTATTAAATATATTTTCACACTGCAGGTTGTGTGGTGTCAATATTTTTAGGGTACATTAAAAAATTTCCAGCAAATATTTGCAATTAGAAGCTAAGTACCACTTAAAAGTTAGAATTTATATGACAAAGAATACAACTGAATCCTTATTCACTTTTTCTTTTTCTTTTTTTTTTTTTTTTTTGAGACGGAGTCTTGCTCTGTCACCAGGCTGGAGTGCAGTGGTACGATCTCAGCTCACTGCAACCTCTGACTCACGGGTTCAAGTGATTCTCCTGCCTCAGCCTCCCGAGTAGCTGGGACTACAGCCATGCACTACCACATCCAGCTAATTTCTGTATTTTTAGTAGAGACAAGATTTCACCATGTTGGCCAAGATGGTCTTGATCTCTTGACATTGTGATCTGTTCACCTCGGCCTTCTAAAGTGCTGGGATTACAGACGTGAGCCACCAAGCCCAGCCCACTTTTTCAAACTAAAGTTGAAACTGCTATTTGGTGTTTGTATTTAAAAAGTTGTTTTTTGTTGTTTTTTATTTTTTTATTTTTGTAGAAGATGGGGTCTCACCATGTTGTTGCCCAGGTTGATCTTGAACTCCTGGCCTCAAGTGATCCACCTGCCTCAGCCTCCCATAGTGCTGGGATTACAGGTGTGAATCACCAAGCCTGGCCTGGTACTTGTGTTTTTGCTTACTGGTTCTTTTTTTTTGAGATGGAGTCTTGCTTGCTCTGTTGCCCAGGCTGGAGTGTAGTGGTATGATCTCGGCTCACTGCAACCTCTGCCTCCCAGGTTCAAGGGATTCTCATGCCTCAGCTTCCTGAGTAGCTGGGATTACAGGCACCCACTACCATGCCCAGCTAAATTTTTAATTTTTAGTAGAGATGGGGTTTCACCATGCTGGCCAGGCTGGTCTCAAACTCCTGGCCTCAAGAGATCCATCTGCCTTGGCCTCCCAAAGTGCTGGGATTACAGACGTGAGCCACCGTGCCCGGTTTGCTCACTGGTTCTGTTTATTTTCTGAGTATCATGACTCTATGCATACATTTCTCAATATGGAGCTGTGTGTGTGTGTGTGTGTGTGTGTGTGTGTGTGTGTGTGTGTGTATGAATGACTGAGGTAAAATTGCAGATCACTTGGAATTCAGTGGACCAATCTCAATAAATGGTCTTGGACAACTGGTTAAGGAAATGGAAGAGAATAGGTTTGGATCTTGTCCTGGGTGATGTTTCCCTAGAAGCAGAGCCTGACATGGGAATTCATGTTTAATTATTTTTGGGGGGAGTACTCTCAGGAATATGGGAATAATGGAGACAGCACAGGGCAGGGGAAAAAGTTAGCAAGAATATATTAATAGTCTCAGCTGAAGACTAGCTTTAGTCTAATTCTAAGGGGAAATTCTAGAGCACAAATTCTCTCTTTTTTTTTTTTTTTGAGATAGAGTCTCACTCTGTTGCCCAGGCTGGAGTGCAGTGGCACGATTTCAGCTCACTGCAACCTCTCCCTCCTGGGTTCAAGTGATTCTCCTGCCTCAGCCTCCTGAGTAGATAGGACTACAGGTGTGCTTCACCACGCCTGGCTAATTTTTGTATTTTTAGTAGAGACAGGGTTTTACCACGTTAGCCAGGCTGGTCTCGAACTCCTGACCTCAATGATCTGCCTGTCTCGGCCTCCCAAAGTGCTGGCGTGAGCCACCGCGCGTGGTGGGCCTACAAATTATATAATTAGAAGTAGCCCTCTGCAGCAGGGGCTGGCCTTTTGAACCCTGCTACAGTTTTTGGCCTACGTCTGCCCTCTCTGGGGAGTGGAACCCTTCTAGCAAGGTGGCTCCTGTTACACCTAGGGCAATTCTTCAGAGAAGTGGGGCAGTAGAGTTACAAGCCCCACTCACAGCAGGTAGGGGAATGGGTCACTAGTCTGATGAAGGAGATGTGAGGAAGAGTGACCAGCTGTCCCCATTTGCTTGACTTCCCAGATTTTAGCACTAAAATTCCCATGTCGTGGGAAACCCTCCCAGGACACAAAAAATCCTGTTTTTCTGTGATGGGTGTGGAGGTTGGGATAAAAAGTACAAAACTCATATGACAGCCAAAAAAATAGGGGCTGAAAGCAATACTGCTTTTAGTGTTTAATGGATATAGCATAGATTATTCACCTTATGTAGTCACTGTTATTTTTTTCCTGCCCACTGATGTTGGCAACCACGATGTACAGTTCACAATAATTATAATCCATTGTTGCATCACTCTGTGAAACTGTGTAAAGTTACATTTCCTGATTCAGAAAGTGTTCCCTTTGCTGGGTGTGGTGGCTAATGCCTGTAATCCTAGGACTTTGGTAGTCCAAGGCAAACAAATGGATCACTTGAGGCCAGGAGTTTGAGACCAGCCTGGCCAACATAGCAAAACCCCATCCCTACTAAAAATACAAAAAAATTAGCCAGGTGTGGTGGTGCACACCTGTAGTTCCAGCTACTTGGGCGGCTGAGTCAGGAGAATCACTTGAATCTGGGAGGTGGAGGCTGCAGTAAGCCGAGATTATGCCACTGCACTCCAGCCTGGGTGACAGAGCAAGACTCCATATCAAAAAAAAAAAAAAAAAAAAAAAAGTGTTCCCTCTAGCTCTTAGGTAATTTGACTTGAAAACTGAAGTTTCAAATTGTCACCTTGATGTCTATTAAGATTTTCACAAAATCACAGAAACATAAAACAAAGGGTATCACATCTTGGCCAAATACAAACTAGGCTTGGCTCATTTATCTGGTTTTGATGTAAATGATAATTTTGACGAATTCTATTCAGTCTCTTAACTTCTCACCAAATGAAATGAAAGGATCTTATCTGCTAAACAATGCTAAAAGAGAGCTGTGATTTGCTTACCTGAGATATGGAGGCTTTGATAATGAAAGATTTTGGTCATTTCAATTTCCTCAAAATGTACAGAAGCACTTAATAAAATTTTTGACTTTATAGAAATGGAAGGAGATAGCTTCCTTAAACATGTGTCTATAAGGTGGCTATCACTGAAGCTGGCCACAGAAAAGATGTTAAAATGTTGGCTTGCCATAAAATATCCGAGTGTGGAACAAAACAGCATGGTCTGCTTCAATTTGTAAATACATTGAAGATGAGAATGGAGAGAAGGTTTATAATGAAACAGAAATAAACCTGCTGGTTCTCTGAAACTGTCTGATAATCCTCGAAGAGGCCACAGGGAGCCTACAAGGATAAACTCACTGACTTGAGTTGTTCAATGTTATGTGTAGGTTGTGATAAAAACTCCAACAAAGAAAAATAGGCCAACTTTCTGGAAATAAGATTGTTTCAGAACTTTTAAAAAAGGTCTCCAGAAAAAGGCAAATTAAACAGAACTTTCTGGATTTCTTTACTACAGCTGTAAACTTACTTGAAATCTAACTTCAATTTTATAAGCTCAATTTTTTTTTTGTTGTTTTGCCGAAGAGTTAGAAGTGCATAAACCATTTTCTCTGGGGAAATGAGGTTTAACTGAGGATGACATCCAATGTGCTTCAGAGTGTTTAAAAATGATAGTCATTTCACATATGGAAAGCCTACATGGTTAATTTATAGATGCAAAGGACATGATTGATAGACAAACAGCAGGTTTACCTGAATATACAAAGTGGATGGACCTTTCAGAGAGCTGGAAACAAATTCCTACAAGTTTAAAAATGTGCTGTGATAGTAAATAAAATCCTAAGTATTTTGTGCTCCAACAATTTTGTTTACAGAATATTTAGCTTTACGTCATTACTTTGACAACAGAAGCAGTGTAATGTAGGCAGAGGAGCAAAGCTGCAAGTCAAAATTAGTTTTATGTTTGACTGTGTTCAGTTTTACTATCACACAGAAGAAAAGAAAAATGTCCTAAAGATCCCAAGTAGTTCAGAAAAGTATTAATGGAAAAGGAAACAGAAAGAATAAAAATATCTCGAGCTATCATGGGACAGAAAGAAATATGTCATTATTTTTTATTTAATAGAGGTAATATCTATTTCATTAGTTCTATTGTATATATTCTTTAAAAAATTCTTACACTTATTTATCTCAAGAATATAGGATGATATAGCCTACAAAATTCAAATATGCAATAGAGCTAAATTGCTATACCAGAGGAAAGAAAGAAACCTTATGAAATTGTTGTATTTTTCTCATACATATTATTTGCTTAATTAGTCCCTCTATTTATTACTACTAGTTGCTTTTTTTTTTTTTTTTTTTTTTTTTTTTGAGACAACATCTTGTTCTGCCACCCATGCTGAAGTGCAGTGGTGTGCTCAAACTCCTGGTCTCAAGTGATCCTCCCACCTCAGCCTCCTGAATAGCTGGGACTACAGGTGCAACTCACCATGCCCGACTAATTCTTTTGTGTGTTGAGATGGGGGTCTTGCTATGTTGCCCAGGCTGGTCTGGAATTCCTGGGTTCAAGTGATCCTCCTGCCTCAGCCTCCCAAAGTGCTGGGATTACAGGCATGAGCCACTGTTCCCAGCCTGCTATTTTATTTAATTGCATTTATGCAACAGAAAAGAAATACAACAGAATACATACTTCTAAGTAAATATCTATTTTTCATGTTTTTATGTTCAAGTAATTTATATGTTAGGTTGGCAAAAATTTAAAAAGCCAGACATTTCTAACTGTTAGCAAGTGAAGAGTATCTTATATACTGTTTATAGAGTACAAATTGGTACAATCACTTTATGAAATAATCCAGCAATGTCTAGTGTATTAGTTTTCTATTGTATAATAAATTACCATAAACATAGTATCTTAAGACACATTTATTATCTCAAAGTTTCTGTAGACCAGGAGTCTAGGCACAGTTTATCTGTATTCTTTGCTCAGGGTCTCACAAAACTGCTATCAAGGTGTAAGTCAGGCTGTCTTCTCCTCTGGAGGTGACCTCTCAGCTTGTTGGCAGAATTCATTTCCTTGTGGTTGTATGACTGAGGGCCCTGGCTTCTTAGTGGTTGTCAGCTGGAGGCTGCACTCAAGTTCTAGAAGCCATCTGCAGTTCCCTGCCATTTAGTTTTCTCCATAGGCGGTTCACAACATGACAGCTTGCTTCTTCAAGACCAGCGAATCTCTAGCTCCAGTCTGGAAAGACAGTCTTATATAATGAAACGGAATCATGGGAGTGACATTCTATCAACTTTGCCATATTCTGTTGGCTAGAAGTAAGTCAAAGGTCCCACCTACACTCAAGGGGTGGAGATTATATAGGCAACACCAGGGACCAGAGATTATGGGGGCCATCTTAGATTTCTGCCTAATACATATAGTAAGCTTAAAGATGCAATGTCCTAGGATCTAGCAGTTTCCCTATACACAGTAGAGATGTACAAGAATGTTCACAGCAGCATTGTTTGTGATAGTAAAAAATACTGTTCTATACTTTCAAATTTCTCAAAATATAAAATGATATTGTCAGAGAGACAGTAGCTTATAAAACACCATGTACGGTATGATAACATTTTTGTAAAAGTAACACACATAGGAATTCAACTTCCAGCAATGGCCTACTGTTGTTTTCAATCAACCTTTCCACTACAGAGAACAACTGAACAAAATATAAAAACGTTAATGTACTGAAGAGCTACCAAGGAAGTGAGAATTTGTGAGTGCAAGATCTGGAAGAAAAAGGAAGCCACCAGAGGTGAGCCTGATATTTGCCATCATTTTTCCAAAGCTAAGGTGATTGCTGACTCTGAAAGCAGTGGCTGAAAAAGAGAGCAGAGCTTATGGCTGTCTCATGGGGCTTAGAAGGCCCACCAAAGAGAAGAGGCCCTAGTAAATACCCCAGACTTTTGGATGGGACCATCAAGGACTAGCTAGGAATAAGAAAGAACCGGAAATAAATTAGCTTTCTCAAAGACTGAAGAACGGCTCTGAATAATCAGTCTTAGTTCCTTATTGGAATAAGGTGATCTGTCTTCAGTCCAGCTGTGGTCAGGCAAACTTGCCCTTAAGTCTCTCCTGTTGAACACACCTTCCCTTTCCCCAGCCCCCTTGCTCAAACTCAACTCTGATCTTAGTAAACACAACATCAGCGGGAGAATGCTGATGCAGCAGAGAGAAGTCCAGGACAAATGAACATTGCATAACCTAGGATTCAGGTAGAGTGGTCCTCTCTCCTCTCCTCTTCACTGGGACATTTATAAATGTATTAATCTACCTCATCTCTTTCACCTTGCTTCTTGGCATGTGTTTTAAATCTATCTACTATTCCGTGACCCCTGCTAGGCTGGCTTCAGTTTTTCTTCTTTTGAAGCCACTACTCCATTTGCTCCCCCAAAGAATTCCATCCAATTTAACATTAACAATCATTTGCTCCAAGTTTTCGTTTGAGAGCACTTGAGAGTAAAACGAGTATGTGTTTCATGTAGTTTCATTATTATTATTTATTATTATTATTGTTATCATTATTTTTGAGGCAGGGTCTCACTCCGGTTGCCCAGGCTGGAGTGTAGTGGCGCGATCTCGGCTCACTGCAGTCTCATCGTCAACCCCGGGCTCAGGTGATTCTCCCACCTCAGCCTCCCGAGTAGCTGGGACTTCAGGCGCCCGTCACCACCCCCTGCTAATTTTTGTATTTTTAGTAGAGACGGGGTTTCGTCATGTTGCCCAGGCTAGTCTCAAACTCCTGGCCTCAAGTGATCTACCCGCCTCGGCCTCCCAAGGTGCTGGGAATACAGGTGTGAGCCACCGCGCCCGGCCCTTAATTATTTTTGATACTACTCATACATTATCAAGCAAAGGGGATGGGAGATAACTAAAAAAGGAATATCCAGAAGCTTCCTGCATTCATGCTGCATGTGAGCCCTTTAGACACGAGGCGCTGACCTACTAATTTTGTAGTACTCCCTCAGCCTTCAATCATTCCGTCATTCATTCCATCAACGCGTATTAGGTACCTACTATGTTAGAAGCTATACAGAGGTAAGCATCGATCCGCTCTGGAAGAGCTTAGCAAAGACAGGTTTGTACATATAACGTTCTCCAACCTTTGCCATGGTCTGCAAACCTCCTTAGCGAGACCCCCTCGTCGACCCCCGACTCTTCACAGGCTGGGCGCTAACCGTTAGGAATGTCCGGCGAGAGAGCGTTACAAGACTACGTCTCCCGGCAGCCTCTGCGGCAAGCGCCGGAGGGGCGCGCGTAGGCGCTCGGGCCGGCCCCCGCACGCAGCCGCACTGCGAACGCCGGCTAAGCTGAGTCTTGGTGCTCCGTGCGAGGCGGCGGAGAGCGAGGCCTGGTGAGCACCGCCGAGGCGCGGGCCAGCTCTTCGAGGTTGTGCGCAGGAGCGGCACGGCGGGCGGGCGGGCGAGCGAAAGGCTCACTTCAGCGGTGGCACCGGGATCGGTTGCCTTGAGCCTGGTGAGTGCTGGGGCCTTGGGGCCCCGGCCCCTCCCCCTCCCGCCGGTAGATCCGGGCAGTCCCGGAGGGACTCAGGAGAGGCCCTGGGGCGAGGGCGGGCGCCGGCAGGGCCTAGAGCCGGGGTTCCTGGGCCCGGACGCTCGCTCCGTGTTCGTGCGTCACGGGCCTGGCTGTCCTAACGGCCGCGCGCCGGCGGAGGAGAGGGTGGGGGTGGGGAGCCCTGGTGTGATCGCCATCGGGAACGCCGGTCGAGGCGAGGCGGGGCGAGGCGGCGTGGCGCGGCGGCGGGGCTGTAAGCGGCGCCGGGGACTGCGGGGCGCCGAGGCAGCGGGCGGAGAGGAGGCGAGCGCGGAGCCTGCGCCGCGGCCGGGCGGCTGGCGGGAGGCGGGGGTGGGCCGCGCAGAGCGCTATGACAGAGGCAGGAAGGAGCAGGGGTGGCGTGTAAAAATTCTAACCCTGGCAAGAAGGGACCGTCTTGGGAATTCACAAGTTACAGACTGGGTCGGAGCCGGCGGCCCGGAGGGAGGCGGAGGAAGCGGGGGCTGGAGACGGCCGGCTGCAGTTTACCGATGTCATAACAACATGGGCCTGGAGCGGCTGATCGGGGGTGTGGTAATTATAGGAATGACAGAACTTGGTCTGCACACCGCGTGTGCGATGCGAGGGAAACAGCGAGGTATCAGATTAAGCTCAAAACGGGAGGAGAAAACTGAAGGATGACTGGAGTCAAGGCAGTCGTCATGAAGTGATGTTTTAGGATTGGGTCGTGTTCCACTTTTAAATGAAAGCGTTCAAAATATTTGATTTTTAAGATTTCAACTCAGAACAAACGATTGCCGAGTTTTGGTTTGTATTTTAAAGAGATGGGGTCTCGCTATATTGCCCAGGCTGTATTCCAACTCCTGAGCTCAAACTGTTCTCCTGCCTCAGCCTTCCAAGTAGCTGGGACTAGTCTTGGGCAACCACACCCAGCTCTGCAGAGTATTTTTTTTTTTTTTCTGAAACATACTGTCAAGTAATATTAACTTGAATTTCACCCTTTTTTTCTTAAATAAACGGTTGCTTAAAAATCTCTATTAGTAGATGAAGTGATTTCCCCCCTCCTGTTTTGTTTTTTTTTTTCTTAAGAGATGGAGTCTTACTTTGTTTCCCGAGCTGATCTGGAACTCCTGGCCTCAAGGCATCCTCCCCACTAGCTGGAACTACAGGCGGATGCCACCAGCAAGGCTCATTCTCGACATTGTTTTTTTCTTAACTAGCTTTTGCATTTGTAATATTTTGAAAGCAGTACACAAGTTATTTTTCCCTCCTTTTTAAAGATCAAAGAGATGAAAATTTAATTTTTCAAAGTAAAGTAAGAGTTCTGTTGTATTTTTACTGAAATAATATATTCTTGGAAGACACTTTTATGGATAGATGAGACGTAAGAGAAAGTAAAGGAATTAACATTTATTGAGTTATTTTTCAGGTATTGTGTTAAATGCTTTACATATATTAAAAACATTTGAATCTGAAATATCTGTTAATTTTTCTATTTTACAGATGAAAGCATTGACAATCAAATGTTAAGTAACTTACCTAAGGTCTTCCAGTTCTTGTTGAGAACAACCTTAGAACCCAAAGTTACTGCCATTTAAATTATTTCTCTCCTTTCATACTTTTTTCGTTGTTTTCTTTATTTAATCCGTTCAATCAGTGAATACTTATAGAGTGATCTTCTAGACTTGGGGGGATGTAGTCGCGATCAAAACTCACTGTCCCTGTTCTCATGGAATTTATAGTGTAGCAGGGAAAGCTAATACTACAAATATTGACTGCATAACATTTTATCAGTTATTATAGTTGAGTAGCAACTGTAAAACACTTTACTAAATAGTAAAGGCAGTTCAAATGGAAGCAGACAACATAAGTCTTGAGGAGTTTACAGTCCTGTAGGGCAACAAAACATACATTTATGAAACCTAGAATAAACTAAATTAGAAAGGTATCACCTGAAATCACTATACTTGCATTATGGCATTTTTTATTTTATTTATTTGTTTATTTTTGGATACTTGCTCTGTTGCCCAGGCTGGAGTGCAGTGACGCGATCTCGACTTACTGCAAACTCCGCCTCCCTGGTTCAAGCAGTTCTCCTGCCTGAGACTGCCTGAGTAGCTGGGACTAACAGGGGCATGCGGCCACACTCGGCTAATTTTTTGTATTTTAGTAGAGACGGGGTTTCACCGTCTTGCCCAGGCTCGAACTCCTGAGCTCACGCAATCTGCCCTCCTCGGCCTCCCGAAGTTCTAGGATTACAGGCATGAGCCACCGCGCCCAGCCGCATTATGTTACTTTATAAGGTGGTTCTCTTAGAAGTTTCTTCACAGAACTATGATTTAATATACATCTTCTCTAGAGCTGATACTTACCAAAAGGGGCCATTAAAAACATCTTTTCTTCATTAATATCTAATGAAGAAATTTCTAATTTGTTTATTGGTTCCTATAAAATACAGACCTTAGAGATAAATTCTTCCTAAGACCCCAGTATTAAGCTTTTTTTTTTAAACTAATGACTGGTTTTATTAGATTATTTCTGTTTTGTAAGCCATCCTGTTTCTCTGTACTTTGACTGTCAAGAGGCTCAGAGTTGTGTTCAATTTTTATAATTTTCTTTAGTCTCAACTATGTGAAGAATTATTTTATACGTAACCTGGAATTGCTGTCAGTTGTTTCCTGCATTATTTTCTTTATTCTCTGTTGCTCTCGATGGTCCTTTTCCCTTTTCCCTTTACATTTGAGAATAGGATTATATCTTATTCTTTCCATCTTCAGTGTTTTAGCACAGTGTTTGTTGAATTAATGATAAAATAGAGTTTTAATGATTTATGATGTCTGTGCTTTTAAGTCTGCCAGATTGTTTTTAGATGTATGAATACTGTGTGTAAAATCAATTAAGACCTTTGATTGGTCTTGCAAGTAAAGATGACTGACCTAGTGATAAAGATAACTCCTTGTTTTGTTTTAAGGTGTCTTTGTACTTTGCGTGGTGTTATGAATTTAGCCATAATAGGGAAGAAAACATTGGAAATGGTAAACAGTTAAATTAGCTGATTTGGGCTGATTTCTCTCTTTTGCTGCAGTAAGCAGGAGATGGCCTGAGGCCAACTGAGGGCCAGATAGGGCCTGCATTAGAAAATTTTGAGGTTGTACATTGGAAGAGTAGGGATGAAGACTGTGGGAATGTACGTTTCTTTCTTTCTTTCTTTTTTTAAAGATGTTACAAACCTACGAAACAACATGAAACAATGGTTCTGTCCAAGTGCTGTAGACTAATTGGGACAGTTCTTGAAAGCAGGCAGTAATCCAGAATGTGGATAATGGGATAATCTCCTTCATATAACAAGAATAATGCTGCCCTTCATATACAAAGATAAGTCTGCTTACTCATCATGATTGTTTTTCCAGCGTGAGGAGGGATATGTGCTGAGTTGTCCATGAGTGCCTATATACTCCGTGAGCAACAAGGCAGCTTGGGGTCAGAATAGGCAGCTTGGGGTCAGCTAGGGAACAGAAGGATTCGCGGAAAGTACTAACATCTATTGATGGGTCAGGTTCTGCATCAGGTACTTTCACTTACTTGTTCTTGCAAAACCATTTTGAGGAGGTGATTACGTGTGCAAGGTGATTGGGTAACTTGCCTTACTTAAAGTAGTGGAGTTGGGATTCAAATAGGGCTGTTTGTACTGTGTTCACATTGATTGTTAAAGATTGGTTTTAGCCGTTGAGTCTCTTTGGCAGAACAAACTAGATGTAGTTTAACACCATGAAACAATACTGAAGATCTAATATAACCGTTGTGAGATTGTTCAAGTTCCTTGTTTTATCAACATTAAAAAAATAAAATTTTAAAATTAGAATACCTGAAAAGCAGCTGTTCTCTGTCCCAGCCTCTGCACTTGAAAAGCTACCATTTTCTTTCTTCTAGCTGTTTCCTCTTGTGTTTGCTTTCATATATATAAATACAGTGACTTGCTTTTATTGCTGTTTCATGATATAGCAATTATAGATATTATTGGCTTTCTTCTAAGCAAGATGTTCCTTAGTGTTTCACGTATATATTCACGTCACCTGCCATAGGCACACACTGTCTCTACCATCCTCCAAATATAGTTATCACAGGTGTCTACAATATTTAGTGTTTACAATATTGTAACTCTATAAATGTATGTAGAGTACTGTGATATCATTTCTTCTCTTAATACATTTTTGTTTTTCTACAAGTTAGTATTTTTTGTTGTTTGCTTCATTTCCTGAGACAGCTAACCTGGAACCTCTTAATGCAATAAGGACTGGTTACTTTCTAGGCCTATTTCATAGTTGTTATCCAGGGACTTCTCTTTTCATCATCCTTAAACTTCTTTGCCCTCTCTTGTACTGGTTCCCCTGTTTACTGTTTCCTGTATTTTCTTTCTTGGTTTACTTATTTCCTTGGAGTACATTTTTTAGTAGCTTTCTGAGAAAGGATACATGGAAAACAAAAACTTCCTGACATCTTACATGACTGAAAAAAATCTTTATTCTGCCTTTGCATTTGATCAATAATTTGTCTGGGTTTAAAATTCTGAGTTGAAAGTAACTTTTACTTCAAGTTTGCAACTCATAGTTCTATTGTTTTCTTTCTTCCAGGGTTACTGTTGAAATCCAAAGCCAATCTGATTTTTCATTTGTATGTGATCTTTCCTTACCCCCAATCTCTAGAAGCTTTTAGGATATTTTTAACCCTCGAAATTCCATGATGATGTGTCTAGGTATGGGAATTTTTTTGTTTAAGGCCATTCCATCTACCTTTATAAGCTGGGAGTTCATGTCCTTTAGTTCTCGAAAGTTTTTGTTATTATTTGGATGTTAGGTAAAAAGAATTTTAGAATGAATTATGCTTCGCAGTTCTTGTCACACATCAGATCATACAAGGTCCTTTAAATTTTTATCTTAAATATCTGAGCCCTACTTCTGTTACCTCTTCGTATAACATTGTTTTTGGTACATTCCTTGATTATATATGAAACATTGTAAAATATGTAGTGGAGCTGTGTATGTTTAGGTATTGTGTTATAGACCTTGCAAAGGTCTTCTTTTTTATTCAACATTGATTTGGGGATCTTTCTGTTTTGTTGTATGTACATATAGTTGTATCTAATGTAGAATTCTGTAGTGCAGATCTACCACATTTTACTTTTCATTCCCTAGGAATTGACCCGTGAGTTGCCTTACTGCTGTTTCAAATACCCTGTGTTTTATATACTTTTACTTGTACATCATTATGGACCTGTGTAGAAGTTCTCTAGGATATATACCCAATATTGTGATTCCTTGGGCATAGAATGGGAGAATTAGTTTATGTGCCTACCTGAGTGCTTGAGAGTTCTTTTTTGCCCACATCTTTGCCTTTACTTGGTTTTATGCAACTTTTCTTTTTTTTTTTTGGATAGAGAGTCTTGCTTAGTCGCCCAAGTGAGTGCAGTGGCGTGATCTTGGCTCACCGCAACCTCCGCCTCCTGGGCTCAAGTCATTGTCCTGACTCAGCCTCATGAGTAGCTGGGATTACAGGGGCCCGCCACCACGCCTGGCTAATTTTTGTATTTTTAGTAGAGATGGGGTTTCACCATGTTGGCCAGGCTGGTCTTGAACTCCTGACCTCAAGTGATCCGCCCTCCTAGGCTTCCCAAAGTCCTGGGATTACAGGCGTGAGCTACCGCGTCTGGCCTCTCATTCTTACTTTATAGTATATTTGTGGTGTTTCATAGATGCTGTACTCTTTCTGGGGATATTAATGGTAGTTTTAAAAATTTTATTACCATTGTTGTCTTTTCTTTGTTGAGGCTTTCCCCCGATGTCTGGCAGTCTTGTGGCTGTCCATTCATATTTAAGAATGAAGTGCCAAAAACTGAATTGGAAGCTCTATAAGTGTGGCTTGTTGAAGGGTGGAGAGAGTAGCTGGTGGCCATTTTTTTTTTGTGGTAGGTGGAGGGCATATACTCATAGGTTTGTTTCTCTTGGGCTAGTCAGTTTCCCTGAGAGTCTCCAGTCTCTTGCCAGGAGAATCTATATCTGGCTGCCATGTTTTGATAACTCATTTTAGAAAAGGAGCTGGAGTTTTTACTGTTGTGCTCATGTAATTCTGTTTTCAATAAGGCACCTCACCCCCACCCTCACCTGCATTGGAGCACCCATTTGAAGGGATTACTGAAGGATGGTTGTCTGGTTGTGAAGAGTGGAGGAGGAAATCTGGGCATGTGATGGCTGTTTTGTAGACTTTTAACAAACCTTCTGATTTTGAGCCTAACTCCTCACTACCTTAAGGAGGGATAGTACCTGGATGATCTGTCTGAAGCCTCCTGTTTGTGAGTAGGTAGTATGAATCAGCTTGTTTCTTATTGACTTCTTCGTTTGCAGGTTAGGCTTCAGAGTTTTCCACTTTGCTAGTGACATATAATTTGTCTATTTTATGGCTTCTTTTAGGTTTTGACACCATCTCTGATTCTCTTCCTTACCTATTTATACCGTGGTTCTGGTTCATTTATTTGAAAAAAATGTTTCTTTATAATTTTAGTGTTCTACCATGTCCACCATTTTATTTCTTTACATAAACTCTTTGCTTTCTGATCTGTTCATTTTTTCACAGCATTTGAATGACCACTGTGTGCCTATTGAAGATTAAAATTGAATTTCTGGCTTTGAGTTAATATGGTTTGGGAAGAAAAGTGCATTCTATATGTGCTAATTCCTAATTTGAAATTTGAAAACCCTCGTAAGTGTTCTTAAAACAGATATATTAAATGGTTATTAAATTCATTAATGGATATGACTTGAATGAAGGCAAGTTTTTGCAATTAAAACATTTTTTACTACTGAGGGAACAAACCCTTTATGTCATCTTCTGGAAAGATTTGTCTTTTTTTTTTTTAACCCCCCAAAAAAATCATTCAACTTTTAGATAAGAGATAATTTTTCTCCTTCATAAAGACCATAAAGATCAGAACTTCTGATGAAATAACAGCATACTCAGTTGAAAAAATACTAGTGAAAAGTATAGAAATTCAATGTTTTAGGTAGGTTGATAAGCTTTATCATAGTAAACATATGCTTTCAGCTCTACTTTTTTGAAAGTTTTTTCTTCTATAATTAGTATATTGCTTATCATAGAAAATTTGGAAGATAAAATAATATATTTCCTTATTCAAATTTTATATGCAGATATGTTTTCTTTTTTTTTTTTTTTTTTTTTTTTTTTTTTTTTGAGATGGAGTCTTGCTATGTTGCCCAGGCTGGAGTGCAATGGTGCAGTCTCAGCTCACTGCAACCTTTGCCTCCTGGGTTCAAGTGATTCTCCTGCCTCAACCTCCCGAGTAGCTGGGATTGCAAGCGCCCGCCACCACGCCCAGCTAATTTTTGTAGTTTTAATAGAAATGGGGTATCCCCATGTTGGCCAGGCTGGTCTCGAACTCCTGACCTCAGGTGATACGCCCGTCTTGGCCTCCCAAAGTGCTGGGATTACAGGTGTGAACCACTGCGCCCAGCTATATTCTGATTTCTTAAGTTACGAAATATTTTTCGAAAGTATAGAGAATAGTGTAGGTTGGGTTTTTGTTCCCAGCATTCAGATTTTTCATGTTAGTGTTCTGTTTTTTCAGTGTATTGTGAACATTTCTTTTAACCAAGCCCTCATATTGGAACTTTTAGGTTTTTTACAATTTTTCACTAGAATAATACACTGCAGTGAACAGTCTTACACATACTACTAGTTTTATTTCCTTTATGTACATTCCAAAAGTGGAATTGTTGAATTCAGGGTTTGAGTTCTCCAGATCCTTGACAGATATTTTCCTTTAAGTGTTTTGATATTGAGAATGTCTTTGGAGAACTTCCCAGCTTGGGAACCTATAGATACTGGGAGTTGGGGGTCAGAATTTGGGGCAAAGGTTATGATAAACCTCTCAAAGGAAAACATTTGAAACTGGGCTATGAAAGAAAATATGTATTGCCATTGGATTATTGGTTAGAGCTATAAGATGAGGCCAGAGATGAACACCTATGAATCATATGTCTGCCACATTGACTTCTCACAGGAAAGGCTTTATTGAAGGGTTTTTCAAACTTTGCTTTCATTGAACACTGAAATGCTGTTAATAAAAATAAAGCTACTCCTTAATTATCTTATAGGAAAAGAATGGGTAGGATATTTCAAATTTTAATTTTCTTCTCTAATTTCTATTAAAATACTTTAAATGGACCTACTATCGTTTGACTAGAAGCAGTTAATGTGAATAATTTATATTTTCAAATGAACTGAACACTTTATACTTATACTCCACTTGTATAAATTCGTAACTTTTTTGTAGTCATACTTCCTTGTAGTTTTAGTTTTTAATAGTAAATGCATATCATATACTTTCTAATAAAATTATGTCTGATTTATATGGTGGAATTAAGTATATTAGCATTTCAAGTTGTTCCACAAGAGTATTATGGATTTTAAATATTCAGAACATTTAGAATGTGTTTGAGATTTACTGATTAGGTGGGCTGACCCAGTGCACTGAATATATAACATCTTGAATATAATAAAAATATAAAAAGATCTACACTCATTGTTTTGGGTTTAGATTGGTGGAGAATGGTATTGAATGAATCCAGACAAAAGGATCTTGCAGGACCAAGAAGTTTAGACTTGATCTAAGAAGTCGTTAAAAACACTGTAGTTCCTTATCCATTGAAGTGATACAGTGAAAAGGGTATTGAGATTAATCTGAGGGCTGTGTAGGATGAATTGAGGAGCAAAGAGTCTGAGGTTAAGAATGCTGGTTTAGAGCTATTGTAGTTATCTAGGTGTCGGTTGACACAGACTTGAGCCAGGCTGGTGGCAGTGGGAATAGATAGGATCAGATAAAATCAAAGCCTTTGGATTGAATAAGCAAAATTTGATAATTGAGTAAGTGGACATGAAGGAGAAAGTGGGGGGATCTCTCTTTGAATGAGTGTGTTTCTATTTCACCACCAGTATTGCATCTTGTTTTTAAGTTTATTGCTTATTTGGCTTTATTTATCTAGAAAACAAGAGGAAGTTTAGGTATAATGGCTTTCATTTTGAAGGCTTCTGATTCCTGAGAGGGTACTTTGAAAAGTAACTTACAATTTTTAATTAGTAGCTTAAGTGATAACACCTAAAAATATTTGCTTAGGATAAACTAATTTTTTTGTACAATTACTTTGTTATTCCTCTTATTACAGACATAGAGATTTATTTCCTTTCTTTCCTATCAAAGCTATCTTCAGTCCAACTTCAGCCTTCATTTTCAACTGTATTTTACATTGTTTTAAAATAAAACTTTTGCTCTACTATAGTGATTTTCAACTGCAGATGCATATCAGAATTCGCTTGGTTTTTTTTTTTTTGAGGCATGCAGTGGTACAATCCTGGCTCACTGCAACTTCTGCCTCCCGGGTTCAAGCCATACTTGTGCCTCATCCTCCCAAGTAGCTGGAATCACAGGTGCATGCCACCACGCTGGCTAATTTTTGTATTTTTGGTAGAGGCGGGGTTTCACCGTGTTGGCCAGGCTGGTCTCGAACTCCTGACCTCAAGTGATCCACCCGCCCCTTGGCCTCCCAAAGTGATGGAATTACTGGTGTGAGCCACTGTGCCTGGCCCACTTGGGGATCTTAAAAGGAAGAAAAACCCAGAGGTGTCTGTCTGCTTCAGACACATTAATTAGACTCTTTAGAGGGACATTTGAGGCTTGTGTTTAAAAAAAAAAGATCTCTCCCAACAGAACAAATGTAATCCCCTCTCCATCCTAAGAGGGGACAACCAATCTCATTTATGGATACTGATGAGGAGATATTTATGTTTTAAAAATTCTCTCTCTCTCTCTCACCCAAAGTCTAAATAAATACATTCATTGAAGTAATAGAGTGAAAGGAGTGAAACTTAAAAATCTCCTCACCATTATCCATAAATGAGGTTGGTTGTCCCCTCTTGGGGTGGGGAGTCTAAATACACACATACATGTGTGCACGCAAACACACACACACACACATACACACAGAGACAGACTGTTTCTTAGAGCAGTTTTGGGTTCATAGCAAAATTGAATGGAAAGTACAGGGTTTCCGTCAACCCCTTGCCCCCACGTGAATATAGACTCCCCCACCATCAGCATTGCACAAGCTCCAGAATGGCTCGTTTGTTACAAGTAATGCTGTAGACTGAATGTTTATGTCCCCTTACAATTCATGTGTTGAACCCAATCTCCAGTATGATGGTGTTTGAAGATGAGGCCTTTGGGTGATGAAAATGGAGCCCTCATGAATGGAATTAGTGCCCTTACACGAGGTCACAGAGAGCTCCTTAGCCCCTTTCTGCTGTGTGAATACACAGTGAAAAAAATGGTCATCTGTGAACCAAGAGGTGGGTCCTCACCAGATGATGAATCAGCCAGGGTCTTGATTTGGACTTTCCAGCCTCCAGAACTGTGAGAAATAAATTTCCATTGTTTATAAGACACCCAGTTGATGGTGTTTTGTTACAGCAGCCTGAACAAGCTAAAACAATTGATGAACCAACATTGGCACATCATCCTCACCCTAAGTCCATGGTTTACATTATGGTTCATTCTTAGTGTTGTACATTCTTTGGGTTTTGACAAATGTGTAATAGTATGCATTAACTACTATTGTATCATACAGAATAGTTTTCCTGCCCTAGAATTCTTCTGTGTTCCACCTATTCATCCTGCCTTCCCCCAAAACACCCAGCAGTCACTGGGTTTTTTGTTTGTTTGTTTGTTTCTGGTTTTACCTCTTCCAGAATGTCATATAATTGGAATCATACCCGTGTTTTTTTCAAACAGCTCTCAGTGTGACAAATATAACAAATAGAATTGGAAAGGGGTAATATACACCATCACCAAGTGTGTTTCTCCAAAGAAACAGGATCATTTGTTATTAGGAAGTCTATTAATATAATTCACCATATTTAATAGTTCAAAAGAGAAAAAATAATGACCATTGCAGTAACTCCCAAGTATAAACTATACAAGGGCCAGACAGTGGGAAGTAGGCTTTTACATGTTGTTCTTCACCTTATGAGGTATCATTATCTCCATTGTACAGATGACGAAACAGGCTCACAGAAGTCTTCTGTCTTCTGTATGTCATTGGTCTGCAAAGCAAATTTGAACATGGGACTTGTGGAAGACTAGGCTTCCTTTATTCAACTTGCTGCCTGTGACACTTTAATAAAAAAGCAGGTGAATATTTACTTTTTGCGTAACATTTCTTTCCTTTTAGATTTTTTAAAAAGTTTGGAATCATTTCAAACTATAAAAACATTTTAAGAAGTGCACGAGACTTCCTGTACGTCTTCATTGAGATTTCTCAATTGTTTATCTTTTGCCTTATGTATCATTTATTCTTTATATACACATATATATATGCATGCTTCCAACACTGGCTTTAATTGCTTACCCTTACAACTCCACATTGAATACAGACCTCTGAGTTACTTCCTTAAGTCTAATTTTAGGTTTTAGATTTTTGGTTTTGTTGGAGTTTACTGTTGGCTTTTTCCTTTTTTTGACCTGAAACTGAAACTTAACTAATCTTTTTTTTTGTTTTGAGATGGGATTTTGCTTAGTGGTGCGATCTTGGCTCACTGCAGCCTTGACCTCCCAGGCTCAAGTGATGCTCCCACCTCAGCCTCCCAAGTAGCTGGGACCACAGGTGCCTGCCACCATGTCTGTCTAATTTTTTTGTATTTTTTTGTGGAGACAGGGTCGCTACAAAACTCCTCAGCTCAAGTGATCCTCCCACCTTGGCCTCCCAAAGTGCTGGGAATACAGGCATGAGCTACCGCATCCCACTCAGATTTTGAATTTGGGACATCATTGCAACACTGCTATTATTGTGCCATATTGTGATATTTCATAGCTAAAATGCTGCCTGCTTCAGGAAAACAGCACTCTTCTTTATATCATTTTTCAGCACCTTTAAATATGATTCCCTTGGAATTATTCACAAGTTCTCATCCATATTACACCCAACTTTTAGTCTGTTAAAGTTTCTGCCAGATTTCCACTGAGTAGATATATTAATCTGCTCAGACTACCATAACAAAATACTGCAGACTGGGTGGCTTAAGCAGAAATTTATTTTCTCACAGTTCTGAAGGCTGGAATTCAAGATCAAGGTGCCAGCAGAGTTGATTTCTGGGGACTCTTGCTTGCAGACAGCTGCATTCTTGTCTTCTTATGCAGCCTTTCTCTATGTCTCTCAGAGAAGTCTGTAGTGTCTCATTCTCTTATAACGACACCAGTCTTATCAGGTTGGGACCCTCATGACCTCATTTAACTCTGCCTCCTAAAAAGCACTATAATGAAATACAAGTCACACTGGTGGTTAGGGTGTCAACATAAGAGTTTTGAGGGGACGGCACAATTTAGTCTATATCAGTAAATCACTGGGTGTATAATGAGACCTGCATTCATATCCTAGCTCTCTCTTGTATTTAGTGTGTAACCCCGGCCAAGTCACTCTGTGAGTCTTCTGATTCCTTACCTGTAAAAGGTGAGAATTATAATTTTTGCCATAAAGGTTTGTTAAGAGATCCAAGTAAAATAGAAGATGTGGTAGCATGTTATAAATTAGTGATTCTCAACCCAGGTTTGCATCAAAATCATGTTCATATAAGTAATTATTTATGCAGCTTTTAGCATAGTAAGGAGTTCTGCTGACCCACTACCCAGTAAACTTAGGGTAAAGTATTTCAAAAACAACCATGGAAAGCCTCTGGAAATGGTCCTAGGGTATATGCAGTAAATGAATGAGAGAAGCAAAAACTGACAGAAACAGAATTCAATAATAAGAGTTGGAGACTTCAGTACCCCACTTTCAGTAGAGGACAGAACAACTTGGTGGAAGGTCAAGAAGGAATCAGTACAATAAATCCACTAGACCTAACAGACATGTATAGACCACACTACCATGCAGCAACAGTCAAAAATATGTATTTTCAAATAGAAATAGTATATCCTGGAAATATGTATTTTCCAGGATAACAAGTGTTATGTGTGCATTTTGCTGGGCTACAAAACAAGCTAGATACATTTAAAAGGATTAAATTAATACAAATCCTGTTCTTTGATCACAATGGAAAGAAATTAGATCAGTAACAGGAGGAAATTTGAGAAACTCACAAATATGTGTAAGTTAAAAAACATACTCCTAAATAACTGATGGGTCCATGAAGAAATCAAAAAGGAAGTCAGAAAACACTTTGGGATAAATGAAAATGAAGACATCATGTAGGAATACTTAGGGATACAGCTAAAGCAGTGCTTAAAGGGAAACTTAGTTGTGAATGCCTTTGTTAAAGAAGAAAGGATGCTGGGCGCGGTGGCTCACACCTGTAATCCCAGCACTTCGGGAGGCCGAGGCGGGAGGATCACTTGAGTCAGGAATTGGAGACCAGCCTGGCCAACATGGTGAAAGCTCGTCTCTATTAAAAATACAAAAATTAGCTGGGTGTGGTGGCAGGCGCCTGTAATCCTAGCTACTTGGAAGGCTGAGCAGGAGAATCGCTTGAACCTGGGAGGCAGAGATTGCAGTGAGCCGAGATCATGCCACTGCCCTTCAGCCTGGGCAATAGAGTGAGAGTCTGTCTCAAAAAAAAAAAAAAAAAAAAGAAAAGAAGAAAGATCTCAAATCAGTAACCTAACTTTCTACTTTAAGTGACTGAGGTAAGAAGAACAGAGTAAACCTGAAGCAAGCAGAAGGAAGCAAATAAAGAGTAGAGTGAAAATTAATGACATAGAGAATAGGAAAACAATAGAGAGCATTAAAGATGAATACAATTGACAAACTTTTAGCTAGATTGAGAAAAACTCAACATTTTTCAAATTTCCTGGGCACAGTGGCATATGCTTGTAATCCCAGCACTTTGGGAGGCCAAAACAGGAGGATCACTTGAGCCCAGGAGTTCGAGACCAGTTGCCCACATGGTGAGACCCTATCTCTATCCCCCTAGCCCCCCCACCCAATACATAATAATAATCTGGGCATGTACCTCTAGTCCCAGATACTTGGGAGGCTGAGGTGGGAGGATTGCTTGAGCCGGGAGGTTGACGCTACAGTGAGCCATGATTGTGCCACTGTGCTCTCCAGCCCGGGCAACAGAGTGAGAGAGTGTCTGGGGAAAAAAAAAATTAGAAATGAAAGAGGGGACATTACTAGTGACCTTATAAAAATTAGTAAGATTATAAAGAAATACTATTAACAGTTGTGGCTGGGCATGGTAGCTTATGCCTATAATCCCAGCACTTTGGGAGGCTGAGGCGGGTGGATCTTTTGAGGTCAGGAGTTTGAGTCCAGCCTGGCCAACATGGTGAAACCCTGTCTCTAATAAAAATACAAAAAGTAGCCAGGCGTGGTGGTGCATGCCTGTAATCCCAGCTACTCAGGAGGCTGAGGCAGGAGAATGGCTTGAACCTGAGAGGCAGAAGTTGCAGTGAGCTGAGATTACGCCACTGCACACCAGCCTGGGCAACAGAGTGAGACTCCATCTCAAAACAACAACAACAACAAAAAAACAGTTGTATCCCAGTAAATTGAATGGTTTAGATGAAGTGCACAAATTTTTGGAAAGACAAAAACTACCAAAACTGACTCAATAAGAGGAACAGACAATCTGAATAGACCTGTAACATGTGAAGACATTGAATTAGTAGTCACAGAACTGCCCGCAAAGAAACAGCCTAGGCCCATATGGCTTTACTGCTGAATTTTACCAAACATTTAAAGAAATAATATAATTCTTCACAAAATCTTCCTGGGGATTGCTTTCCAACTCATTTTATGAAGCCGGTATCACTCTGATACCAAAGCCAAAGACGTCAGAAGAAAATATAAACCCATCTCTTTTTTTTTTTTTTTTTTTTTTTTTAAAAGAGACAGGGTTTCACTGTCACCCAGGCTGGAGTACAGTGGTGTGATCATGGCTTACTGCAGCCTGGAACTGCTGGGCTCAAGCCATCCTGCTGCTTCAGCCTCTTGAGTACCTGGGACTACAGGTGCACACCACCAGCCTGTCTGATTTTTATTTTTTAAATTTTTTGTAGAGATGGAGTCTCACCATGTTGCCCAGTCTGATCTTGAACTCCTGGCTTCAAGTGATACTCCCGCCTTGACCTCCCAAAATGCTAGAATTACAGACATGAGCCACTCTACCCGTCCCTTGTCTGTTAAAAAAAAAAAAAAAAGAAAAATCACATTGTGATAACAATAGACACAGAAAAAGCATTTGACAAAATCCGACACTCTTTAATTATAACACAGTCAACTAGGAATAAGAGGGAACTTCTCAGTCCGATAAAAGTGCCTTTACAGAAAATCCAAAGGTAACATCATGCTTAATGTAAAAGACTGCTTTCATTCTAAGGTCTAGCATAAGACAGGGATGTCTGCTCTATTTCTATTCAACATTGTATTGGAGGCTCTAGCCAGGGAAGTTAGACAAGAAAAAGAAGTAAAAGACATCAAAATTGGAAAGGGAGAAGTAAAGCTATCTGTTTGTAGATTACATGATGTGTATCAAATAAAGCATTAGCATCAATTAAACAAGTTCAGCAGGATTGTAGAATACAAGATCAGTATACAAAAATCAATTATATTTTTCTAGATTTGTGAACAATCTGAGAATGAAAACAATTTCATTTCCAATGGCATGAAAATTAAATACTTAGGAATGAATTTAACAAAAGTATAAAACGTATTCTGAAAGCTACATTACATTATAGACAGAAATTAAGATCTAAATAGAGCTCCTATCTTAAATAAGTGGAAAATTTAACATTAAGGTGCCGGTATTTCCCAAACTGATCTACAGATTCAGTGCAGTCTCTTATCAGAATCATAGCTGACTTCTTCATAGAAATTGACAAACTGATTCTAAAGTTCATATGGAATTGCAAGGGATCAATTACAGCCAAAACAATCTTGAAAAAAGAACCAAAAAAGTAAGAAGACTCACATTTTCTGAGTTCAAAACTTATTTTGAAGCAATGGTAACCAAGACAGTGTGGGGCTGACACAGGGATACACATATAGATCAGTGGAATAGAACTGAATGTCAAGAAATTGTACCATATATATGTATATAGTCAGCTGGTTGTCAACAAGGTGCTGTCATGGTCTGTTTGGGTTGCTGTAATGAAATACCAGAGACTAGATGGCTAACAGACAATAGAAATTTATTTCTCACAGTTCTGGATGCTGGGAAGTCCAAGATCAAGGCACTGGCAGATTCAGTGTCTGGTGAGAGCCTGCTTCCTGGTTTACAGATGTCTTATCTTTTCCCTGTGTCCTCACATGGCTGAAGGAGCAAGCGAACTCTTTGAGGGTCTCTTTTTAAGGGCTTTAATCCTATTCATATGGACTCTACCACTAAGGGCTAATCATCTCCCAAAGGCCTCACCTTCAAACACTATCACATTGGGAGTTAGGATTTAACATATGAATTTTGGGTGAGACACACATTCAGTCAATAGCAGGTGCCAAGACCATTCTGTGGAGAAAGAGGAGTCTTTTCAACAAGTATTGTTGGGACAACTGGATAGACAACATGCAAAAAAATGAGGTTGGACTCTCATACCATGATACAAAGAAAAATTAACTCTAAATGGATCACAGACTTAAATGTAACAGGTAAAAGTCTTGGAAAGAAACACAAGGTTAAGGATTCTTGGATATGACACCAAAAGCATGAACAACAACAACAGCAGCAAAAAACAGATTAATTTGGACTTCATCAAAATTAAAACTTCTGTGTTTCAAAGGACACCAAGAAAGTGAAAAGACAATCTATAGAATATATTTGAAAAGCATATCTGATAAGGGACCTTTATCTAGAATGTAAAAAGAACTCTTACAACTCAATAATAAAAGGACAACCTAATTTAAAAATGGGTGAAGGCACTGAATAGACTTTAATGGGAGATACACAGTTACCAAATACATAAGTGAAAAGATGCTCTATCTCATTTGTCATCAGGGGATTGCAAACCAAAACCACAATGAGCTGCCACTCACACCCACTAGGATGGTTTCAATGAAAGTTGTAATAGCAAAGTGCTGGCAAGGATGTGGAGATACTGCAAGCCTCATATGCTGCTGATGGGAATATAAAATGGCACAGCCACTTTGGAAAAACAGTTGAGCAGTTTCTTAAGCAATTAAACATAGTTACCATATGACCTAGCAATTCTAGGTATATAACCCAGAGAAATTAAAACATATCTGTGTAAAACTTGACCACAAATGTTGTAGAAGTGTTATTCATAATAGCTGAAAGATGGAAACATTCCAAATGTCCATTAGCTGACGAATGGATAAATAGAATTGGGTATATACATAGAATGGAATATTATTCAGCCATAAAAAGAAATGAAGTACTGATATATGCTACAACATGGATGAACCTTGAAAACATGCTAAATAAAAGAAGCCAGTTACAAAATATTGCATATTATATGATTCTGTTCTGTTCATGTGAAATGTCCAGAATAGGGACGATAGCTTAAACAATACAGGATTTCTTTTTGAGGTGATTAAAATGTCCCAAAATTCACTGTGATGAAGGTTGTACAAGCTGTAAATACACTAAAAACTGTTGAATAGCACATTTTAATAAAACTGTTAAAGTAACCTGGCCAGGTGCAGTGGCTCACGCCTGAAATCCCAGCTCTTTGGGAGGCCAAGGTGGGGGGATCACTTGAAGCTAGAAGTTCAAGACCAGCCTGGGCAACATGATCAGACCCTGTCTCTACAAAAAATAAAAAAATTAGCTGGGCGTGGTGGCATGCACCTGTGGTCCCAGCTACTCAGGAAACTGAAGTGGGAGGATTGCTTGAACCCAGGAGTTTGAGGCTACAGTGAGCTATGATTGCACCACTGTACTCCAGTCTGGGTGGACAGAGCAAGACCTTGTCTCAAAAAAGGCAGGAGTGGGGGAGGGGAAGTAGCCATTTCTGATGTCCCTTTGGGATATGTCTGGGCATGTATATGTTTAAAAGACTGAGCTCTTAAAATAACAGAGCTCTTCACAGTAAACTCATTTGTTCTCTCCCCACTTTTATTGTAGAAATCATGACCACCCCAGGAAAAGAGAACTTTCGCCTGAAGAGTTACAAGAACAAATCTCTGAATCCCGATGAGATGCGCAGGAGGAGGGAGGAAGAAGGACTGCAGTTACGAAAGCAGAAAAGAGAAGAGCAGGTAAATCCTTTACCTTTATTCATTTCTTTTAAATAATTTAATGTTCCATTTTAAGCCTGAAACTACCTTCCTTTATTTTAGCAAAGTGTGTGTGTGTGTGTGTGTGTGTGTGTGTGTGTTCCCCTTCTCTCCTGTAAAATCAACACTTTTTTGGAGTGGGGATGAGGAGGTACTGAAAAGTGGTATACAAGAATGGGGAAATCTCTCAGGTTCTCATTTTCTCAGCATAACTACACTGTTCAATATTTTTGCCTATTTATTTTTAGTGTATTTTACTTTTCTAAGGGTGCAACTTTCTTCTTTAAGATTTTTTTGATGTATGTTTGTTAATGAATTCACAAGTGACCAATAAAGTGTTGCTGTTCATTGTAAACTTAAAATGGGAAATGTAAAAATATATACAAAAAGAAAGAATAAACCTCATAAACCAGTCCTTTGGATTCAGTAATTGTCGACAGTTTGCTATACTTGCTTCATGTTTGTCTTTACATTTCTTTGTTATCTAACATTTTAAAGTAAAATTTCATTCACAGAATATGTCTTTTTATTCCAGATTAATTCTGTATTATTCATAAAGACATTTAGAAGATTGATTTTTTTCTTTTTTTTTTAAGCCTGCCTTTGAAAATGCCGGTGACAAATGGTCTGTTACCTTCGCAAAGAAATGAAAAGACATAAGGCTTAAGTGCCTTTTTTTTTTTTTTTTTTTTTTTTTGCTAAGGAGAGACTTTGGAGCCTGAAGGACCATTTGACCCTCACTATAGAAATTCCATAAAGGCAGATGAATTAGAACCCTCATGCTTGAGAAATAAGATATTCTATTATAAATATTTTGCAGTTATAGTGAAATATTCTCAAAACACATTTTACGAAACTCTGCATTAGATAATCCAGTTAGGTGAAGTCCAACAGTACATTACAACCTCAGTATTTTATTTGTTAGAGTTGTAGATGTATGACTCAAGCACTTTATTATTGGCAAAGGTACTTTGTAATATTGTAATAGACTTTATATTGAGTGCAGCAAATTTAAGTTATGAGTTCTTGAGCTTCTGCTTTATCATCTTTGAATGTATCCACTTAATTTTCTCTTATTTATTTATTTATTTTTTGAACTGAAAATGGATCCTTTCTTTCACAGAGCTTTTAAATTAGTTCTATTTTTTGGGTGAATTTCGTTTTCTTTTTTTTTTTTTTGGTTTGTTTGAGACAGAGTCTCGCTCTGTGGCCAGGCTGGAGTATGGTGGTGTGATCTTGGCTTGCTGCAACCTCCACCTCCCAGGTTCAAGCGATTCTTCTGTCTCAGCCTCCTGAGTAGCTGGGACTACAGGCGTGTGCCACCACACCCAGCTAATTTTTGTATTTTTAGTAGAGACAGGGTTTCACCATCTTGGCCAGAATGGTCTCGATCTCTTGTCCTCGTGATCCGCCTGCCTCAGCCTCCCAAAGTGCTGGGATTACAGGAATTTCCTTTCCTTTTATTCTCAGAAATCTTAACAGCATGATTATATATTTATATTCATATATTTAAATGGAATACATGTATGATACATGTGAACCCAGGTATAGGTCTGAATATAACCACCAGTCTAGGGATCGTATTTAGCATAACGCCATTTGAAGGTGTAGCAGTAGCACTCTTTGATTAACACAATGTTCATTTTATTCTATTTCTTCTTGGTGACTACTAATTTCATGTAATTAAACTTCATTATAAAATTTATATACTACTGAAAGCAATCTACAGATTCAGTGCAATTTCTGTCCAGTTACCAGTGTCATTCTTCACAGAATAAGGAAAAACAATCCTAGGATTCATATGGAACCAAAAAAGAGCCCCAATTGCCAAAGCCATCTTAAGCAAAATATAAAGCTGGAGGTGTATCACATTACCTGATGTCAAATTATACTACAAGGCTATAGTAATTGAAAACAGCACAGTACTGGTATAAAAGTAGACATATAAGTCAATGGAATGGAATAGAGAGTCCAGAGGTAAAGCCCCATACTGTCAACCAACTGATCTTTGACAAAGTTGGCAAAAGTATATACTGGGGAAAGGATACCCTATTCAATGAATAGTGCTGGGAAAATTGGAGAGCTGTATGCAGAAGAATGAAACTGTACCCCTACCATATACAAAAATTAAAATGGATTCAATAATTAAATGTATAACCTGAAACTATAAAAATCCTAGAAGAAAACCTGGGAAAAACTCTTCTGGACATTGGTCTAAACAAAGAATTTATGATTAAGTCCTCAAAAGGAAACAAAACCAAAAATAGATAAATGGGACTTAAACTAAAAAGCTTCTGCATAGCAAGAGCAATAATGTATTTAACAGGCAATGTACAGAATGGGAGAAAATATTTGTTAACACTATCTGACAATGTTCTAATGTTCAGAATCTACAAGGAACTCAAACAAAAAAACAACTCCATTAAAACGTGGGCACAGGACATGAAAAGATACTTCTCAAAAGAAGACATACAAGTGGCCATGAAAAAAGGGTCAACATCACTAATTATCAAATAAATAAAAGTTAAAACTATAATGAGGCCGGGCGGGGTGGCTCACGCATGTAATCCCAGCACTTTGGGAGGCTGGGGTGGGCAGATCACCTGAGATCAGGAGTTCGAGACCAGCCTGGCCAAGATGGTGAAATCCCGTCTCTACTAAAAATATAAAATTTAGCCAGTGTGGTGATAGGGTAAAGGAAGGCACTTTCAGTATAAGACTATGTTCTTGGGAATTTTCCTGTGTGAATTCATTGAGAAGCTCCTTCCTTCCTCATATCCTGTAAGTCAAATGTTGGATTTACTAGGCTGGTTTTCTTAATTTTCTCTTTTTCAAACCGTGCCTTTGTTTCAGTCTGCTACCTCACCACAGCTTTCCGTTATACCTCAATTAAGAAAAATTCCTGAGGCTTTCTGAGGCTCTGTGTGGTTTGTGGGCTTGCTTCTCAACAGTATATCCCTGCATAGGCTCCTAGGTTTGATCTTCCTCCACTCTAACTCGTATGTCGTTTCTCAATCTGTTTTTCCATTGTCGTAGATATGGCTGGGAGCTACACATACTGTTTTTTTTTTCTTGTCCCTTTTATCATTGTGGGGTACTATTTCTGAGACTAAAAGGATGGGAAGGCCTGATTCTACTATTTTTAATCTGTATGTCTCATTGTATAAGGTAGATTATTATGTTGATTAGTTTACAACTGGCATGAAAATTTTATTGACCTTGGGAAGAAAAACTATAATATGTTTTAATCCTGTTGTGAATAGAGCTGGACAGTTCTAGAATAGTGTAGTGGATTAATGATGAAGTATTGATGATAACAGTTAGCTGTTGAGTGTTTGTTATGTCAGGTACTATTTTAAGCACTTAATGAATTAACCTCTCTCATCATCTCAACCAAACTCTGAGGTAGGTTATTATTTTCTGGTATGTTATAGTTACACAATAATTGTGAATGTCTGTTAGTATCTGATTATGGACAAGATAAAGCATATGTATATAAAAACACTGAAATGGATAGAAAATAAATTCATAGCATTACTGGTCCTTTATCTGAAGCTCAGCTAAGTGGTTACAGCAGTTCAGTGTAAATGACCATTGCCATAAAGAATAATAGCCTTTTTCACTGGAAAGATCCTTTGCAATAATCTAGACCAGCAATGTTAAAATTATGTTCTGTGGAGCTTTGAGGCTCTGAGTTGAGTCTCCTGCTGCTTCTGTTCCCCCATGAAACGTTTGAAAATGGTTGAGCTATGCTGTCCAATATGAGATAGTCACTAGCTACAGTTAGCTATTGAGCATTTAATATGTGGCTAATTCAAATTGAGACATATAAGTGTAAAATTTACATTGGATGTTGAAGATTCCATATGAAAAAATAATGAAGTTTCTCAATTTTTATACTGAAATATTCTAGACATGGGTTAAATAAAATATTAAAATTAATTTTATCTTTTCCTTTTTTAAATGGCTACTAGAAATTTTTAAAATTTCATTTGTGGCTTTCATTATATTTCTGTAGAACAGTGCAGATACAAACCATGTTTCTATTTTATACCAAAATTTTGAGTTTGAATGATTTGGCCAAGATTACATAGCAGATAAGTAGAACCAAGATCTTTTCACATCTGAATTAGTGTTCTTTCTACAGGATCGTGCAGCATTAGGTTCACCTGATAAAAGTTGTACTGGCACGCTGTGACACAGATCTTGTGTTTGTTTTGCAGAGCAGGATTGGAAAGAAAGCATGGTTAAAATGTGATGGTCAAAGCATTGCTTTGCATGCTTAGCCCACCTCTTGTAACTACTAACGATTAAATGATATTGATTATAGCTATTTGGATACCGTGGTCCATCTCTTATTCTGTATGACCTCTCTTACCTTTTTGGGATTATTTCATTTAATGTCATTTTAAAGATTTTCACAGTTGTCCATCATGCTGAGACGTTTTTGCTTGAGTAGTTGCATAACTTGCATGTTTTCCAACCTTTTACTGCATTATAAATTGTCTTTGACAAATTTAATATGTTAATCAATCTCATTCTTCCACTTTTATCAAACCAGTGTTTGTGCTTCTTTTGGCTAGTAGTATTAGTTGCATGTTCATCAGTTTCCCTTTGATTTCACCTGTTTAACCAACAGCCGCTACAGTTTTTATCACTGCATTAATAACATTTAACATATCTTGAAAGTGGTTGTATTTAAAATATTTTCTGTTGCTAATTTTTTTCTAGCAGTTTTGAATACTGTTGACATAGCTTTGCTGTTCTAAGTCAAATATTGAATGAGCAGTTGTGTTTTTCATGACCTATAGTACTTAAAGATCACTAACAGCATCCCGCTGTACCAAACTGCCTGTGCATATAAACTGCAATACCAATAGATGTAATGTTAGTGACTGGGTATGATTTTGGAATCATGTCAATGTTTTAAATAACTGTAAAACAAAATTAAAATGAGAGAAGAAATCCTCAAATTAAAAAGAAGGAAACAAGTGATCTGGTTTGTCATGCTTGTGGCTAAGCCACACAGAGAAGAATTATTTTAGTATACCTTTAAACTATGGTAATTTGACTAATTTCCTCTGCTAGTTTATATCTTAAGGACAAAAGAGAAGTATAAATGTATCTTCACTTGATTTGATAATCATATAAAATTGGTAGTTATGAAACTATATATACATTTGTATATGAATAAAGGAAATTCATATTTATCTTAATATTAGAAACCTGATACTTTTAGTTTAAGAAAATAAGTAAATAAGAAAATTAAAGAAGTTAAGTAAGTTTGAATTGGTAATATCACTGGGAATTTATGATATATTTTCTTTAACAAAGCAAAACACCAGCTCTGTCCTGAGAAGGCGTAGAAATAGCAAATTACCTTTTTGTAGTGAGCACTGGCATTCTGAGGTATTTAGAATTTTTTCTCAAAGGAACCAGGTTCCTTGCAAAAATAACTGGTTCTTGGTTAAAGATAGGGAATATTTTATAAAGCAAAGAAGTTATCTGAGACCACTGGAGTTTTGTTGAAAAGACTCAGAGCTAACTTGAACTAGCTCCTAGCTGCCATTGGGTAAAAATAGGGTATTTTGAGTATCAGAAAAGGTTATAAAGACTTCTGCTTCTGGCCAAAATGGAGTATGAGGACCAGGATTTACCTTCCTACCTGAAGGAACCAGGAATAAACAGATAAAATACATGAAAACAGCAGTTCAAGGCACTAGGCATTAGGCAGTGGAAGATAGTGATCTCTAAAGATGGAAAACAAATGAGATAAATCCTGTGATTATCTCAGCTTTCTAGTTGTAAACATAGAAAGAGGCGCTAAGGCAGAGCCCACAGCCTCGCTGCGTTGAGGCAGAGCTGAGAGTCTGTGAAGACCAGGCAAATAGAGTTCATAGGATGGAATATAAAAGAGGAGAGACCTGTATATTGAGTGAAGCCTGCAAATCTTCAAAGGCTTTCCTCAAATATTCAGCAGAATGCTGATTAGCACATGTGTTTGAGGAAACTACCCAAGGTTAGAGAAAATATCATTTTAAAGGATTAGATGGAACAGTGCCTGGTACTTACACAGGGCTGGAAACAGTGCCTATCCCACTAGCTGGACTGGAGAAACTCGTAATTCATGAGGGATTAGGTAGAGTATTCAGGAGAGCCTTGCCTCAGTAGTGGAGATTAATGAGCTGTATACTTAGTACTGCTCCAGACTTAACCTGACAAATGAAAGCAAGGTCCAGAAGGATCAAACAGTTTCCATTATAACTTAGCTGTATACCGAAATGGAGCTCAAGAATGTTTATAGGAATACAAAAATATCCAGTACACAAGGTAAAATTGACATTGTCTGGCATCCAAAGATTGTGACATATACAAAAAGGCAGGAAAACACAACTGTAAGGGGAGAATGATCAGTTGAAACTGACTCAACTGATAAAGATGTTAGAGTTATCAGGTAATAAAATAAAAATGGTTATTATAACCATACCATATTCCATATGTTAAAAAAGTTAGAGACATGGAAGATAAAAAAAGACTCTGCTTGCCATGGTGGTTCACACCTATAATCCCAGTGCTTTGGGAGGCTGAGGTGGGAGGATCGCTTGAGCCCAGGGGCAACATAACGAGTCTACCAAAAGATAAATAAATAAAAAACTTAGCCGGGCATAGTGGCGCACGCTATAGTCCTAAGTCCCAAGGTTGAGTGAGGTGGGAGGATGGCTTGAGCCCAGGAGTTTGAGGCTTCATTGAGCTATGACTGTGCCACTGTGCTCCAGCCTGAGTGACAGTGTGAGACCCTCTTAAAAAAAAAAAAACAAAAAACCTAATAAAGTAAAAAGGTATAAAAAGACTCAATTTGAACTCCTGGAGATAAAAACTGTGATGTCCAAGATGAGAAATTCACAAATGGGATTAATTGCAAATTAAAAATTGCAGAAGAAAAGATTAGTGAACTTCTTGGCATAGGAATAGAAACTATCAAGAATGAAAAAGAGGTAAAAGAACCCACCCCCGCCCCGCACCGACACACACACACACACACACAAGAGGGCAAAAAAACCCACAAGTGAGTTATGGGACAACTTCAAGAAAACTAAATACAGACAATTGGAGTCCCTAAAGGAAAAGAGAGTGTGGAAGAGAAAAAATAGTTAAAGAAGTGATGGCCGAAAACCTTTTATAATGAAGAACTGTAAATCCACTGATTGAAGGAACTAAGTGAATCCCCATCACAAGAAAGATGAAGAAAACTACACCATGGCACATCATAGCCAAACTGCTCAAACCCAAACTTAAAAGGAAACTCTTAAAAACACACCCAGAGTAAAGACATGTTACATGCAGAGGAACAGAGAGAAGGATGACATCAGAGTTCTCATTGTAAACAATACAAGCCAGAAGACAGTGGAGAAGCGTTGAAGGAAACTGTCAACCAAAGAATTCTTCACCACCAGATGTTGCACTGAGACAGAAGTAAAATAATGTCCTGGATTACTTGAGCAAATCCCAGCTATCAAATTATTTTATCTGTAAATACTTCAATATGTATCTCTACAGATTAAAGATTCTTATTTTCTTTTTTGGAGACAGGGTCTCATTCTGTTGCTCATGCAGGCTGGAGTGTAGTGGTGTGATTACAACTCACTATAGCCTCAACCTCCCAGGCTCAAAGTGATTCACCTCAGCCTCCCTAGTAGCTGGGGCTGCAGGCACGCACCACTACACCTGGCTGATTAAAAAATTTTCTTGTAGAGATGGGGTCTCACTATGTTGCCCAGGCTGGTCTCAAACTCCTGGCCTCAAGCAGTCCTCCCGCCTTGGCTTCCCAAAGTGCTGGCATTACAGGAGTGAGCCACTGTGCCCAGTCCCGGATAAAGATTTTTAAGAACACATGGACACAGGAAGGGGAACATCACACTTCGGGGACTGTTGTGGGGTGGGGGGAGGGGGGAGGGATAGCATTGGGAGATATACCTAATGCTAGATGACGAGTTAGTGGGTGCAGCGCACCAGCATGGCACATGTATACATATGTAACTTACCTGCCCATTGCGCACATGTACCATAAAACCAAAAGTATAATAATAATAAAATAAAAAATATAAAAATAAAATAAAATATCAGAAAAAAAAAATCATCAAAGAGCGCCATCAGCTTTTCACCTCAAATTTTAGCAGTCTTTGATGGTCCCTTCCTAGATCCATTACTTTTATAGGAGTTACAGTGATCATTTCTTCTGCTTTTATTAGCTGGGAAGGTCATTCAGAATAGTGTTATCATACTTTAAAAAGTTAGTTTTTTAATATTAAGCATCTAGTCAACATTCAGATTTTCTACATTGTCACAAAATCTTATGTTTGTTTCTTAGAGTCAGAAACTAAGTTATACATTGTATTTGGTGCTGTCTCTTAACTGTTTTAAAAAAATTTTATTAATAATTGGTGAAAACAAAATTTTTCCTCTTACCCATTTTTAAGTGTACAGTTCAGTAGTGTTAACAATATTCACATTGTTGTGTAACATATATCTAGAACTTTTTCATCTTGCAGAATTGAAATTCTGTGCCACATTAAACAAGTATTCCTCATTTCTCTTTTCCCAGCTTCTGATAACTGGCATTCTACTTTCTGTTTCCATGATTTTGATTTCTCTAGATATCTCGTATAAGTAGACTCATACAATATTTGTCCTCTTGTAACTGACTTATTTCACTCAGCATAATGACTTCAAGGTTCATCTGTGTTGTAGCTTGTGACAGGATCCCTTTTTCTTTAAGGCTGAATAATATTCCAATGTATGTATTACCACATTTTCCTTATTCATCTGTTGATGGACATTTGGGCTGCTTCCACCTCCTGGCCCATGTGAATAATGCTGCAATGAGCATGAGTGTGCAAATGTCTCTTTTGATATTCTGTTTTGAATTCTTTTGGACATATACACATAAGTGGGATGTCTAGATCATAATGATAATTTCATTTTTAATATTTTCAAGAGCCTCCCTACTATTTTTCATAGTGGGTACACGTTTTATTTTATGGTAGTTTTGATTTCCATTTGTCTAATGATAAGTGATGTTGAGCATCTTTTCATATGCTTGTTGGCATTTGTATGTCTTTGGAGAAATGTCTGGTTGTTTTGCCTATTTTTTAATTCGGTTACTTGACTAATCCTTACATTCTGGTTTTGTCAGCCTGATCTGTCATTATAAAGAGCCCCAAGAGCTTTTTACCTCAAGTTTTAGCAGTCTTTGATGGTCCCTGCCTAGATCCATTACTTTTATAGAGGTTACAGTGATGATCCTTCTGCTTTTATTAGCTGGAAGATCACTCAAAAGAAGACCTTTCCCTTAGCTACAGTTCACATAGGACAGAGAAATGCTTGATTCTCTTCCTGTATTTGTTTTCAGAATAGTGAGTTGGTTTCTTAGCATCCTCCAAAGGGATGAAATAGTGTGTGCTTTAATATCATTAAGAATGCACAGAATTGTAATCCCAGCACTTTGGGAGGCTGAGGCGGGCGGATCACGAGGTCAGGAGATCGAGACCATCCTGGCTAACACGGTGAAACCCCGACTCTACTAAAAATATAAAAAATTAGCCAGGCGAGGTGGTGGTGCCTGTAGTCCCAGCTACTTGGGAGGCTGAGGCAGGAGAATGGCGTGAACCCGGGAGGCGGAGCTTGCAGTGAGCTGAGATTGCGCCACTACATTCCAGCCTGGGCGACAGAGCGAGAGTCTGTCTCAAAAAAAAAAAAAAAAAATAGAATGCACAGAATTTAACATAGATACTTTCAAAAATAGGTTTATGACAGTCTGGTTGACAGTCTGTGAAAACCATCACCATAATTAAGTTGTGAACATATTCATCTCACCCAGAGGTTTCCTAGTACACTTTTTTAGTACATTTTTCTCTACCCGTTTCCTCTGATCTATTTTCTGTTACCACTGATTAGTTACCATAAATGGAATTATGCAACGTGTATTCTTTTTCTTTCTAGTTTCACACAGTTTAATCATTTTGGCATTCACTTATTGTTTTATGTGTGAATTGTTCATTCCTTTTATGATTGAGTAGTAGTATTCTTTTGTGTGGATAAACGACAACTGGTTTATCCATTCACTTGTTGATGGAAATTTGGATTATTTCCAGTTTTTGGTGATTACACATAAAATTGTTAGGAACACTCATGGACAGCTTTTTGTGTGGATATAACTTTTCTATTCCCTCAGGTAAGTATCTAGAAGTGATATGGCTGGGTTGTATAGCTGATGTATACTTAGGAGCTGTCAACTGTTTGCCAAAATGGGTTGTACTATTTTACCTTCCCATGAGCAGTGTATAAGAGTTTGAGTTGCTACACATCATTATTAACATTTGGTATGGTCAGTCTTTTCTATTTTAGCTATTCTGAGGGGTATGTAGAAGTACTCCATGATGGTTTCAGTTTTCATTCACCTAATAAAGTTGTAAGCATCTTTTCTTTTTTAAAAAAGTTTATTTTTAATTGGCAAATAATAATTGTGTATATTTATCATCTTATATACTTCTTTGTGGTGCGAACATTTAATATTCACTCTTTCAGCAATTTTGACTTATGTAATACATTATTATTAACTGTAGTCACTATGCTATACAATAGATCAGCAGTGAGCATCTTTTCATGGGCTTATTTGCTGTGTATCTACTTTAGTGAAGTCTGTTAAAAAAAAATTCCTTTCCAGTTAAAATTTTTAACTGAGTTGATTGTCTTCTAGGTATGTCTTTTGCTAGATACATGTTTTACACATATTTTCTCCCAGTCAGTGGCTTGCCTTTTCATTTACAAAAGTATAATTTAAAGAACAAGCATTTATATCTGATGTGAGGTACATGTTAAGGGTTTTTTTTTTTTTTTTTTTGCATATGGCTATCCAGTTATTCAGGTGCCATTTATTGTAAAGATTATTTCCCCCATTGAATTTCCTTGGAAACACTGTTGACCATATCTGTATAGATCTATTTCTGGACCTCTACTTTGTTCTATTGGTCTATTTATCTAGCTTAAATACCACGCTGGCTGGTAACTGTAGCCTTAAGATTAGTTTCAAATCAGGTAGTGTTAGAGCTCCAACTTTTTCTTTTTCAAAATTATCTGGGTACAGTGACTCATGCCTGTAATCTCAGCACTTTGGGAGGTCGAGGCGGGAAGATTGCTTAAGCACAGGAGTTTGAGACCAGCCTGGGTAAGATGGCGAGACACCATCTCTACAAAAAGAACAAAACAACAACAACAGCAACAACAACAAAACTAATTAGCATGCACCTATAGTCCCAGATACTCAAGAGGCCGAGGTGGGAGGATTGCTTGAGCCCAGAAATTCGAGGCAGCAATGAGGTATGATTGTGCCCCTGCACTCCAGCCTGGGCGTCAAAGCGAGATCTCATCCCTTAAAAAAAGTAAAACGTTGTTTTGGTTATTGTAGGTCCTTCACATTTATATGAACTTTAGAATCAGCTATTCAGTTTGTACATGAAAGCCTGCTGGGAATTTGATTGGGATTACGTTGAATCTATAAATCAGTTTGGAGAATTGATACTGTTAACAATCTTGAGTCCTCTGACCCATGAGCACAGTATCTTCATTTATTTATGTCATCTTTCTTTCTTCCTTTCCTTTCCTTTCCTTTTATTTTATTTTTTTATTATTTTTTTTGAGACGGAGTCTCACTCTGTCACCCAGGCTGGAGTGCAGTGATGCGATCTCAGCTCACTGTAACTTCTGCCTCCCTTGTTCAAACAATTCTCCTGCCTCAGCCTACCAAGCAGCTGGGATTATAGGTGCCCACCACCATGACAGCTAATTTTTGTATTTTTAGTAGAGATGAGGTTTCACTATATTGGCCAGGCTGGTCTTAGGTGATCTGCCTGCCTTGGCCTCCCAAAGTGCTGGAATTAGCCATGAGCCACTGTGCCCGGCCACGTTTATTTTTTATAATTGAGATTTTATTGGTTGTGTTGAGGATCAGTATACAGACATTTCAATTTGTACACAATTCTTAGCTTATGCACTAAAAATCTAAAAAGCTGTGTATTGTAATTCTTTTTTAAACAGTTATTCCAGTGAGTTTCCAGCTTAAAATCTGGAGGCAAATTTTTAAGAGGCTGTCAAGTACCAGTATCTTAAAATGTTAAGTTACTACATACATCCCACCAATTCACAGTTTAATAGCATATATACTACATATTCAAATTTTCAATCTTTTGCAATACATTAACAAAGTTATTAGGAAAACAGCACTACCATGACTGAAGATTTTACAGAGTATACACAATTCTGATAGGGAGAGCCATGATCAAGGAGTGGTTTTCTTTAGGAAACAATTCTGCTAAAAAACAACATAGGAATAGAAGTAATTTAAAATATTCAAGACATTAAATGCAGGACTGTGATTCCATATTGCCATTTTGTATGCTTTGTATTGTAGGATATAAAAACTAACCCCTCATCTATGGAATGTCAGAGCCTCCCATAATTCAGTATCCCACACTATTTTCTGGTTGTACCAAAAAATAAACAACCAGCAAATGATTTCACCTCTTAAAAAAAGCATTTACACTTAAAAAATGGGATGAGTTAGGATTCCCTCCTTCTAAAAATGTTTCTAGAGCTACTAGAAAACTTATATTTACAAAATAGTTTATGAAAATATTCCTCTGGGCTGGGCACGGTGACTCACACCTGTAATCCCAGCACTGTGGGAGGCTGAGGTGGGTGGATTAGCTGAGGTCAGGAGTTCAAGACCAGCCTGGCCAATATGTTGAAGCCCTGTTTCTACTAAAAATAGAAAAATTAGCCAGGTGTGGTGGTGGGCGCCTGTAATCCCAGCTACTTGGGAGGCTGAAGCAGAAGGATTGCTTGAACCTGGGAGGTGGAGGTTGTAGTGAGCCTAGACCATACCGTTGTACTCCAGCCTCGGCAACAAGAGTGAAACTCCAATTTAAAAAACAAAAAAAACCAAAAACAGAAAATTCTTGTGGGTAGTACAAGAAGGGAGACAGGACTGACTCATAAGACAAGGTATATGATATTAATCACACTTGGCTGTTTTTTTCCTCTGGCTTTCTCAGTTTAGTTTCTCTGTTTTCTGTAGGTAAATCTTTAGTTTCTTGGTTAGCCACTTCGGTGTATTTTCTCTTTGCTTTCCTTTTCACTTTTGTTTTGTCTGAAGATGTATCCTTTCCTGCTGCCTTTTTGGTTTCCTGTCCGCTTTTGTAGGAGCAGAGTTAGCTGAGAACTGTGCCGGGTCTCCGCCTGGGCTCTTCCTTCACTGTCCCTTCAGTTGAGCTGACCTTCCTTCCTGTTGGATATTTTGGTAGTGGGGAGGCGCGAGAGCCTTGGTGAAGCTAGGCTGCCTGGCTATTGCTGTCCTGTCCCGTCCCATCCCATCCCGTCCTCCCAGTCTCTACCAGCTACTGAGACCTGCTGCGAGGGTTAGGTCATCTTTACATTCTCTCAGCAATTTGTAGTTTTTGGTGTATAGGTCTTACAGATTTTTATCTTTTGTCAGATTTTTCCCTAAGTATTTCATTTTTATTGATGCTATTGTAATTGTTATTTTTTAGATTTCAGTTGTTCATTGTTCACATGTAGAAATGCAATTTAATTTTGTACATTGATCTCCTAAAGCTTGCTGAACTCACTTGTTAGTTCTAGTCCCTTTGTTATAGAGTCCATTGGGTTTTTTACATAGGCAATCATGTCATCTACAGATGAAAGTTTCCTTATTTTCCATTCTTATCTGGATGACTTTTATTTCTTTAACTTGTTTGATTGTACTGACTAGAACTTAACGGTGCAGTGTTGAATGAAAATAATAAAAACAGACCTATCTGCTTTATTCCTGACCTTAGATGAAAAGTAGTGGTTCTTTCATTACCTGTGATGTTAATGACAGGTTTTTCATATATACTCATGTACTATATGACTATGTTTGCATCAGCTATGGACCACATATATGATGTGGTCCTATAAGATTATAATTACCATATTTTTACTGTACCTTTTCTATGTTTCGATATGCAAATTTTTACCTTTGGGTTAAAATCGCCTCCAGTGTTCAGTACAGTAACATGCTGTACAAGTTTGTAGCCTAGGAGCAATAGGGCATTTCATATTGCCTAGGAGTGTAGTAGCTATTCCATCTAGGTTTGTGTAACTACAATCTGATGTTCACACAATGATGAAGTCGTCTGATGTATTTCTCAGACTCTTGTTAAGTGATGCATGTGTGTATTTTATGAGATTAGGGAAGTTCTCTCTCTTTTTAAGAAGTTTTTATTTCTATGTATGTACTTATACAGTATACTAAAGAAAAACTTTTTTAGAAGAGTTTCTTTAAAACCTTAAAAAAAAATTTCATTGAGCCCAAAATGTCACATGACGTTAAGGAAGTTCTCTTCTGTTCCTAGTTGAATAGATGTATAAATGTTTAGGGTTCTTACATCTTCTTGATGAATTGACTCCTTGATCATTATGAAATTACCTACTTTCTGATATATTATTTATCTTGAACCAACTTGTCTGACATTACAATACAGTCACTCCAGCTTTCTGTTAGCTAGCATTGGCTTTAAAACAGTTTCATTGAGATATAATTCATATACTGTACAATTCACCCACTTGAAGTGTGTAATTCAGTGGTTTTTAGTATACTCATAGAGTTCCAGTACTTCACCACAACCAATTTTAGAACATTTTAGTCACCTGCTAAAAAACCCCTTATGCCCATTGGCAGTCACTCTCCGTTCCCTCTGCTCCCTGCTTAGCACCCCTCCACCCTTATCTACTTTCTGTCTCTATAGATTTGCCTATTGTGGACATTTCATATAAGTGGAATCATACAGTATATGTGGTCTTTTGTGATTGGTTTCTTTAACTTAGTAGAGTGTGTTAAAGATTGATCCATGTTGTAACATGTATTGGTACTTCATTCCCTTTTCTCACTAAATATTCCATTGTGCAGATATACCACTTTTTGTTTATTGATTCAGTTGTTGGACATTTGGATTAACTTTTTTACTATTGTGAATAATGCTTCTGTGAACACATACAAGTTTTTGTGTGGATGTATTTTTTATTTCTATGTATGTACGTATACAGTATGCTAAGTACAGCGCTTAGTATAGTATACTGAGAGTGGAATTGCTGGCTTATGTGGTAAATCTACATTTAATATTTTGTGGAACTGCCAACCTGTTTTCTACAAAAGCTGTACCATTTTATATTTTTATTAGCAATGTTTGAAGGCTTCAGTTTCTCCACATTCTTGGAACACTTGTTATCTTTTTTGAGGCAGGGTCTCCCTCTATTGCCTAGGCTGGAGTGCAGTGGTGCCATCATGGTTCACTGCAGCTTTGAGCTCCCAGGGTCAAGTGATCCTTCCACCTCATCCTCCCAAGTAGCTAGGACTACAGGCACACACCACCATGCCTAGCTAATTTTTTATTATTTTTTGTAGACACAGAGTCTCACTGTATTGTCCAGGCTGGTCTCGAACTCCTGGCCTCAAGTGATCCTCCTGCTTCAGCCTCCCAAAGCACTAGGATTGCAGGTGTGAGGCACTGTGCCTGGCCTCAATGGTTTTTTTAAATACTTTTTTTTTAATGAGAAAAGTTTAAAAAAAATTGTACCACATTATTACTGTTTCTGATGGTCTTTATTCCTTTTTGTAGATCTGTATTTCATCTGGTGTTAGTTTCCTTCTATCTAAGGAACATCCTTTAACATTTTCTTACAGGACTGGTCTGTTGGTGATGAATTCATTCAGTTTGTATGTGTCTGAGAAAAGTTTATTTCACTATTTTTATAAAGACCTTATTTAATTTTTTTTTTTTTTTAGTACTTTTTGGTTCCCCTCAAAACTGAACAAATAGTTCAGAGATTTCTTATATACTCTCTGCCCCCACACATGCATAGCCTCCGGCATTGTCAGCATCCCCCATGGAGTGGTACATTTGCTGTAATTAATGAACCTACGTTGACACATCATTGTCACCCAAAGTCTATAGTTTATATTAAGATTCATTCCTGGTGTTGTACATTCTGTGGGTTTGATATCACACAGAGTAGATTCCCTGCGCTAAAATTCTGTGCTCCACCTATTTGTCCCTCTTTTCCCCAACCTCCTACAACAACTACTGATCTTTTTACTGTCTCCATAGTTTTGCCTTTTCCAGAATGTCATCTAGTTGGAATCATACAATGTGTATGCCTTTTCAGATTGGCCTCTTTCACTTAATAATATGTATTTAATGTTCTTCCATGTCTTTCCATGGCTTCATAGCTCATTTCTTTTTAATGCTGAATAATATTCCATTTTCTGGATGCACCATAGTTTATCCATTTATCTGCTGAAAGACAGCTGGATTGCTTCTGAGTTTTGACAGTTATGGATAAAACTCCTATATACATTTGTGGGCAGGATTTTGTATAGATAGAAGCTTTCAGTTTTTTTTTTTTTTTTTTTTTTGATGAATACAAAGGAGTGTTATTGCTGATCTTATGGAAGAGTTAATTTTTTTTGTTGTTGAGACGGAGTCTTGTTCTGTCGCCTAGGCTGGAGTGCAGTGGCATGATTTCGGTCACTGCAACCTCTGCCTCCTGGGTTCAAGTGATTCTCCTGCCTCAGCCTCCCGAGTAGCTGGAATTACAGGCGCCTACCACCACTCCTGGCTAATTTTTGTATTTTTAGTAGAGACAGCGTTTCACCATGTTGCTCAGGCTGGTCTCGAACTCCTGACCTCAGGTGATCCACCTGCCTCGGCCTCCCAAAGTGCTGGGATTACAGTCATGAGCCACCGTGCCTGTCCGAGTATGTTCAATTTGTTAACAGACTGCTAAACAGTCTTCCAAAGTGGCTGTACCATTTTGCCTTTTCTACCGGCAATGAATATGAGTTCCTGTTCCACAGCCTTGCCAGCATTTAGCAGTGTTAGCAGTGGTTTTGGATTTTGGCCATTCTGATAGGTAGGTAGTGCTATCTCATTTAGTTTGCATTTCCCTGATAACATATAATATGGATTACCTCTTTATATGCTTGTTTGCCATCTGTATATCTTCTTTAGTGAAGTGTCTATAAAGGTCTTTGGCCCATTTTTAAGTGGGTTGTTTGTTTTCTTGTTAAGTTTTTTATATATTTTGGATACCAGTCTTTCGTTAGATATTTTGCAGATATTTCTTCCCAGTCTGTGGCTTGTCTTTTCATTCTCTTGGTAGTGTCTTTCACGGAGCAGAATGTTTTAATTTTAACGAAGTTGTGCTTATCAATTATTTCATGGATCATGCTTTTGGTGTTGTGTCTAAAATATCATTACCAATGCTAGGAACTCTAGTGTTTCCCCTGTATTACATTTTAGGAGTTTTTTAGTTCTTTTTTTTTTTTTTTTTTTGAGACGAGGTTTTGCTCTTGTTGCCCAGGCTGGAGAGCAATGGCACAGTCTTGGCTCATTGCAATCTCCGCCTCCTGGATTCAAGTGATCCTCCTGCCTCAGCTCCAGAGTAGCTGGGATTACAAGTGCCTTCCATCACGCCTGGCTAATTTTTGTTTTTGTTTTTTGTTTTTTGTTTTTTGTTTTTTTTTTGAGACGAAGCCTTGCTCTGTAGCTGAGGCTGGAGTGTAGCGACGTGATCTTGGCTCACTGCAACCTCCACCTCCCGGGTCCCGGTTCAAGCAATTCTCCTGCCTCAGCCTCCTGAGTAGCTGGAATTACAGACATGCGCCAACATGTCCAGCTAATTTTTGTATTTTTAGTAGAGATAGGGTTTCCCCATGTTGGCCAGGCTGGTGATCTTGAACTCCTGACCTTGTGATCTGCCCGCCTCAGTCTCCCCAAGTGCTGGGATTAAATTTTTGTATTAATAGAGATGGGGTTTCACCATGTTGGTCAGGCTGGTCTTGAACTCCTGACCTCAGGTGATCCACCCACCTCAGCCTCCCCAAGTGCTGGGATTAAATGTTTGTATTAATAGAGATGGGGTTTCCCCATGTTGGCCAGGCTGGTCTTGAACTTCTGACCTCAGGTGATCCACCCACCTCAGCCTCCCAAAGTGCTGGGATTACAGGTGTGAGCCAATGAGTCTGGCCTAGTTTTTTATTACATTTAGGTCTGTGTTTCGTTTTAGGTTAATTTTTGTGAACGAAGGGTGTAAGACCTGTGGTTTAGATTTGTTTTTTTGCCTGTGTTTGCCCAGTTGTTCCAGCACGATTTCCCCTCTTTGGACCTTTTTTTCTTTTTCTTTTTCCTTTTTTTTTTTTTGAGACAAGAGTCTCGCTCTGTCGCCAGGCTGGAGTGCAGTGGTGCCATCTTGGCTTACTGCAACCTCTGACTCCCTGGTTCAAGTAATTCTCCTGCCTCAACCTCCCAAGTAGCTGGGATTACAGGCACGTGCCACCATGCCCAGCTAATTTTAGTATTTTTATTAGAGACAGGGTTTCACCATGTTGGCCAGGATGGTCTCAATCTCCTGACATCATGATCCCCCTGCCTTGACCAACCAAAGTGCTGGGATTTCAGGCGTGAGCCATCGCACCCAGCCTGGACTTTTTTTTTTTTTTTCTTTTTTTTTGATACAGATATTTCAAATGGCAAATAACATTTTATATGTTTATGGTGTACAACATGATGTTTTGAAATATGTATATATTGTGGAATGGCCAAATCAAGCAAATTAATATACAGATCATCTCATATACCTATCATTTTGTGTTAAGCACACTTAAAATCTACAGTCTCAGCAGGATTTGTTTTTTTGAGACAAGGTCTTACTCTGTCGCCCAGGCTGGAGTGCAGTGCTGTGATCGTGGCTCACTGTAGCCTGGAGCTCCCACCTTAGCCTTTTGAGTAGCTGCGACTACAGGCCAGTGCCACCCTGCCCAGCTAATTTTTTGCTTTTTTGTAGAGGTGGGGTCTTGCTATGTTGCCCAGGTGAGTCTTGAACTCCTGGTCTCAAATGATCCTCCGTCCTCAGCCTTCCAAATTACTGGGATTTCAGGTGTGAGCCATCATGCCTGGCTAATCTGTTGTCTTAACAGTTTTCAAATGTACAATATACTGTTATGAACTATAGTCACCATGTTGTACAATAGATCTCTTGAACTTACTCTTTCTAACTGAAATTTTGTATCCCTTCACCAACATCTCTCCAGCCTTTCCTGTCCCCAACCCTCCACACTTATTAACAACCATTATACTCTCTAGTTCTATGAGTTTGACTTTTTTAGATTCCACATAAAAGTGAGATGCTTATGTGGTCTTTCTGTGTCTGTCTTATTTCCTTAACATAATATCCTCCAGGTTCATCCATGTTGTTGCAAATGATAGGATTTCTTTCATTTTTAAGAACATTGGTCTGTTGTGTATATATACCACACTTTTTTGCTCCATTCATCTGAGATGGACACTTAGGTTGATTCCATATCTTGGCTATTGTGAATAATGTTACAGTGAACCTGGAAGTGCAGATATCTCTTTGACATACTGACTTCCTTTACTTTGGATATATGCCCAGTAGTGGGATTGCTGGATCATATGGTAATTCTTTTTTTAGTTTTTTTTTTTTTTTTTTGTGGAGCCTCCATACTATTTTTCATACTGGCTATAATAAATTACATTCCCACCAGCGATGTGCAAGGGTTTCCTTTCCTCAGCATCCTCACCAGTGTGTCATCTTTCTTCTTTTTGATGATTGTCATTCTAACAGATATGAGGTAATACCTCATTGTGGCTTCAATTTGTATTTCCCTGGTAATGAGTGATGGTGAGCATTTTTTTTCATATACCTATTGGCCATTTTATGTCTTCTTTTGAGAAATGACTAAGTTCTTTCCCTATTTTAAAATCAGGTTGTTTTCGTACTATTATTTTTGAGTTCCTTGTATATTTTGGATATCCCTTATCTGATGTACGGTTTGCAAATATTTTCTTCTATTGCGTAAATTATCTCTTCATTCTTTGGATTCCTCTGCTGTGCTTTTTAAAAAGTTTGTTGTAACCCCATTTGTCGCCCTGCTTTTGTTGCCTGTGCTTTTGGGGTCCCATCCGAAAAATCATTGCCTAGACCAGTGTCAAGAAGCTTTTTCTCTATGTTTTACAGTTTCAGGTCTTACATTTCAGTCTTTAATGCATATTGAATTAATTTTTGTTTATGGTGTGGGATAAAGGTTCAGTTTCTTTCTTGTGCACGTGGATATCTAATTTTTTGAGCCCCATTTATTGAAGAGACTGTTCTTCCCCTATTGTGTGTTCTTGGCACCTTTGTAGAAAAATCAATTAATCATAAATGCGTGTATTTATTTCTGGGCTGTTTATTCTGTTCCATTGCTCTGTGTGTTTGTTTTCATGCCAAGACCTTGCTGTTTTGATTACTATAGTGTGTAGCATACAGTTGACCCTTGAATAAGGTCTTGAACTGCTTGGGTCCACTTATATGCAGATTTTCCCCTGCCTTTGCCACTTCTGAGACAGCAAGACCAACCCTTCCTCTTCCCTCCTCCTCAGCTTACTCAACTTGAAGATGAGAAGATGAAGGCCCTTATGATGATCCACTTCCACTTTATGAATTGTAACTATATTTTCTCTTCCTTATGATTTTCTAAATAACATTTTCTTTTCTGTAGCTTACTTTATTGTAAAAAATACAGCATATAATACATATATCATGCAAAATGTGTTAATTTAGTGTTTAAGTCATTGATAAGGCTTCCAGTCAATGGTAGCCTATTTGTAGTTAGGCTGTGGGGGAGTTAAACGTTATATGTAGGTTTTTGACTGCATAGGGGATTGGCTTTCCTAACGCCTGTGTCATTTAAGGGTCAATTGTATTTTGAAATCAGTCAGTGTGAAGCCTCCTCCTCTGTTCATTTTTGCTCAAGATTGCTTTGGCTATTTGGGGTCTTTTGTGGGTCCATATGAATTTTAGGATTTTAAAAAATTTCTGTGAGAAATGTCATTGGAATTTTGATAGAGGTTACATTGAATCTGTAGATAGCTTTGGTTAGTATGAACATTTTAATACTGTTCTTCTAATTCATGAACATAAGAATATCTTTCCATTCATTTATTTCAATTTGTTTCATCTGTGTTTTATGTAGTTTTTAATGTACAGGTCTTTGACCTCTTTGGCTAAATTTATTCCTAAGTATTTTATTTTATTTTTGTAGCCATTGTAAATGGGATTGTTTTCTTAATTTCTTTTTCAGATAGTTTGTTGTTAGTGTATGGAAAAGCTACACATTTTTGTTTATTGATTTTATATCCTACAACTTTCCTGAATCCATGTATTATTTCTAACAGTTTATTGGCAGAGTCTTCAGAGTTCTTTCCATGTAAGATCATGTCTTCAGCAGTCAGGGACAATTTCATTTCTTCCTTTTTAATTTAGATGCCTTTTATTTCTTTCTCTTACCTAATTGCCCTGGCTAGGACTTCCAACACCGTGTTGAGTGAAGATGGCAAGAGTGGGTATCCCTGTTTTGTTTCTGATCTTAGAGGAAAAGCTTTCAACTTTTCACTGTTTAGTATGATGCTAACTGTTGGTTTGTCATATATGGCCTTTATTGTGTGGAGGTAAATTCTTTCTATACCTAATTTGTTGAGAGTTTTTATGAAAGGATGTTGAAATTTGTCTCATGCTTTTTCTGCATCTATTGAGACGATCATAGGTTTTTGTCCTTCATTCTGTTAATGTGATTCACATTCATAGATTTGTGTATGTTGAACCATCCTTGTATCCCTGAGGTAAATCCTACATGTTCATATTGAATGATCTGTTTAATGTGCTGTTGAATTTTGTTAGTGTTTCATTGAACTCCAGCACTGTTTATTGAAAAGACTACCTTTGCACCATTGTATTTTATCCGTTTCTTTGTCGAAGATCATTGTACTAGATTTATGAGGTCTATTTCTGGGCTCTCTATTCTGTTTCATTGATCTGTTTGTCTAGTCTTTTGCCAATACCACGCTGTCTTGCTTACAATAAACCTTGAAGTTGGGTAGAGTCATTCCTTTAACTTTGTCGTTTTCCTTCAATATTTTGTTGGCTGTTTTGGATCTTTTTCCTTTCCATATACATTTTAGAATCATCTTGGTGATAGAAAATAACTTTCTGGGATTGTAATTGCATTGAATCTATAGGTCTAGTTGGGAAGCACTGACATCTTGCCAATGTTGAGTCTTCCTATATAGATAGGAATAATACCTCTCCAGTTATTTAGGTCTTTGATTTGTTTCATCAGAGTTTTGTAGTTTTCCTTGTAGAAATCTTGTATATGTTTTGTTGGATTCATACCCAAGTATTCTGTTTTTTTGGGAGTGTAATGTAAATGACACTTTTTAATTTCAAATTCCCCTTATTCATTGCTGGTGTATAGGAAAGCCGTTGAATTTTGTATATTAACCTTCTATCATGCAACCTTGCTATAATTGCTTATTAGTTCCAGAGATTTTTTCATTGATTCTTTTGAATTCTCCATGTGGATGACTATGTCATCAGAGAAAAAAAGATGGTTTTATTTCTTGTGTTCCCATCAGCATGCCTTTTTCCCTTTTCTTTTCTTACTGCATTCATTAGGACTTGCAATACAGTGTTGAAAAGGAGTGGTGAGAGGAAATCTCCTTGACTTGCTCCTGATCTTAGCAGAGAAGCTTCTAATTTCATACCATTTAAGTATGATGTTAACTGTAGGTTTTTTCTGGATATTCCTTGTCAAGTTGAGGAATGAGAATTTTTAAAATCACGAATGGGTGTTGGATTTTTTTTCATATGGTTCTTCTGCATCTATTGATATGGTTGTGTGATTTTTCTTCCTTAGTCTGTTGCTGTGATGGATTTTATTAATGATTTTCAAGTGTTGGACCAGTAATTTACACCTGGGATAAATCCCACTTGCTCATGGTATTTGATTCGTTTTATACATTGTTGGGTTTTGCTAATGTTTTGTTGAGGATTTTGCACCTGTGTTCATAAAAAATGTTAGTCTGTAGTTTTCTTATAAGGCCTCTGTCAAGTTTTGGAATACTCTGATGTTCGCCTCTACCGAATGAGTTAGGAAGTATTCCTTCTGTTTCTATCTTGTGTAGGAGATGATACAGAATGGGTATAATTTCTTTCCTAAATGTTTTATAAAATTCACCAGCGAACCCATCTGGTCCTGGTGTTTTCTGTTTTGGAAGGTTGATTGGTTCAGTTTCTTTAATACAGGCCTATTCAGATTGTTTCTTGTGTGAGTTTTGGTAGTTTGTGGCTTTCAGGGAAGTGGTTCATTTTATCTAGGTGATCAAATTTGTGGCAATAGAATTGTTCATAGTATTCTTTTTTTATTTTTATTTTTTTGAGACAGTCTCGCTGTTACCCAGACTGAAGTGTAGCGGTGCATTCTTGGCTCACTGCAACCTCTTGTCTCCCAGGTCCAGGTGATTCTGGTGCCTCAGCCTCCTGAGTTGCTGGGATTACAGGCGCCTGCCACCACACCTGGCTAATTTTCATATTTTTAGTGGAAACAGTGTTTCGCCATGTTGGCCAGGCTGGTCTTGAACTCCTGACCTCAAGTGAGCTGCCTGCCTCAGCCTCCCAAAGTGCTGGGATTACAGGTGTGAGCCAGTATACTGTGCCTGGCCAGTATTATTTTATTGTCCTTTTAATGTTCATGAGATTTGTAGTGATTTTCTTTCTTTGATTTCTGATATTAGGAGTTTGTGTCCTCTGTCTTTTTGTTAGTCTACTTGGCTAGAGGTTTATGATTTAATTGGTCTTTTCAAAGAACAAGCTTTTGGTTTTTTCATTGATTTTTCTCTGTTGATTTCCTGTTTTCAGTTACATTGATATCTGCTCTTATTTTTTTCTTCTGCTAACTTTGGATTTAATTCGCAGCTTCTTTTTCTGTTTTTTTAAGGTGATTGATTAGGTGATTTCAGATCTTTTGTCTTTTCTGGTAAATGCATTCAATGCTATGAATTTCCCTCTAAGCACTGCTTGCACGTCATCCCGTAGATTTTGATAAGTTGTGTCTTTATTTTCATTTAGCTCAAAATATTTTAAAATTTCTCTTGAGATCTCTTTTTTGACCTATGTGTTATTAGAAGTGTGTTGTTTAATCTCCAAGTACTTGGGTTTTTTTTTAAATTATATTTCTGTTATTGATTTGTAATTTAATTTTGTTGTGGCCTGAGAGGAGACATTTTATAACTTGTTCTTTTGAATGTGTTAAGGTTTGTTTTATGGCCCAGAATGTGGTCTATCTTGATGAATATCCAATGAGTGTAAAAATGTGTATTCTGTTATTTCTTCTGTGACATAATCTGTAGATGTTCATTATATCCAGTTGATTAATGTTGAATTCAATTATGTCCTTACTGGTTTTCTCCCTGCTTGATCTGTCCATTTCTGATAGAGAGGTGTTGAAGTGTCCAACTATAATAGCGAATTCATTTATTTCTCCTTGCAATTCTGTCAGTTTTTGCCTACACAGACACTTTGTTGTTAGGCTTATAGACGCTAAGCATTGTTATGTCTTTTTATCCTTATTTTTATCGTTGATAACTTAACTTGCCTTATCTGCTGTGTCTGAAATTACTACAGATAACTCCGCTTTCTTTTTTTGAGACAGAGTCTTGCTCTGTGGCCCAGGCTGGAGTTCAGGGGCGCGATCTCGGCTCACTGCAATCTCTGTCTCCCAAGATCTGTCTCCCAAGACATGTACCACCACGCCTGGCTAATTTTTGTATTTTTAGTAGAGATGGGGTTTTGCTATGTTGGCCAGGCTCGTCTTGAACTCTTGGCCTCGTGTGATCTGCCTGCCTTGGCCTCCCAAAGTGCTGGGATTACAGGCATGAGCCACCATGCCTGGCCAACTCCGCTTTCTTTTCATTGGTGTTAATATGATATCTATTTCTCCATCTATTTACTTTTAATCTGTGTTTTTATTTAAAGTGGGTTTCTTGTAAACCGCATCCAGTTGGTTCTTGTTTTTGTGATCCACTTTGACAGTCTCTTTTAGTCTTTATTTTTTGCCAAAATGCTGATTTATTTAGAATATTGAACTGAATATTTCAGTCAATTAAATTAAAATCAGTGAAGGAAAACGTTGTATAAGCAAAACGGTGTGCATTTTGGGACATACTGCGTACTTTCAAGGAATTGCAGGACTAAATGTAAAGGTGTAGAGTGATTATGTTGACAGATATAAGGGTATTTTATAGCTGACCTCTTCCGTTTCCTGCCCTTACTCTCACCCCTGCATTGTATGCAGGCCCAGCTTCTACATCAGAACCTGCATTTCTTTACCTGAGGACTTTCTGTGGCCACTGAATTCCAATTTTGCATCTGTGTGACAGGTTGCAGGTACTAGGAAATTAACATTCCCCAACAACCTTGAACCAATGATGGAAGATGATTTATAAATAATACTCCAGTTCCCTCACCCCTGAATAGGATGACTCCAAGATGTATCTGACAATCTCTTTTAATTGGTGCACTTAGACTATTGACAGTCAAAGGGATTGCAAAGATAGTTGGATTGATATTTACCGTATTTGTTGCTGATTTCTATTTGTTAGCCTTGTTTTTTTGTTTCTAGTTTTGTCTTTCACTCTTTTTCTGCCTTTGTGGTTTTAATTGAGCATTTTATATGATTTCCATTTTCTGTTCTTTCTTAGCATATCAATTGTACTTTTTTACTTTGCTTAGTGGTTGTCCTAGAATGTCCTAGATTGTAAATGTATATTTACAACTACCTCAAATCTGCTTTAAAATAACACTATACCTTTTAACAGATAGTGTATCTTACTGTGAGATAATCCTGTTTCTCCCTTCCATTCCTTGTATCATTCATGTTACTTATTTAACTTTTTAAAAAAATTTTTATTTATTTATTTATTTATTTATTTATTTATTTTTGAGACAGAGTCTTGCTCTGTTTCCCATGCTGGAGTGCAGTGGTGTGATACTGGCTCACTGCAAGCTCCACCTCCCGGGTTCACGCCATTCTCCTGTCTCAGCCTCCGGGGTAGCTGGGAGTACAGGCACCCGCCACCATGCCCAGCTAATCTTTTGTATTTTTAGTAGAGATGGGGTTTCACCATGTTAGCCAAGATAGTCTCAATCTCCTGACCTCGTGATCCGCCCACCTCGGCCTCCCAAAGGGCTGGGATTACAGGTGTGAGCCACTGTGTCCGGCCTACTCATTTAACTTATACGGAAATGTATGTAATCTTATGTATATACACATTAGCATACATAATCAAGTGCATTGTTGTTATTTTAAACAAAATTTTACCTGCTAAATCAATTTTTAAGATGTTTTAATTTTACATTCACTTATTCATTCTTTGATGTTCTTCCTTTATGTAGATCCAAGTTTCTGACCTGTATCATTTTCCTTTTTGCTAAAGAATTTCGTTTAACATTTCTTGCAAAGCAGGTCTACTGACAATAAATTTCCTTAGTATTCTGAAAAAAATCTTTATTTTGTCTCTTCACTTTTGAAGGATGATTTTGCAAGGTTCAGAGTTTCTAGGTTGGTGGTTTTCTCTCTCAACACTTCAAATATTTCACTTTCTTCTGGCATGTGTGGTTATCATTCTTATCTTTATTCATGTGTAAGTACAGTGTTTTCCCCCTTGTCTTTTAGGATTGTTTTCCCTTTATTTCTGATTTTCTGTTGTTTGAAAATGATATCCATAGGTGTAGTGGGATTTTTTTGGCCTTTGTCCAGCTTGGTGTTCTCTGGGCTTCCTGTGGTTTTGTTCCCAGACCAAACTGAGGGTTGGGCTGCTATTTCTCGTGGCCCAATAACGAGATGCAGATGAACTGGGGAGGAAGAGAGTTTTTATTTTTGTAACCTGTTACAGGGAGAAGACCTAGAAATTATTGCCAGACCAACTCGAAATTACAAAGTTTTCCAGATGTTATATACCTTTTAAGCTATATGTCTACGTGTAAGTGTGTATTCATCTAAAGACATGAGTGATTAAATTTCTTTTAATCTGTAAGTAAGGTCTGAGTTTTGAAGACCTTCCTCTGGAATCTCAGTAAATTTACTTAATCCAGGTGCTGGGGTGATTACCCTTATCTTGTCTCCTGCTCCTGGAGGTTTGGGGAGTTCTTTCAGACATCCAATAAACTTGTTTGTGGAGGCCTGGGGAATTTCTTTGTTATGCTTTAAGGCCCAGGAAAGGCCTAGGCAAAACTCTTGGCGGGCTTTTGTTACATTCCAGCCTTTGTATAAGGGCACTGGCTTTTTTAGCTTTTAATATTTAACTTAACTAGTCAGTCAGTACTGAAACAGTTGTTATGGAGCCCTGCATTAATGAGACATGGCCTGCCACAGTTTGGTGTCTGATACTAATTTGGGGGAACTTCTCAGTCATTATTGTGTCAAATATTTCTTTTGTTCTTTCCTCTCCTCCTGATAATTCCATTCCATGTTTATTATACCATTTGTAGTTGTTTCAGTTCATAGATACTCTGTTCTATTTTTGTCAGTCCTTTTTGTTTTCTTTTCAGTTTTAAAGATTTCGAATGAGATTTCCTTAAGCTCAGAGATTATTTCCTTAGCTGTGTCTTGTTTACTAAAAAGTCGATCAAAGGCATTCTTCATTTCTGTTGTTGATCTCTTGCATTTCTTCTTAGTTCTTTTTTAGAATTTCCATCTTTCTCCTTACATTGCCTATCTGTTCTTGTATGCTGTCCACTTTATCCATTTAAAGCCCTTGGCATATTAATCGTAGTTTTAAATTCTTGGTCCGATAATCTCAACATCACTGCCGTGGCTGAATCTGGTTCTGATACTTGCTCTGTTGCTTCAAAATGTGTTTTTTATCTTTTAGTATGCCTAGTAATTTTTTCTTGATAGCTGGATATGTACTGGGTAAAAGAAACTACTGTTAAATAGGCCTTTGGTAGGTGGTTTTGGTATTAGAGTAATGCTGATCTCCTAGAATGAGTTGAGAAGCACTATCTCTGCCTCTGTCTTCTGGAAGAATATGATTATGTGCTGATTAGTATTAAGTTAAATCTCAGAGGGAACCTCCTGTAGATCTTGGGTGTTCTTTTTGTGTTGTACTCTGCGTTATGAAATTTAGGTCTCTTGGCCTTCTCAGCTCTGAACTGTGTTTTCTCAAATTCAAGGAGCATCTAAACTCTGGCTGAGTTTACCTTTCCTGCACTGCAGCCTGGAACTGTCTGCATAGTAATCTGAGGCAGTAATGGGGCTTATCTTCGGTTTTTCTTTCTGAGATATCACTACTCTGTGGTTTTTGTCGTCCAATGGCTGAAACATTATTTTATGTATTTTGTCTGTTTTTAGTTGTTTAGGGTGAGAGAGGATAAGTTACTGTTACTCCATCATGGCTTGATGAATAAATGTGCTGCCCAGGACTCGTAAGGATATAATGGTAATCACCCTAGTTGGCTGACTTTGGAGAGAACTAGTCTCCTTTGCCTATACAAATTAACGGAGCTGCTTTAAAGGTAGTGCTTAAGCAGTCATCATTTGTTGCCACTGGTTGCTGGATAGGTTGGGAAGGTCAGAAGCCACAGTCCACCATCTTTGGAGATTAGGAGGGAAGTTTTAAGTCATTTGAACATAGTTTTTATTTTCATTTTCCCTGGTACGTTGTTAGGACTGTCCTGATGTATACTTCACATAAAGGGATGAGGAAAATGGCCAAGCATGACCCAGCTCCTTTTTCCAACCTTTTTTTTTTTTAATGTCATGCAGTGTCAGACCTCTCTTAGTAAGTTTTACCTTATCAAGTGTTGTTTATAGCATGTTGTAATAGTTAATTATATTTGATTATAAGACTATGGAGAAATCTGAAATGGTTACTCATCAGTAAAAGCTGACAGCTTTAGAATTTTAAAAATGATTTTCAAAGACTCCACTTTGAATGGGGTGCCTAGTATTTGAATGTTGAACTCCTTTGTGTTAGAGTTTACATTTACATTGCTACCAATCTTTTATATTTCAGTTATTCAAGCGGAGAAATGTTGCTACAGCAGAAGAAGAAACAGAAGAAGAAGTTATGTCAGATGGAGGCTTTCATGAGGCTCAGATTAATAACATGGAGATGGCACCAGTAAGATAATGAACTCTTTTCAGTGTTTTTGTGATGAAGATATGAGATGTAGATTTCCTTTTGAGTTTTAAAAAAAGGTTAGATGGCTACAAAAAGTACTTGGCATTTCATTTTTAAAAAGAATATGCTTAATCTCATGGCTCATTAAATGTTTATTATATTTTGGATGAAGTGCAGTTAAATTATAAAGATTAATTCTGCTATAAAAACTTATAAAGCTAATTATAAGATAAAATTATTCTTTAAAAGTTGAATAATAATAGACACCTTATTTATTTATTTATTTATTTATGTTTTAGAGACAGGGTCTTGCTGTGTTGCCCAGGTTGGAGTGCAGTGGCGCAATCATAGGTCACTGCAACCTCGAACTCCTGGGCTTAAGTGATCCTCCTGCCTTAGCCTCCCAAATAGCTGGGACTACAGGCATGTGCCACCATCACTGGCAAATTTTTAAATTTTTTGTGGAGACGGGATCTCACTATGTTGCCCAGGTGAGCTCCCGGCCTCAAGTGATCCTTTTGCCTTGGCCTCCCAAAGTGCTAGAATTACAGGCTTGAGCCATCACACCCAGCCATAAGAGATACTTTAAAGAAAATAATTTTGTATTCATTTACAAAATTGACCTGTTTGTATGATTTAAAAACTTGATTCCACATCAGAACTGTTGGATTTTTCTGTTGTAAACCATTTTGTTACTTTTTTGAAGTTAACATGAAGAGATAAAAGTCATGCTTTATTTGTATGGATTAGACCTATCTAGATTTCTAGAGTATTGTAATTATGTAATTTTAAAAATAGGTTATATATGTGTACATGTATATATATATGTGTACATGTGTGTATATATGTGTACACGTGTGTGTATATATATACACATGTACACGTGCGCGCGCACGCGCGCACACACACACACAGTTTTTTTAAAAAGAAAATTATCTCCTAAAAGGTACTGTTGTTTGTAGTAACAAAAAAAGTACAATTTAAAAAAAATGAGGAAAAGTCTTTCTTCCGCTTAGCCACCTAGTATTTTTCTCCATTGGCAACTAGTATTACTAAATTCTTATTTATTCTTTCTGAGAACTTTTGTATATTAAAATGTTCTCCTCTCCCCCACCTTTTTTTTTTTTGGTAAATGGTGGCATACTATTCGTAGTATTTTGTAGTTTTTTTATTTCATTTCATAGATCTCCAGTTTACATGAACCAGCTTTCTTTGAGAGTTGGGAGGGTAGTATTATTTCCTTTGGAATTCATACAGATAAAGCCAATGCCATCATTTTGTGATGAAAGTTTCTAGGCCCTTCAGAAAGCCAGTCTTTCCAGTTTTTTAAAAAAGAGTGTTAAGTGAATATAAAGTGTTTTATGGATTGTATTAGGGTTCTCCAGAGAAGCAGAACCAATGAGAGAAAGAAATTTAGTTTAAGAAAGTGGCTCATGTCTTTGGGAGCTGGCAAGTGTGAAATCTGCAGGGCACACTGGCCCACTATAAATTCAGGTTAAGAGTTGATGTTGTTGAATCCCTTTTTCTTCAGAAAACCTAGTCTTTGCTCTTAAGGGTTTCAACTGATTGGATGAGGCCAACTTGGACTACAGGCGTGTGCCACTACCCCCAGCTAATTTTTTGTATTTTTAGTAGAGACGGGGTTTCACCATATTGGCCAGGTTGGTCTCGAACTCCTGACCTTGTGATCCACCCACCTTGGCTTCCCAAAGTGTTGGGATTACAGGCGTTAGCCACCGCACCCAGCCAGATTACAACTTTCCTTTGTGCAACTAAAAATGTGTGGATGGTTCTTGACTTAGGAGGGTTCAAGTCAGGATTTTTCAACTTTACAGTGGTGTGAAAGCAATGTGCAATCAGTAGGAACTGTATTTTGAATACCCATACAGTCACTCTGTTTCTCATTTTCAGTACAGTATTAAGTAAATTACATGAGATAGTCAACACTTTATTATAAAATAGGCTTTGCGTTAGATCATTTGTTCAGCTGTAGGCTAATGTATGTGTTCTGACCATATTTAAGGTAGGCTAGGCTAGGCAATGAAGTTTGGTAGGTTAGGTGTATTAAGTGTATTTTTTACTTATGATATTTTCAACTTATGATGGGTTTAGTGGGGCATAACCCCATTCATTGTAAGTTGAGGCACATCTGTACTAACTCCTTCTGCAGAAGAGGATGCAAAATCTTTGGGTGATGTTCACTCCTGTCCTTGATAGCCTGTGACGTAAATATTATAATGTAAAGTTAACAGTACTTAAATAGTGTGATGTAAAGTCAGTACAGCTTGCTATAAGACAATAAGAGAGGGAAGAAAAAGATATCTGTTTAATGTGTATACATATATATATATATATATGAATGTGTTTGTGCAAACATATTCATAACAAATCATATAGAAACCTTTATTTAGGAATCAGTCTTGCAATTTTGAAAATAGTTACTTTTCTGATTCTTGAGTAGAATGCGTCATATATTCCCCTATGAGGATTCTTAGGTATTGCTTACCAGCCATCCAGCGTTTACAGCTTAGTGCAGCTTTCTTCACAATTCATCTTGTTGACTGCTGCCCTTCATGAAATAAGAACTTTGTTTCTTTGTGACAAATGACCCTGAGAAGAAAATTAACTGCTAATACTGGCGATGAGTTAGGGTGGGAAATGGAAACATTCTAATAGAGCAAGAAGGTAGTGGGAAACTGGAAAGTTTTAATAAAACAAGAAAGAAATTTTAAATAAGTTTAAAAGTCAGCTGTTGAATTTGGCAGTGGCTAGATTTATACAGGACCACTCTATATACTCACTCAATAAATATTGCAGAGCATTTACAGTACACCAGCCCTTAGTGATAGAGTAAGACAGGGTCTTGGGCTTACAAGGAAGTTACAGTATACTGGAGGAACACAGAAAAATATCTGGGAGTGTAATAAGGGCTGGGCATACAATTGAAATACGGTGCTGTGATAGAGATAGAGTGGCTACTTTAGGCCTGGAGGTCTTGAAAAGCCATCTTTTAAAACTTAACATTTAATTTTGATAACAAAGAATAGCCAGCTATGTGATGAGCAAGAAGGGGAAGAGCAATAAGCTCCTTGTCTTATTATTTACTAGTAAGATTACTTTCTACTGTGAGCTTTTTAATGATAGACAAAGAATTTGGCTTCATTATATTATTAATCATCTTACACATTTCTATATGTAAAGATTGTCCTACCTTTATGTAACTTCTGGGGAAGTATGATTAACTTAATAACTTGGCCATGATATCTGTTATCTTTGTTTCCTTTGAATTAAGGTTGATAATTTATTATATGTTCTTTTGTTTGTGATCGCAGGGTGGTGTCATCACTTCTGACATGATTGAAATGATATTTTCCAAAAGCCCAGAGCAACAGCTTTCAGCAACACAGAAATTCAGGAAACTGCTTTCAAAAGGTGAGCTATGAATATGTTCAGTATATTTTTTCATGTCTCTACAAAATTACTTTCCCATAGTCTGTTTTTCATACCACAGATAATTTGTTTTGGAGTATATTTATCAATAAAAGAATAAAAATACAGACATATATGTAATTGTGAACCATGCCTAAATTTTAAGTTTCCTATTTATTTGTGGGATCTTACCAGGATCAGAAAACAGAATTATTTTCATTTTTGGGTTATTTTATAAAAGACCTTACAGTGAGTAGTAGTCAGTATCTCATGTTAATTCAAATTGAGAGATTGACTTTTTTTTATAGAGTGACTTTAAAAATACTCCTTGAAAGAGCTATGATTGTTGATTTTAATGTTAGCAATTTACCACTGAAAGTTAGGAATGGATTTACTGGTGGGCAGGGTGATTACCTTTTTTTTTTTTTTTTTTAAGACGGCTCTGTCGCCAGTTTGGAGTGCAGGCTGGGTGCGATCTCGGCTCACTGCAACCTCCGACTCCCTGGTTCAAGCGATTTTCCTGCCTCAGCCTCCCGAGTAGCTGGGATTACAGTTACACGCCACCACGCCCAGCTAATTTTTGTATTTTTTTTTTTTTTTTGAGGCGGAGTCTCGCTCTGTGGCCCTGCTCTGTCGCCCAGGCTGGAGTGCAGTGGCGCTATCTTGGCTCACTGCAAGCTCCGCCTTCCGGGTTCACGCCATTCTCCTGCCTCAGCCTCCTGAGTAGCTGGGACTACAGGCGCCCGCCACCGCACCCAGCTAATTTTTTGTATTTTTATTAGAGATGGTGTTTCACTGTGTTAGCCAGGATGGTCTTGATCTCCTGATCTTGTGATCCGCCCGCCTTGGCCTCCCAAAGTGCTGGGATTACAGGCGTGAGCCACGCTCCCGGCCTTTTTTGTATTTTTAGTAGAGATAGGGTTTCACCATGTTGGTCAGGATGATCTCGATCTCCTATCGTGATCCGTCTGCCTCTGCCTCCCAAAATGCTGGGATTACAGGCATGAGCCACTGCGCCCAGCTGGTAATTACTTTTTTTGATATAATTAGTGTAGAATGGAATCTGATATTTGTTATCAACCTGGGCAAGTAAAAAGAATTCTGAAACCAATTATTACGTTGATAGTAAATACTTAAACCCCCCAGTATTAAGTTATGGTTGTTTAGAGTCATTAGTGATTAAAAAAAATTTAATATATCCCTTGAGGTTAAGTGGAATAAAAAACTACCACTATGACAAAAAAAAATTGTCTTTTGCAGACCGCTTATTAATATTTGAAGGAAATGTATACTTCCTCACCCCTTTTAAAAAAGTCTTATCTCTTTCAACATGCTAAGCTTAATGGTTTTCTTCTGTAATGTGCTTTTTTTTTTTTTTTTTTTTAAGGGCTTTCACATTCTGCTACCTTCCTGCATGTATTCTGGTTTGCCAGCATACCTCTTAAAAATGTGATAACTAGAATCCAATATTTCAGATGTGTTGTTATTAATGTAGGGTATGGTGAGAGGTTACCTTCTTTGCCCTAGGAGTGTCTATTTTGATAATGTAGTCCAAGGTAGCTAGTTATTTTGATAGTCATGGCATAGTAATATTTTATTGAATTTTCAGCAAACTAAACTCCCTAGTGCTTTCGTTCACGAACTGTTGTTAGGTTTTGTTTGTGAAGTCATGTAGATTTTAAAAAATTGCCGTTTGAAAAATTTAGATGCTGAACTTTGCTTTATTTCGGTTTTTTGTTGTTGTTGTTGCCTATTCTGACTTATTGTTCTTTTTCTGTGTTATTTCTGTAACTCAGCATATTAACTAGTTTATTGTAATCATCAAATTTGTTTTTTTGTGTTTACCTGAGTGGTTAATAGAAATGTTGAACCAGGTAAATGACATGTCATTAGAGTCCTCTCCAAATGAACATTGAATCATTAGTCACCTCTTTCAGTAAGGCCATTGACTTGGGTAAGAATCTGCCTAGTAGTATTGTGATCTAATTGCCATTTTTCTGGCATTGCCACATGCATATTGTCAGTAACTTTGTCAGTCTCTGGCTGAAGTTATTAATCTGATTGTCTATGACATTTCTTTCCTATTTGCCTTATAAGTTTTTATTGAGTGACATCATTTATAGGATACTGTATTATCGTGAATGAAAGTGAGATTAAGTTGGCAAGTCAATCTTAGCGAATTCTTGCTAGCTCCTACAGGTACAAAATTAAATTCTGCAGGCCTACTGAGAATCTGGTAATGCAATTCCTTAAGACGATTTACAACAGACAAGAGCAGTTAGACTTAAAACCCATGTACAGGAAACAGGCTAGAAGGAAGTATACCAGAACACTTAACAATGGTCTTTTGAGGGATTTTTTGCCCCCTGCTTTTTAGGTTTTCTAAAAAGTGGAGGCAGTAATTTAATTTTTAAGAATTCTTCCCATCCTTTATTCTCATATTGAGACTTGTCTTCATTGTGAAACATTCCAGACTACCCTATCCTCAAAGTGATAAACCCAATTTGACATTTCATTTGTTTTGGGTAGATTTCCAACATGAGAGATGGTAAATGGAGGGAGGGATGTTAAGAAATTTTGAGCTGTCAAGTTCTTGCATTGAAATCAAAGGATTTTTTTTTTCTTTTATTTTATGGGGAAACAGAACCTAACCCTCCTATTGATGAAGTTATCAGCACACCAGGAGTAGTGGCCAGGTTTGTGGAGTTCCTCAAACGAAAAGAGAATTGTACACTGCAGGTGCGAGTAATTTTTATTTATTGCCTCATAACTTAATTCCTTTTGAAAATTTTTGTTTTGTACACAAATTTGTTACTAATTTTTATGTGTATGAAGAATTAAGTTTGTTTATAATGATATTCCTGACAATTACATTGCAAGCTGCTTTCATAGCTTTGTTAACATGTAGGCCTTCCTTATACTCTTCATTATTCTTATCATTTTTAATCATTTAAAATGTTTTATGATTGTAAATAATACTTCTCTAATAGGGAAATGTTTACAGCAGAGGAGCCATTACAACTAGGAACTTACGTGTGGGCTACATAAAATTTGGTTTTGAGGGAGTTTTAGATGATACTTGGTGGCTTTCTCAGGATGGTGTGACATGGGCTTGATCAGAGTCTTATTAATTCCCAAATCTGTTCCTAATTAATTATTCCTCCACCCCACAAAAAGCCGATAAGGAGATAACCTTGTCAGGAATCTGTGTACTTATTGCTGTGTCAATTTAGGCTTTCAGTACTGTACTATATAAGGGATTCCAAGAGGACATTTTGTAATCTCTGGATTCAGAATTTTCTTTTTTTTTTCTTCTTCTTTTTCTTGAGACAGAGTCTTGCTCTGTCGCTCATGCTGGAGTGCAGTGGCAAGATCTCAGTTCACTGCAAATTCCATCTCCCAGATTCAAGTGATTCTCCTGCCTCAGCCTCCCATGAAGCTGGGATTACAGACAGCCGCCACCACGTCCGGCTAATTTTTGTATTTTTAGTAGAGATGAGGTTTTGCCATGTTGGCCAGGCTGGTCTCGAACTCCTGACCTCAAGTGATCCACCTGCTTGGCCTCCCAAAGTGCTGGGATTACAGGTGTGAGCCACTGCTTCCAGCCAAGGATTCAGTAATTTTCATAAGAAAAGAAACCAACAGTCAGCTGACTCTTATCCTGAAAGTTATCTAGAAATTCTAAACTACTATTTTTTTTCCCCCTGGATAAAGTTGGGTTTTTAGTAAACTGATGATTTTTTAGTAAACTTCCCTGGAGTAACCAACTGAGTCAGTGCCTTTATTAGTAACAAATACATGTGATCCCTAAATTCTCACCTGTAGGATCTAATCTCAAAGGCTTGGGCCCCGAGACTATGCAACTTTAAAAATTGGTTAGGTACCAAGTTGATCACAAAATGGGATTATCTTTCTAAGTAAATATTTGCCAAAAACTAGTTAATCATAAAGATATCCCCCGTCCCTTGTGTGCTGTTCTTTACTCTAAGGCTGGAGCCATGTAGACACTGGGGCATTTTTGTTAAGTGATAGCTCCTGTCCCCAGGTTCCTTACTGTCCACACCGTTATAGATTATTCATACAACTTGATGATTTGCCTTGATGTTTTCTCTCCTTTCCTCCTATCCCTTCTTTCTCTTTGTTTTACACTCTTTGTTGCGGTGATGAGTTCCTTCCAGAGGAAAAACAAGAAATCCAGAAAAGGTAGAGTACTTCAATGTCCCATCAGTTTTTCTTCTCCAGTTTGACACTTACCAGTTCCCATGCTCATTTGAATTAAGGTTCTGTTTTGCTAGCTGCCTCCTGGATTGTAATTCTGGTCCCCATCTAAGGCCAGGATCATCAGCCACCTGAAAAATAATAACGTTCACCCTGAGAGCAAGGGAAGAGAGAGACTTTTCTCAGGATAAAAGGAAATCCAGACAACCAACACTGCAGAGAACAGAGCCTGATCCCCTAAGCAACCTGCCGAGAACCAGAGGGACCAAATGAGGAACCTTACTGCAGTTTATCATTTGAAATGCTTTGTAGGAAGAGGGAGGTAGGGAAAATTATTTTGTTCATGCTGAAAAAAGTGTTTCTTTCCTGTCTCTGGGAATGAGAGTAGATGAGAGATACTGAATTTACTCCTTGATTTGGCGGTTTTTATTAGGTGGTAGTTCTTTTATGCATTAAAGATAGATGGTATATAACCTTTCAGTTCTAAAATGAAAAAAGTCGGAGAAATGGATCTTTCCCCACTTGTACTCCTTAAAAAGTACAAGTACATTCTCTGACAGTGCCCTCTTCTGGCTAAGACATTCTACATCTTTTTTTAATTCATTACTCTGTAATCGTGGAACTTGTATTTTAACCCATCTGAAGATGAAAGCCTTCAGAAATCTCTAATTTGCTTCTACGTAAACTCCCAGATTCCACCCTTGTGCAAACTAATAATTAGGCTGAAATATTGCAAAATGATTCCTCTGGAAGTGATAACCTCATGATTTTATGAGGATAGTCTTAGCTGTCCTAACTCTGAGAAATAACCAACTGTTTGTTATCTAAGGGCCATCTCTAGCTTTTTTATGTGCACGTTTAAGGACACCATGGTGTTCTGTCTCCACTGTGACTAGTGGGGACCTTTGACTACCTCAGAAGCAAGGGGGCAAGTATATCGAGAGAGATCTTAAAGCCAGGAGAGTTGATGATCTGCCATGTTTTCAAATAATTAGACTTGCTCTGGGAAGCTTGGAGGTTACTCCTTCCTCTGCCTTCTTGGAGAGCACACAGATGTAAGCTATCCCTGATACTCTTACCTGCTTATTAGAACTTGAGTAGTGCACCTTTGGAATAGGGCTTTTGTCATTTCTCTTCCAGAAGGAGAGTCATGCCATGTGGTGCCAAGAGGAAATTTGATGGCTCAGCTCACTAATAAATCTTGTGGACAAACTTAATTTCTTCATTCCATAGATAAAGAACTGTGAATCCTAGTGAAGGATCTTTTTATCTTCTTTCTGGCTTCCCAAGTCAGTAAGGTACCTCAAACCAGGGAGATAAAAGTGCCTGCTTTGAGCATTGCTACCCAGGTACTGAAGGTGAACATGGGTGGAATCTAGGATTTTGGAAGCAGACAATGGCTTTTAGCTAAGCGCATTCTCAAGCTCAGTGACATCTAGGTCTCAGATAGACCTGAGCCCTTGTCATGAGACTGGTCTGGTTTATGGCATGGTCTGTGAGCCTACTTTTTTGCTTCTTTGAGTCCAGGCCCAGTATCTTTGTACTGTCCTTTGCAATGCTGAGATGTGGCATTCCCAAACTTTCTTATAGAAGTTTATAAAAATAGCTAGAAATAAATATATTGCCTTCTATTTCCAAATATTAGACAGATAATCCTTGGAAAGTTGTAAATTTGAATTACATTGGCTTAGTTTCCCCTTTTCTGCCTTTCTTGTCCCCTCTAAAAGCTTAATGTGATAAACTGCAGTAAGCCTTCATCCTCCTGTGTTTTTTCCCATCTTCATTGATCTCTCTGCCTTTCCTGGAAAGTTGCTCAGATGACTCAGGCACTGTTCTCTGCAGAGTTTGCTATCTGGGTTTATTTTTCTGATGTGAGCCTTTCTTTTCACTTGCTCTCCAGGTGAGCCTGGCATTTGCTAGGAACCAGAGTGGAACCGGCAAAGTGGCCAGCAACAGAGTCCTGATCCAAATGGAGAAAGGGAACCAGGCGTACCTCAACCTGGAGTGGGAAACTTGATAGGAGGTCAGAAGTACTTCAGCTTTGGATTCTCATTTTCCTTATTTAAGGAACTGAGCGCCAGAAGGTAGAGACTAAGAAAGGGAAGAGAGAAAACATCAAACCTCCAGTGTGCAGATTTCAGTTGTAGCCTTATTTAGTGAGTTCAGGACAGTGAAAAATAATGAGTGGAATTACAATTTATAAGTAGTTACAGCTGCATGATAGCTTGTTTCCTTGTATGATGCCATTCTTGGATATTAAGAATATAGTAGTTTAAAACAACAAAAGAAATGAACATTTTATTTGGCCACCATTTGTTACTTCAGGCAATACCATTTCTTAGATTTTTTTTTTTTTCCAGGTTAATGATTTCCTTGTAACAGGGTTGCTTACTTTAATTAATTTTTTTGGCTGTTTCTATCATAACTTTATGCATATGTGTTTGCCATCAATTCTAGGCTTTCCCATTTCACAACTATTTCATGTTAAATTCTAGTCTAGTACCCAAGGCTGAAACATTTAGAAAAAACAGAAAAATAGATGGCAAATCTCAGTGGAATACAGCTTTAAAGTACAGACTATGATGAAAGGGAAGTTACGTAGTTTAAAGTACATCAAATTTTTTAAAAACATATACTTAAATACGTTTAACAGTTACTTCTTCTAACATTAACAGAGGCCTATATTCAGGGAGATTCTGTTTTTTACTCCCCCCCCTCATACATATGTGGATACCTGCATAAACATACATACGTATCACACGCGTATAGATGTGTGTAGAAAATTTCACAAATACAGCTTGATTAGCTTTCACAAAGTGAAAACAGCAAAGTAATCAGCACCCTGTGTGTGTGTTTTATTGCCTTATTAATGCATGAATATGGTTGTATTTTCAGTGGTCCTCTTGTTACAGTTACCCATCTACTTCTATCCCCAATAATAGCAAAACTGTTTTTGATTTTCATTCCTGAATTGCATTGAGAGGTTATCATCATTGTGTACTACTTAGTGATAAGCATAACTGGCATGTTATTCTTTTGCTAAGATGTAATAATTTCTCTTTTTTACCATCTGTATTCAGGCCGTTAATCACTTACTTTTCATTTTCTTAGTCACTGTCACTTGAATTGTTTTGCTTCTCTATTTTATTAACTTGTGTAGCTTCTGGAATTCTCCCTCATTTGCCCTGAGATCTTTGGTGCTAAACTCAAAATAGCAGTTTGAACGCTGGCACCAATTAGAATTCTAAGTAATTTTTTCTCACGAATAACTCTGTACTATATCCCTGTGTACCCAGGTTATTATTATAGTTTCTTTTGTATCCAAATCTCACTGTAATCTTTTTCTTGTATACAGATGGTATGTATTCTGATCTTATTTTTTTTCCAGATTGCTTTTCCTTACAGTTTTCATTTATTTGACTTTATGTTTGCAGTATCTGATGACTGTTTATTGAACTTTGAGCCTGCCTTGTGGTGGGACAGTTTGCTTTTATACTTACATCATATGACTCTGGTTTACAAATTAATTTTCTTAGTAAGCAAAAGAAGCTACATCTTAGGTGAACTTGTTTTTTCTTTTTTAGTATAAATAATCTGGCATACTGTTATTTAAAATTTCTTGAACTAGATATCCAAACTACAAGCAATTGGAATATTTCTGGGTCAGCATTATGTTTCAGGAAACTATGACTGGGCTTCGTAATGTATTAGATTAGGAGGCTGTAACTTAGTCCTTGTCTTTGACTGTGTAACATTACTCGAGTCATTAGTCAAATTGTTGGATTTTTTTCAGGTAGTTTCCTCATTTGTACACAAGAAAAGCCAGATACTTTACATCTCTGGGTTGTTGTAGGGATCATCTGCGAGTATGTGAATAGTACTTTGAAAATATAAAGTGTCCGGGTGCGGTGGCTCATGCCTGTAATCCCAGCACTTTGGGAGGCCTAGATGGGAGGATGACTTGAGATCAGGAGTTCAAGACCAGCCTGACGAACATGATGAAACCTCGTCTCTACTAAAAATACAAAAATTAGCCGGGCGTGGTGGCACACGCCTGTAATCCCAGCTACTTGGGAGGCTGAGGCAGGAGAATCACTTGAATCCGGGAGGCAGAGGTTGCAGTGAGCCGAGAACGCGCCATTGCACTCCAGCCTGGGCAACAAGAGCGAGACTCTGTCTCAAAAAAGAAAAAAAAGAAAATATAAAGTACAGTACAAATGTCAAGTTTTAATTCAGATGTACTGAAAGGGTCTGAGTGTTGCTTTCATTAGTAATTTAATCATAGAGATGAATATGGGAAGAATTTTTATTTCATGATATCTGGGGTTTAATCTGCAAGTCCCCAGAATTTTTGTTGTAACAAAAAGGGACCAGATACGGGCTCTTTAACCGAAGTACTCCTACTCTGGGCCTCCCTGCTGCTACTAAACCACCTTACCTCACTCATGTATGTCACTTTTATAGTTTTCTTTGGAACATCCATTGGTTATGTGTCTTCTGCTATGAATTTTCTATCGTTAACATAGCTTTGAACATGATTTGATTAGATTGCCCATTTTCCTCTGTCTTCCTCTATTCCCAAAGATTAATGAATTTAGTTTTCTACCTGACAGCTACCTTTTAGTTAATCTGGAAGCTTAGAAGAATCACAGGTCATTTGATGATGACTTGTTATTTTCTCTGATTTAAAGGACATGCCGTGGAATTTTTCTTTTTTTCTGTGTATGTGCTTTATTAAATAGAAGACGGAATGGTGGAAGAAACAACCTGAAATGTAATTAAGAACTCTTAACTAAATAGAAAAGAGTTCATTATTGGATTTCTGAATATTAGGCTAAAGAGTCAAGTTAGTGTTAGAGATATATTTTAGTAGTATGCTCTATTTTTTGTTGGCCATAATTTCCTTTATATCTTCTGTTTACCAGTGCTGTAATGCTATATATCAACCTTTAGTCAGTTTACCTTCATTTTTCCCTACCTATTAAGAATGCCCAAAAAGTTCTATCTCTGTATTTTGGTTTGGAGCCCTCTCATTTATTGGAAGCTCTTATGCTTTGAAGTTGTCATTTCTTTTCATTATGTGCTGTTAACTCCTTTCACCTACTTATCACTTGATACCTTTTGCCTTTTTCACTGTGCCTGTATTTTATGTTTCACACTGACATTCTCTCCCCATTTTACTTCGCCCGTTCTACAGAAGTTTTAAAATCTTTTTTATTAGAGAACATACATGGTACAGGCTAAAAGGCACATAAGGCTTTCCAGTGAAAAGTGTCTGTCTCATCCTTATTCCCTAGTTACCATCACCTTTCCATGCAGGCAAACAAGTATTTAGTTTCCTCTAACTCATTCTGGAGATAATCTGTGCAATAAGTAAATTAATGCATATATTCCTTTTTAATGCTTTTAGAAAATATGGTATAATGCCATATTAATGTACACTGTTCACATTTTGTTTTCATTTATATCTTGGGAGATCATTCCATATCAGCATATGTAACACTCTCTCATTCTTTTTATGGTGTCATGTTTACTCTTTCTTGAACTGAAATTTTAGACACCCTGAATATTCTTCTAGGTTGAGGTATTTCTTCTGGATATTCTTCTTTTAAAATTAATATAGTACTCAACTGATAGGTTATGTGCAAATAATGATCTCAGAATCTTTTTTCATGTACAGAAAATGTTACTGTTATAAGTAAACAAACTTTTACTTTCTAAAAAGATAATGAAAATTATTTTTATCTTTATAGTTTGAATCAGCTTGGGTACTGACAAATATTGCTTCAGGAAATTCTCTTCAGACCCGGATTGTGATTCAGGCAGGAGCTGTGCCCATCTTCATAGAGTTGCTCAGCTCAGAGTTTGAAGATGTCCAGGAACAGGTAAAAATGAAACAAAAAGAAGCAGGTGAAAGAAATTTTTTGGCTGGGCACGTCGCTCACGCCTGTAATCCCAACATTTTGGGAGGCCAAGGTGGGTAGATCACGAGAAGTTCGAGACCAGCCTAGCCAACATGGTGAAATCCCACCTCTATTAAAAATACAAAAATTAGCCGGGCATGGTGGTGCGTGTCTGTAATCCCAGTTACTTGGGAGGCTGAGGCAGGAGAATTGCTTGAACCCGAGAGGTGGATGTTGCAGTGAGCCGAGATCGCGTCATTGCACTCCAGCCTGGGTGACAAGAGCAAGACTTTGTCTCAAAAAAAAAAAAACAAAAAAAAAACAAAAAAAGAAAAACAAACAAAAAACACAAAATTTCCCAACATAATAAGGAGCTGAGTTTCACCCAGTTGGCTTTGGTAATCTATGTATTGTCACAAAGGAGTGTTCTAGAAATTTAGTCTTAACCAAATAGAAAATTTCTCAGTGACTGTAGGCAGAATTTCTCTTAGACACATAAAATAATCTTCCCCTTCCAAACATGACATTCTTTAAGCCCTGTATATGTACTTTTTTAGACCATGTAAGCAGTTACTGATAGAGGTTTTTTCTTGTAGAAATTTCAAGTGCTGAAAGTAGGCCAGGTGCTGTGGTTCCTGCCTGTAATTCCAGCACTTGGGAGGCTGAGGTGGGCAGATTGCTTGAGCCTAGGAGCTCGAGACCAGCCAGGGCAACATGGCGAAACCCCATCTCTACAGAAAATAAAGTAGGTGGGCATGGTGGCACACGCCTGTTGTCCCAGCTGCTTGAGAGGCTGAGGTGGGAGGGTTCACTTGAGCTCCAGGAGGCCGAGGCTGCAGTGAGCCGATATCACACCACCACACTCCAGCCTCGGTAACAGAGCGAGACCTGTCTCAAAAAAAAAGAAAGTGGCTAGTCTTTGCCACTTTTGTGCAGAAAAGTACAGAAAACAAGTTTCTTTTTGTTCACTGTTTTCTTATGTAAGCAAGAAAATACTCTCTTTCTGTCTTTCTTTTTTTCTGTCTGTCTTTCTGTCTCTCTCTCTCTTTCTGTCTCTCCGTCTTTCCGTCTTTCTCTCCATCTCTCCTTCTCTCCTTCTCTCCTTCTCTCCGTCTCTCCTTCCCTCCGTCTCTCCTTCCCTCCTTCCCTCTATCTCTGCTTCCCTCCATCTCTCCTTCCCTCCTTCCCTCCATCTCTCCGTCTCTCCCTCCCTCCTTCCCTCCATCTCTCCGTCTCTCCCTCCCTCCTTCCCTCGCTCCCTCCCTCCTTCCCTTCCTCCCTCCCTTCCTCCCTTCCTTCCCTCCTTCCCTCCTTCCCTCCCTCCCTCCCTCCCTCCCTTCCCTCCTTCCCTCCCTTCCTTCCCTCCTTCCCTCCCTTCCTTCCCTCCTTCCCTCCCTCCCTTCCTTCTCTCTTTCCGTCCGTCCTGTCACCCAGGCTGGAGTGCATTGGCTCAATCTCGGCTCACTGCAACCTTGGCCTCTCAGGTTCAAGCAGTTCTCATGCGTCAGCCTCTCGAGCAGCTGGGATTACAGGCGCCTGCCACCACACCCAGCTAATTTTGTATTTTTAGTAGAGATGGAGTTTCACTGTGTTGCACTCCATACTGGGTGACGGAGCGAGACTGTGTCTCAAAAACCAAAAACAAACAAAAATGAATTAGTTCTTTCCTTTAATAACTGAATACCTTCTATTTGTTGTACACTTTAGGATATTATTTATCTTCCTCCCCCAGTCCTACAACTATTTCATTTGACTCTCTGATGAACGTGTTATTGTGATATACTGGCATCTGAAAGAATTATGAGGGAATTAAACTATGTAACCTTTATTAATGAATGATTCTTTCACAGGCAGTCTGGGCTCTTGGCAACATTGCTGGAGATAGTACCATGTGCAGGGACTATGTCTTAGACTGCAATATCCTTCCCCCTCTTTTGCAGTAAGTTTCTTCTTCCTTCTTTTTTTTTCTTTTTGAGAATAAAAATGTAAGAGATTCCTCAGAAAGCATTACATCTTTGGAAATCATTTTGGATTTTCTAGTGTTATTTTTAATTCCAGATATTTTCTTGTTTAGATCATTTCCTCAAGCACCCTATCTTTTTCCGTGCCAAAATTCTGAATTCTGAATTACTTGCATCAGAATTAATGAAGTTTTAATGTTCTGGAGAAAAGCTATCTGAAGACATCTCTTTATCAATAGTATTATTATTTAGTATTTATGTCATCAGATAATCACTGTCTGTTATATAGTTTACCATTGTACCATCATGCTTTTAGGTTATTTTCAAAGCAAAACCGCCTGACCATGACCCGGAATGCAGTATGGGCTTTGTCTAATCTCTGTAGAGGGAAAAGTCCACCTCCAGAATTTGCAAAGGTAAGGACTATGCTTTTGGGACGTTGGCAGAAAAAATACAATTAAAAGAGTATTGCAACCAATGGTAAGGTGAACAGGAAGATAATTTTTGTTAAAATTTAAAATGTTAGAATTTTATCTGTTTTTGGAGAAACAGGGTTGTTGTTGTTTTTGTTGGTTCTCTTTTTTATTTAAAAAGCAAATTTAGAGCATAGCTTGAAGGTGCACATTTACGATGGGACTGCAAATAAAGCATAGCATGAAGGAAGAATTTGTAAAGCTTATTGAAATTAGGCTTCATACAATTAGTATACTGTATTAAGAGACTATCCTTTCAGTTCTCTTAAAACAGTGGTTCTCAAAGTGTGGTCTGTGAGTTCTCTGGGAGTCCATGAGATTCTTTTTTTTTTTTTTCCAATAGGTTTTTGGGGAACAGGTGGTGTTTAGGTACATGAGTTACTTGTTTAGTGGTGATTTCTGAGATTTTGGTGCACCCAACACCTAAGCAGTGTACACTCTACCCAATGTGTAGTCTTTTATGTCTCACCCACCTCTGACCCTTTCTCCCTGAGTCCCCAAAGTCCGTTGTATCATTCTTACGCTTTTGCGTCCTCGTAGCTTAGCTCCCACTTATGAATGAGAACATCTGATGTTTGGTTTTCCAGTCCTGAGTTACTTTATCTACTTGTTGATTGATAGGCATTTGGGCTGGTTCCGTGTGTTTGCAATTGTGAATTGTGCTGCTATAAACCTGCGTATACAAGTATCTTTTTCGTATAATGACTTCTTTTCCTCTGGGTAGATACCCAGGAATGGGACTGGTGCATCAAATGGTAGATATACTTTTAGTTCTTTAAGGAATCTCCACACTGTTTTCCATAGTGGTTATACTGGTTTACATTCCCAGCAACAGTGTAAAAGTGTTCCCTTTTCACCACATTCATGCCAACATCTATTTTTTTGTTTGTTGGTTTTTTGAGACGGAGTTTTGCTCTTGTTGCCCAGGCTGAAGTGCAGTGGCGTGGTCTCGGCACACTGCAACCTCCGCCTCCTGGGTTCAAGTGATTCTCCTGCCTCAGCCTCCCGAGTAGCTGGGATTACAGGCGCATACCACCACGCCCGGCTAATTTTTGTATTTTTAGTAGAGATGGGGTTTCACCATGTTGGCCAGGTTGGTCTTGAACTCCTGACGACCTCAGGTGATCCACCCACCTCAGCCTCCCAAAGTGCTGGGATTACAGGCGTGAGCCACCACGCCCGGCTGCATTTTTTAATATGTTTGTTGGCTATTTGTATATCTTCTTTTGAGAATTGTCTGTTCATGTCCTTAGCCCACTTTTTGATGGGATTTTTTTTTTCTTACTGATCTGAATTTCTTGCAGATTCTGGATATTAAAATAAACGGGTATTTTTGTAGTTGTTTTTAATTTGGAATCATTTTTCACTGAACAAAACCTTAGCATTTTTGGTCTATAACAAAGTATCTAAAATACAGAATTTCCTAGTTTTCGCATTTGTGAAAGTTCCTTTACCTGTTTAGTCCACAAAGAATGTGTTTTGATAGGGAGTCTCACTCCAAGAATTGATGTATATAAAACTTTGCTCTCTGAAATTATTTTCCTTGGGCTTTGACTACAGATTAGTGCAAGATCACCGACAACATTGCCAAAGGTGGAAATGCCACTTAGGTACTTGCTGCTTCATCTTTAGAAGTGTAAATCACTCTAGAAGTCACCAAGTATATGCCTGGTTGCCTTCTTGAGTATCTCACCTCACTTCTGGCTTTGAGTCTATTGAATTTCATAATCATCATTTTCCTTTTACAGGTTTCTCCATGTCTGAATGTGCTTTCCTGGTTGCTGTTTGTCAGTGACACTGACGTACTGGCTGATGCCTGCTGGGCCCTCTCATATCTGTCAGATGGACCCAATGATAAAATTCAAGCAGTCATCGATGCGGGAGTATGTAGGAGACTTGTGGAACTGCTGATGTAAGATATCTTTTAGAAAGTGTGTCCACTTTCTTTCCCTTGGTACTAGTTTTCTAGCTGCTAATACTTAAATATTAATTGATTGTACATGATAATTGATTTATTGTGCTTTGGGCTACTGTTTTTGTTACTTGTTTATTTTGATGTCAGATCTGTTTGTCTTGTTTTATTGAGGCTTATAGAGAACCTCTTACTCCTCTGCTGTTAGCAGGCCTTTAGCAGAAACATTGGGAAAACTCCGATATGTGTAGTTCCAGGCTCATAGTGGATGGCCTGAGATCAACCACCAGACATCAGAAGGCATACTGCCACTAAAATAGTCATTCCTTATCTGTCTGTCTCATTTAGAGCTTATTTTAGACAAGTATCAGAAATTGAATCTTATTTTGCTTTATCATCTCTGTGATGCTTTTGATAATGGAGTGGAAGATTTACTTGTGACATAAATAATTTGAGACTGTATTAATCAAATTTTTAGATACTACAGAAGAAAAAAATGAAAGTGATAACATAATGGAGAAATGGTACAGTTACAAGATATGGGAGATTTAAAGTATAAAGTAGATGCAAAGAGACATTGTCTCAAACATGACATTTGGAATAGATTAGATAGTTATAATGTATTAATACAAAATACAAAACTCTGGGATTGTAGCAGGCTACACACTGGATGCAGATCAGTAATGTAGTGCTAATGTGAATTAATGGCAGTATGATGCTGCAGGAGTCTGAAGTACATCATTCAAAATCTGGGAAGTAATCCTTTGTATTCTTTAGTCACTAGACTACTATATATTTTAGCCATTTCTTTTTTTTTTTTCTTTTTTTAAAATTATACTTTAAGTCCTAGGGTAAATGTACACAACATGCAGGTTTGTTACATAGGTATACATGTGCCATGTTGATTTGCTGCACCAATTAACTCGTCATTTACATTAGGTATTTCTGTTAATGCTATCCCTCCCCCTGCCCCCAACTCCACGACAGGCCCCGGTGTGTGATGTTCCCCACCCTGTGTCCAAGTGTTCTCATTGTTCAGTTCCCACCTGTGAGTGAGAACATGCAGTGTTTGGTTTTCTGTGCTTGTGATAGTTTACTCAGAATGATCGTTTCCAGCTTCATCCACGTCCCTGCAAAGGATATGAACTCATCCTTTTTTATGGCTGCATAGTATTCCATGGTGTATATGTACCACATTTTCTTAATCCAGTCTATCACTGATGGACATTTGGGTTGGTTCCAAGTCTTTGCTATTGTGAATAGTGCCACAATAAACATGGATGTGTCTTTGTAGTAGCATGATTTATAATCCTCTGGGTATATACCCAGTAATGGGATGGCTGGGTCAAATGGTATTTCTAGTTCTAGATCCTTGAGGAATCACCACACTGTCTTCCACAATGGTTGAACTAATTTACACTCTCACCAACAATGTAAAAGCGTTCCTGTTTCTCCACATCCTCTCCAGCGTCTCTTGTTTCCTGACTTTTTAATGATGACGTGAGATAGTATCTCATGTGGTTTTGATTTGCATTTCTCTGATGACCAGTGATGATGAGCATTTTTTCATGTGTCTGTTGGCTTCATAAAAGTCTTCTTTTGAGAAGTGTCTGTTTATATCCTTTGCCCACTTTTTGAGGGGGTTGTTTTTTTCTTGTAAATTAGTTTAAGTTCTTTGTAGATTCTGGATATTAGCCCTTTGTCATAGGAATGCTTGTGATTTTTGCACATTGATTTTGTATCCTGAGACTTTGCTGAAGTTGCTTATCAGCTTAAGGAGATTTGGGGCTGAGACGATGGGGTTTTCTGAATATACAATCATGTCATCTGCGAACAGGGACAGTTTGACTTCCTCTTTTCCTAACTGAATACCCTTTATTTCTTTCTCTTACCTGATTGCCCTGGCCAGAACTTCCAGCGCTGTGTTGAATAGGAGTGGTGAGAGAGGGCATTCTTGTCTTGTGCCGGTTTTCAAAGGGAATGCTTCCAGTTTTTGCCCATTCAGTATGATACTGACTGTGGGTTTGTCATAAATAGCTCTTATTGTTTTGAGATATGGTCCATCAATACCTAGTTTATTGAGAGTTTTTAGCATGAAGGGCTGTTGAATTTTGTCAAAGGCCTTTTCTGCATCTGTTGAGATAATCATGTGGTTTTGTCGTTGGTTCTGTTTATGTGATGGATTACATTTATTGATTTGCATATGTTGAACCAGCCTTGCATCCCAGGGATGAAGCCGACTTGATTGTGGTGGATAAGCTTTTTGACATGCTGCTGGATTCAGTTTGCCAGTATTTCATTGAGGATTTTCGCATCAATGTTCATCAGGGATATTGGTCTAAAATTCTCTTTTTTGTTGTTGTGTCTCTGCCGGGCTTTGGTATCAGGATGTTGCTGGCCTCATAAAATGAGTTAGGGAGGATTCCCTCTTTTTCTATTGATTGGAATAGTTTCAGAAGGAATGCTTCCAGCTCCTCTCTGTACCTCTGGTAGAACTTGGCCGTGAATCCATCTGGTCCTGGGCTTTTTTTGGTTGGTAGGCTATTAATTACTGCCTCAATTTCAGAGCCTGTTATTGGTCTACTCAAGGATTCAACTTCTTCCTGGTTTAGTCTTCTTCCTGGTTTGTCCAGGAATTTATCCATTTCTTCTAGATTTTCTAGTTTATTGGCGTGGAGGTGTTTATAGTATTCTCTGATGGTAGTTTGTATTTCTGTGGGATTGGTGGTGATATCCCCTTTACCATTTTTTATTGCATCTATTTGATTCTTTGCTCTTTTCTTCTTTATTAGTCTTGCTAGCAGTCTATGAATTTTGTTGATCTTTTCAAAAAACCAGCTCCTGGATTCATTTATTTTTTTGAAGGGTTTTTTGTGTCTGTATCTCTTTCAGTTCTGCTCTGATCTTAGTTATTTCTTGCCTTCTGCTGGCTTTTGAATTTGTTTGCTCTTGCTTCTCTAGTTCTTTTAATGGTGATGTTGGGTGTTGATTTTAGATCTTTCCTGCTTTCTCTTGTGGGCATTTAGTGCTATAAATTTCCCTCTACACACTGTTTTAAATGTGTCCCAGAGATTCTGGTATGTTGTGTCTTTGTTCTCATTGGTTTCAGAGAACATCTTTATTTCTGCCTTCATTTCGTTATGTACCCAGTAGTCATTCAGGATCAGGTTGTTCAGTTTCCATGTAGTTGTGCAGTTTTGAGTGAGTGAGTTAATACTGAGTTCTAATTTGATTGCACTCTGGTCTGAAAGACAGTTTGTTGTGATTTCTGTTCTTTTACATTTGCTGAGCAGTGTTTTACTTCCAATTATGTTGTCAGTTTTAGAATAAGTGCAGTGTGGTGCTGAGAAGAGTGAATATTTTATTGATTTGGGGTGGAGAGTTCTGTAGATGTCTATTTGGTCCACTTGGTGCAGAGCTGAGTTCAAGTCCTGGATATTCTTGTTAACCTGTCGTGTTGATCTGTCTAATATTGACAGTGGGGTGTTAAAGTCTCCCATTATTATTGCGTGGGAGTGTAAGTCTCTTTATAGGTCTTTACGGACTTGCTTTATGAATCTGGGTGCTCCTGTATTGGGTGCATATATATTTAGGATAGTTAGCTCTTCTTGTTGAATTGATCCCTTACCATTATGTAATGGCTTTGTCTCTTTTGATCTTTGTTGGTTTAAAGTCTGTTTTATCAGAGACTAGGATTGCAACCCCTGCTTTTTTTTTGCTTTCCATGTGCTTTGCAGATCTTCCTCCATCCCTTTATTTTGAGCGTATGCACGTATGAGCGTCTGCACGTGAGATGGGTCACCTGAATACAGCACACTGATGGGTCTTGACTCTTTATCCAGTTTGCCAGTCTGTGTCTTTTAATTAGGGCATTTAACCCATTTACAATTAAGGTTATTATTGTTATGCGTGAATTTCACCTTATCATTATGATGTTAGCTGGTTAATTTGCCCGTTAATTGATGCAGTTTCTTCCTAGCATCAATAGTCTTTACAATTTGGCATGTTTTTGCAGTGGCTGGTACCAGTTGTTCCTTTCCATGTTTAGTGCTTCCTTCAGGAGCTCTTGTAAGGCAGGCCTGGTGGTGACAAACTGTCAGCATTTGCTTGTCTGTAAAGGATTTTATTTCTCCTTCACTTATGAAGCTTAGTTTGGCTGGATATGACATTCTTGGTTGAAAACTCTTTTCTTTAAGAATGTTGAATATTGGCCCCCACTCTCTTCTGGCTTGCAGAGTTTCTGCCGAGAGATCAGCTGTTAGTCTGATAGGCTTCCCTTTGTGGGTAACCTGACCTTTCTCTCTGGCTGCCCTTAACATTTTTTCCTTCATTTCAACCTTGGTGAATCTGACAATTATGTGTCTTGGGGTTGCTATTCTCCAGGAGTATCTTTGTGGTGTTCTCTGTATTTCCTGAATTTGAATGTTGGCCTGCCTTGCTAGGTTGGGGAAGTTCTCCTGGATAATATCCTGAAGAGTGTTTTCCAACTTGGTTCCATTCTCCCCATCACTTTCAGGTTCACCAGTCAAATGGGTCTTTTCACATAGTCCCATTTTTCTTGGAGGCTTTGTTCATTTCTTTTTACTCTTTTTTCTCTAATCTTGTCTTCACACTTTATTTCATTAATCTGATCTTCAGTCACTGATATCCTTTCTTCCACTTGATTGAATCGGCTATTGAAGCTTGTGCATACGTCACGAAGTTCTTGTGCCATGGTTTTCAGCTCCATCAGGTCTTTTAAGCTCTTCTCTACACTGTTTATTCTAGTTAGCCGTTGGTCTAACCTTTGTTCAAGGTTTTTAGCTTCCTTGCAGTGGGTTAGAACATGCTCCTTTAGCTTGGAGAAGTTTGTTATTACCGACCTTCTGAAGCCTACTTCTGTCAACTCGTCAAAGTTATTCTCCGTCCAACTTTGTTCCATTGCTGGCGAGAAGCTGTGATGCTTTGGAGGAAAACAGGCGCTCTGGTTTTTAGAATTTTCAGCTTTTCTGCTCTGGTTTCTCCCCATCTTTGTAGTTTTATCTACCTTTGGTCTTTGATGTTGGTGACCTACAGATGAGGTTTTGGTGTGGATGTCCTTTTTGTTGATGTTGATGCTATTCCTTTCTGCTTATTCGTTTTCCTTTTAACAGTCAGGTCCCTCAGCTGCAGGTCTGTTGGAGTTTGCTGGAGGTCCACTCTAGACCCTGTTTTCCTGGATTACCAGCAGAGGCCACAGAACAGCAAATATTACAGAACAGCAAATATTGCTGCCTGATATTTTCTCTGGAAGCTTCATCCCAGAGGGACACCCGCCTGTATGAGGTGTCTCTCGGCCTCTATTTGGAGGTATCTCCGAGTTAGGCGGGATGTCAGGGACCCCTAACGGAAGGACCGGCCGAAGCCATGGCAGAACGACATAAATTGTAAAGATTTCGTGGACGTTTATTCATTCCCCAAATTAATACTTTTATAATTTCTTATGCCTGTCTTTACTAGTCTCTGAACATAAATTGTGAAGATTTCATGGACATTTATCACTTCCCCAATCAATACTCTTATAATTTCCTATGCCTGTCTGTAATCTCTTAATCCCGTCATCTTCATAAGCTGAGGATGTATGTTGCCTCAGGGTCCTGTGATGATTGCATTAGGTGTACAAATTGTTTGTGAAACGTGTGTTTGAACAGTATGAAATCTGGGCATTCTAAAAGAACAAGGTAACAGTGATTTTCAGAGAACAAGGGAGATAACCATAAGGTCTGACTGCCTGCGGGGCCGGGCAGAACAGAGTCATATTTCTCTTCTTGCAAAAGCAAATAGGAGAAATAGCGCTCAGTTCTTTTTCTCAGCAAGGAACAGCCCTGGGAAAAGAATGCATTCCCAGGAGGAGGCCTCTAAAATGGCCGCTCTGGGAGTGTCTGTCTTACGCAGTTGAAGATAAGGGATAAAATACACCCTGGTCTCCTGCAGTGCCCTCAGGCTTGCTAGGATTAGGAAATTCCAGCCTGGCGAATTCTAGTCAGACCGATTTTCTGCTCTCAAAAACACTGTTTCCTGTTAAGATGTTTATCAGTGACAATGGGTGCACAGTAGGACATGAAACCTCATCAGCAGTTCTAATCTCGCCCTGACCTTGTGATCTTGCTCTGCCCCCGTTTTCCTTGTGATATTTTATTGCCTTTTGAAGCATGTGATCTCTGTGACCCACACCCTATTCGTACACTCCCTCCCCTTTGAAAATCGCTAATAAAATCTTGCTGGTTTTGTGGCTCAGGGGCATCACGGAACCTGCCAACATGTGATGTCACTCCCTGAGACTCAGGTGTAAAATTTCTCTCTTTTGTACTTTTTCTCTTTATTTCTTAGACTGGCCAACACTTAGAGAAAATAGAAAAGAACTTACATTGAAATATTGGGGGCTGGTTCCCCCAGTAGGCTATACAGGGTTCAGGGACCCACTTGAGGAGGCAGTCTGTCCATCCTCAGAGTTCAAACACCATGCTGGGAGAACCACTGCTCTCTTCAGAACTGTCAGACAGGGACGTTTACGTCTGCAGAAGTTGTCTGCTGCCTTTTGTTCAGCCTATACCCTGCCCCAGAGGTGGAGTGTATAGAAATAGTAGGCCTTGCTGAGATGCAGTGGGCTCCACCCATTTCGAGCTTTCTGGCTGCTTTGTTTACCACTGAAGCCCCAGCAGTGGCAGATGCCCCTCCTGCCGCCAGGCTGCAGCGTTGCAGGTTGATCTCTGACTGCTGCGCTAGCAGTGAGCAAGGCTGCATGGGCATGGGACCCTCTGAGCCAGGCATGGGAGAGCAGTCTCCTTGTTTGCCATTTGCTAGGACTGTGGGAAAAGCACAGTATTTGGGCGAGTGTGTACTGATTTTCCATGTACAGTCTGTCACAGCTTCCCTTGGCTAGGAAAGGAAAATCCCCCAACCCATTGTGCTTCCTGGGTGAGGCGATGCCCTGTCGTGCTTCAGCTCGCCCTCCGTGGGCTGCACCCACTGTCTAACCAGTCCCAGTGAGATGAATCAGGTACCTCAGTTGGAAATGCAGAAATCACCCGTCTTCTGCGTCGATCACTCTGGGAGCTGCAGACCACAGCTGTTCCTATTCAGCTATCTTGCAACAGAACCCAGCCATTTCTTTTTAATCATCACATGTTAAATTTGAAGGAACTGGCTTAGTTTTTAGAAGAGTGATCGGTCTCATTAAAGTGGAGGGAAAAATAGGACCCCTAAGGAAAATCAAAAGATAGTGACTTATTTAGCTAGAAATAAGGACTTAATATTTGTCTTCAAATATATATATATGGCTTTGTGGAGTGGTTTTTGGACCAGTAAGGCAGCTTAGTAGGTTTAGTTGAAAGACCTTTGTATTTGGAGTGTGACTCCTGACTTGCATTTTCAAGTTATTTCAGCTGTTGATGTGTCACTTTTACGTCTGTGAAAATTAAGACAATTTATAAAACTTAAAAATGTTGCATAAATGTTAATTATTGCTCTCAATTATCTCAGCAACCATACAAAAGCAAGTAAAGAGGAAATGAAACCTATATTAAAGAATGAGAGGGAAAAGTTGGAATCCAGGTGATGGAATACCTGGGAAAGATTCCTAGGAAAGATTGGTGGTTTTTTCCAAATGTACTAAAATAAGGGGAAAGACAGTTCTAGGGAACACCAGACATTCCATCATCATGATAAGCGTTCCCTTAATTAGCCCCATGGGTACATTTCTGCTCTAAAATTCTAACGATTTTTTTGTTTTTTAATTTTGGTCTTAAGGAAATGAAACTAAGGATAGAACTGTTTGCTATAACATTACTTTTTGTTTTTGCAGGCATAATGATTATAAAGTGGTTTCTCCTGCTTTGCGAGCTGTGGGAAACATTGTCACAGGGGATGATATTCAGACACAGGTATGAAGAAGTGGTAACTTTCTTTTTTCCTTTAAAAACAGTATATTGAACTTCATGATCATGTTTCTATTATTGTATTTTACTCCATATTATTAGGGAAACTTGATACTCTGTTACACTAATGTTTAAAAATGTTGGGCCGGGGGCAGTCGCTCACGCCTGTAATCCCAGAACTTTGGGAGACTGAGGCGGGTGGATTGCCTGAGCTCAGGAGTTCGACACCTGCCTGGGCAGCATGGTGAAACCTCATCTCTACTAAAAATACAAAAAATTAGCCAGGCGTGGTTGCACGCACTTCCAGCTACTTGGGAGGCTGAGGTAGAAGAATCGCTTGAACCCAGGAGGTAGAGGTTGCAGTGAGCTGAGATCGCACCACTGCACTCCAGCCTGTGCAACAGAGTGAGACTCCAGCTCAAAGAAAAAAAAAAGTTGGTTTAGGCATCTACTCTCAATACCTTCAGTATCTCTGCCTTGACCTGTTGCTTGTAGTAGTTTGGGGTTCTCCTATGATAGTGACTATTTTTTGGTCAGACAGATTTGTTTTTCTTCACTCCTATTTGAAATAGTTCTCATGGGCATCAGAATCCTCTAGTAGCATATTTTCTCTGTCTTTTTCATCTCAATATCACCTTCTCTGATAGCTCTCTCCTTTTGTACATGGTAAGTCCCCTGTGTGAGGAAGATTCTTCCCTCCTGCTTTCTAATGTCACCATCTACTCTATTCAACTTCTGTATCAAGACACACCATTCACAGTGCATTGTTCTAGCCATATTTCCTCCTGAAATCTCAGCTGTGTTGTGATGTTGAAGTCTTTTAGTTCTTCTGCCTCACTGACCATTTATTTCTCCCTGGCAAGCTCCTTTTCCTCTTGTCTCCTTTTGTGGACATCTTCCACGGGGCAATCCTTCTGCCTCATTCATAGATCTTATTTATAATGTCAGTGATTACCCTTGTGTGCATGGATTCAGAATTGGGAATTGGGTTTTAGCCTTAGCGTTTTCTTCACGAGTTCTGACTTTCAGCAATACATTTAATGCCTTTTCTAATCTCTAAAATTAAGATTAGATTTGTTCTCTCAGGTGTCTTCTAACTGTAATGTATTTACTTTAAATATATTCTGTACACAAGGGAACTCATTTCCCCTTGCAGTACCTGAACCTCTGCTTATGTTCCCTGTATCAGTGAATGGCACCCTCAGTTCCCCTGAAACCTGGACATCAGCTTGATTCTTTGCTCTCCTCCAACTCCCTCATCAGTTACTAAGTCCTGTTGTTCTGTCTCTATTCATCCTTTGCAGGGCTTAGTTCAGACACTTCAGAAGAGAATAGGAGAAGAAAAGAATATATGTTTGACTACATTTGCATAAAATTTCTCTGGAAGGATATACAGGGAACTGAAAATGTTGGTTGTCTTTGAGGGGAACTGGTTGGCTGGGATACAAGAAGGGGAAAGAGGCTTTTAACAACTATAGAGTATTTTATACCCTCTGAATTTTGGAACCCTATCAGTATCTTTCTGTCTCTCACCCACCTCCATATGCTGTATGCTTTTGCCATATTTGTTCCTTGAATTGGCTGTGGCCACTCTCAGCTCTGAGTTTTAATGCATGCTTTATTCCCTCTGCCTGGAACATGTGTCTCCACTGCTACCCCTTGCTTTGACTGCCACCTCGCACATATCCACATTCTCTGCTCCTAATGTTTTCTTGTTCTTCAAGTCTTGGTATTAACATTATTTTCTCTGAGAAGCCCTGTTTGACCCTAAACTCTTAAGTTAGATACTTATTTTTTTTCTTTATCCATCAGAATATTAATCACATTGTATTGTAACTAATTACTAGATTTTAAGATTCTAGAGGTGGATTATGTCAGTGTTTATTTCTGTGCCTCTGTAAATCTAATAATTTCTGGCACAATATATAGGGACTTAAAGAATATTTATTGAATGCAATGAAGTTCTGAATCTATACATCTAGTTCTGACCTATCTCAAGTTTCAGCCCTGTATCTGCAATAGTCTCTTACATATTTCTGCTTGCATATCTCACATTTGTCTCACAGTATATCTTCTTTCCCCCACAAAGCAAGTTCCAAGTTTTTATTTTTCCTATTTCAGGTAATGATATAATTATTCTGTTTACCTACACATGAAACTTTGCAGTCACATGTGGTGTCTCCTTCCCTTATACTTTGTATAGCAAGTTGCCGGGTCTTCTTGATTCTTATTGTTACTAGATCCCCATCAAATTAGTTCGTTTGGTCCTTGTCTCACACACACAGGTTGTTGCTGTACCCACCCATCCTCCGACTGTCCTAAGCAGTTACTCGTCTCACTTTATTCCCCCTAATAACAGCTGAATCTTTCCTAAAATAATGTTATTTGCATTATCTTCCTCTAGAAGCAATAAGCTGCTTTAGTGCCTGTAAGATAAAGAACCTTGAAAGATTCAAAGGAGTTTCTCCTTAAGATTTTAGTCTCATTCTTCTTTCTAGCCTATTATTTTTGGGGCATAGAACTCTTTCGTAATAGCCTCATCATGGCCAGGTATGCTGGCTCATGCTTGTATTCCTAGCATTTTGAGAGGCTGAGGCGAGAGAATTGCCTGAGCCCAGGAGTTCCAAACCAGCCCATGCAATATAGCAAGACCCCATCTCTAAAAACATTTTTTTTAAATTAGCTGAGCATGATGGCATGTAATTGTAGTCCTACCTACTCTACTCAGGAGGCTGAGGCGGGAGGATTGCTTGCACCCAGGAGTTTGAGGTTGCAGTGAGCTATGATCATGCCACCACACTCCAGCCTTAGTGATACACGAGACTGTGTTTCTTAAAATAAAATAGCCTCAGTAGTCTGTTCTTACGGTACTTTGTAATAGCTTGTTTCTGCATTTTTTCATTTCTAGCTTATGTGCAGTGTCAGTCCCTCTTTTTGCTAATGAAATCCTATTGCCTATTTAATAGGCATAAAAGACTTGATCTTAATTTGCATTTCTTTCATTACTTAGGAGATAATTTTCTATTAAAATTTTAGTTTCTCTTTTCAGTTTACACAAGGAAGATAGCAACCCTCTCATTTGTTGCAAATATTTTTCACATTGGATGGTGTACATTTAAAATCTGTTACAATTTTTGATGTGAAAACATGTTTCATGAAATTTTTATTTTCCCCTATAATTTCTTTATTTTTATGCTCATGCAGTCTTTTACCATCCCCAAGTCAGCTATTTTCTAATACTCTGCTTTATGATTCCTTTTAAAAATATTTACTCTTAAGTAGTTGCAAATTTATTTTGGTGACTTAGGGTTTATATTAGTTAGTCTGTTATTTCATTGCTATAAAGGAATACCTGGCCGAGCGTGGTGGCTTCTGCCTGTAATCCCAGCACTTTGGGAGGCCGAGGTAGGTGGATCACATGAGGTCGGGAGTTGAAGACCAGGCTGACCAACATGGAAAAACCCTGTCTCTACTAAAAATACAAAATTAGCTGGGCGTGGTGGCGCATGCCTGTAATCCCAGCTACTCAGGAGGCTGAGGCAGGATAATTACTTGAACCCAGGAGGCGGAGGTTGCGGTGAGCAGAGATTGTGCAATTGCGCTCCAGCCTGGGCAACAAGAGCGAAACTCTGTCTCAAAAAAAAAAAAAAAAAAAAAAAACGAAGAAAATATCGAAGACTGAGTAGTTTATAGAGAAAAGAGGTTTAATTGGCTCATGTTTTTGTAGGCCGTACAGGATGCATATAGTAGCTTCTGCTTCTGGGGAGGTCTCAGGAAACTTAAAATCATGGTGGAAGGTGAAGAGAAAAGCAGGCATGTCTTATGTGACGTGAGCAGGAGCAAAGAGTAGGAGAAGGTGCTACATACTGGAACAGAACCATGGGGATGGTGCTAACAATTCTTGAAGGATCCACCCCTATGATCCAGTCACCTCCTACCAGGCCCCACCTCCAACCTTGGGGATTACAATTCGACATGTGATTTGGGTGGGGACACAGATCCAAACCATATCAGGGTTAAGAACTGATTTTGAAAAAATTGTCTTTAATCTGTTTAGCTTTTTATTCCAGTTCTGTCATAGCCACAAGTCATTGGAAGAAAGGATTAACTTATGAATTAAATAGCTCCATTTGTTTCTAGAATAGATCTCTATTCTCTGTGTTTAGTGATTAATTCTTAAATTTGCCATATACTATTTTAATCAAACTTTTATTATTTTAGTTTCTAGTAGAGTAGGTCTCCTTCTTCATGTGTATTTGTGTTATCTCCTTCACTTTTATAAACTGATAGCTGAGGTCATATCTTTTTTATCTTTATATCCTATAAAGCACCTAATATACCTCATTAAGTATGTATTCGTTCATTGACTACCAAGTAGTGTGTTATCAGAGGACCTACAAATCTGAGACTCCTGACTTTTCTGGCCACTTGATATATTTACCCATTCAGAAGACTTAATGCTATTGGGATGGGAAAGTGAATGAGTGATGCTTTTGTAATTACTAATAGTAACATTATTGTATCTTATTAAGTACAGTTCAGCAGTTGTGAATGTGTACAGTGAAACTGTATTGATACTCTTAGAAACTAATTCTTACTAACAGTGAATACTTTTTTTTACCTGTATAAAGTTACTTATTTATAAAATTTCAAGGGGAGATGTTATGTCTTTCATAAAATGTGTTCCTTAAGTTAAACATTTATATTTAGAACAATACAATAAATAAAATTTTCAAACTTTTTCTTTTAGGTAATTCTGAATTGCTCAGCTCTGCAGAGTTTATTGCATTTGCTGAGTAGCCCAAAGGAATCTATCAAAAAGGAAGCATGTTGGACGATATCTAATATTACAGCTGGAAATAGGGCACAGATCCAGGTAACCTCATAGGACCTAACTTTTCTTTCAGTATTTTTATTGAAAAGTAAGGTTTTTTTCTCAGTCACCCTTTAAAACATATTTGTTTTCGGCTGGGCGTGGTGGCTTCTGCCTGTAATCCCAGCACTCTGGGAGGCTGAAGCCCGTGGATCACTTGAGGTCAGGAGTTCAAGACCAACCTGGTCAACATGATGAAACCTTGTCTCTACTAAAAATACAAAAAATTTAGCCAGTTGCAGTGGCAGATGCCTGTAGTCCCAGCTACGCGGGAGGCTGAGGGAGGAGAATTACTTGAACCTGGGAGGTAGAGGTTGTAGTGAACTGAGATTGTGCCACTGTACTCCATCCTGGGTGACAGAGCAAGACTCCATCTCAAAACAAAATAAAACAAAACATATATTGTTTTCATTATTGCTTTGAAGACCACTTTCAATGTTGTTGTCTTATTTCAGTCAGCTTTTTACTTTATCCTCACTTATAGATGTTAAGTCTTTTGAAATTTACACTTAAGCCTTCGTTTTTTCTGTTGCCTTTAATATTTGATGTTTCACCAAGATCCAAGAAATAGTTATCGGGGGAACCACCTCCAGTGTTTCACGTAGGCTCTTTTCTATTTTCCCTGAGTGTTGGCCGGTCTGAGAAATAAAGGGAAAGAGTACAAAAGAGAGAAATTTTAAAGCTGGCTGTTCAGGGGAGACATCACATGTCGGCAGGTTCCGTGATGCCCCCAAGCCACAAAACCAGCAAGTTTTTATTAGTGATTTTCAAAGGGGAGGGAGTGTATGAATAGGTTGTGGGTCACAGAGATCACGTGCTCACAAGGCAATAAAATATCACAAGGCAAATGGCAGAGCACTGGGCGAAATTAAAATTGCTAATGAAGTTTTGGGCATGCATTGTCATTGATAACATCTTATCAGGAGACAAGGTTTGAGAGCAGACAACCGGTCTGACTAAAATTTACTAGGCAGGAATTTCCTCATCCTAATAGGCCTGGGAGCGCTAAGGGAGACCGGGGCTTATTTCATCCCTTATCTGCAACCATATAAGACAGACATTCCCAGAGTGGCCATTTTAGAGACCTCCCCCTAGGAACACATTCTCTTTCTCAGGGCTGTTCCTTGCTGAGAAAAAGAATTCAGTGATATTTCCCCTATTCACTTTTGTAAGAAGAGAAATAATGGCTCTGTTCTGCCTGGCTCTCAGGCAGTCAGACCTGATGGTTATCTCCCTTGTTCCCTGAACATCGCTGTTATCCTGTTCTTTTTTCAAGGTGCCCAGATTTCATATTGTTTAAACACACATGCTTTACGAACAATTTGTGCAGTCAGTGCGATCATCACAGAGTCCTGAGGTGACATACATCCTCAGCTTACGAAGATGACAGGATTAAGAGATTAAAGTAAAGACAGGCATGGGAAATTATAAGAGTATTGATTGGGGAAGTGATAAATGTCCATGAAATCTTCACAGTTTATGTTCAGAGATTGCAGTAAAGACAGGTGTAAGAAATTATAAAAGTATTAATTTGGGGGAACTAATAAATGTCCATGAAATCTTCACAATTTATGTCCTTCTGCCATGGCTTCAGCTGGTCCCTCCATTCGGGGTCCCTGACTTCCTGCAACAAATAATGTCTTGTATTTTCAAAATGTTTTGATGGGCTTTATGCTGAACACGATTGGCTTTAACTCTTTCCAAGTAAGATACTTATTTTTCTAGTGGATCCATGTAGTAGATTGCCTCAAATTTTCATGAATTTTTGGATACCCATTTTTCTTTAAATAGTTACTTGGTTTTTACTTTTGTCTTTGTATTGATGGGAGAGTAACTCAAGTGGACGACAAGCAGTGGGCCAAAGTGTTCAGCCTGGGCAATGTTCAAGGATGGAACAATGGGTAGGAAAAAAGATATAAACAGACATAGAGGGCCTTGGAGATGAATGGAAACAGAGAGGTCATCTAATCCAAAGTTTTCATTTACCACAATTGTGTGTGTGTGTGTGTGTTTGTGTGTGTGTATTGAAGCATCCATTACATTGTATCCCACAAATACATACAATTATTATTTGTCAATAAAAATAAAATTTGAATAAAAAGATGAAACGGCTCATGGAATTAAAATGATTTGCTCAAGAGCACCTCTAGTAAAATGACAGGACCAGGATTAGGTGTCTTTCCACTAATCAACTTTGTCAAACTTTGTTGACGTCCTTCACAGATATAATAAGAGTTTTTGACCAGGAAAGCATTTTGTCCCCAAAATGCTGAATTAGGAACTGAGATTAATAGCTATAACAATCTATAGCATTCATATGAGGTGATTTCATCTGTATTTGATTGCCTGTCACCACCAGGCTTTTTTATGCAGAACTTCTCAGTTTCTTAATATAGGAAATGATATAAACCCATGTTAGGTACTTGAGCCAGGGAGAAACAGGGAGAAAGTAATTTTGGGAAGGCTACTTTAGTGTTAGTACATGAATGGGATTGAGTAAAAGTATTCCATTCAACTATAAGGCTTATTTTGGTAATCTGGGAGGTGGTGGCTTGGAATAGCATGGCAATGCCAAAGGAAAGGAAAAAGATGGACTCAGGATTTTAAAAAGTGAGAATGTAAATTAATAGCCTTTGTGAACTAGAGAGGCTTAAAAGGAAACTTGATATAGCAGGCAGAAGATGTGTTTGAGGTGACTAGCAGACCTAACGTAAACTGCTGGCTACCCTGGGCTGATGCTCCAGTGAGAAGTGAGGACTAGAGAGTTTTCGCACATGGAAGTTTACATGCTGTGAGAGAATGGAATAGCAGAGGAGCAGAAAATTGAGCTCTTACAATTTGTTACTATGGGCAGAACAAAAGAGGAAAGTAAAAGAGAAAAGAGCTCAGAGAAAATAGGAGATTATAAGATCATAAACTCCAGGGAATATGTTTTCGGTGACACCAAGACAGAATAAGGATTAGGGATAGGCCGGGTGTGGTGGCTAACACCTGTAATCCCTGCACTTTGGGAGGCCAAGGTGGGCGGATCACCTGAGGTCAGGAGTTCAAGGCCAGCCTGGCCAACATGGTGAAGCCCCGTCTCTACTAAAAGTACAAAAATTAGCCGGTCTTGGTGGTGTGCGCCTGTAGTCCCAGCTACCCGGGAGGCTGAGGCAGGAGAATCACTTGAACCCAGGAGGTGGAAGCTGCAGTGAGCTGAGATTGCACCACTGCACTCCAACCTGGGCAACAGAGCAAGACTCCATCTCAAAAAAGAAAAAAAAAAGGTTAGAGATAATGACATAACTCTTTTCAATTTATTTCTGACAGGAGAAGGGGTGTTAATAGTCAAACTAGCTTAGAAATTATAATTAGTATCATGAATATTTTTATAAATCTCACAGTTTTTTCCATTTAAGTTTTTCTTTAATTTTAGACTGTGATAGATGCCAACATTTTCCCAGCCCTCATTAGTATTTTACAAACTGCTGAATTTCGGACAAGAAAAGAAGCAGCTTGGGCCATCACAAATGCAACTTCTGGAGGATCAGCTGAACAGATCAAGTGAGTACCAATCAGGCAGCATATTGTAAGTTAAAGAAAAATTATTATTGTGTCTATCACTTTATAACCTCCCACGTATTACCTAGAGTAAAAGATTAGCTGCCTTTGAGGGGAAAGGTAAGTGAGAGACGATCTTACCAAATAAGAATGTTTAGTTCCAGTCCTTAGGAAATTGTCCTTGGTGTCATAATTAGATGTGTATTTAATTCTTTATATTTCTCCCATTTCTTTTTGCTGAAAAATAATCCTGGGATATAAGAAATAAGGCATAGTTGAGGCTTGAGGCAATAGAAATCCTTGCTTCAACCTACTCTGGAGCTACTTGTCAGAAATATCTTGGGTAATATAGGTTACTTGTAGAACTTAGAGCCCAAGTTTAATAACTCACTCTTGCCCTTTTTAGTTTAGATGTCTTAATAGTAGAATTGGATCAGAATTGAAAGAGTGATATGTCTGAGAATAAAGTGCCAAATTTAGTAGAGGCAGGTATCTTCTAAAGTACTATGGTATTCAGTTGTTAAAGGGAGGAGCTGTAGCAGCTCAAGACTTAAATGGCTCCCTTGGTAGCAGCTTAGTGATTGATTGATTGATTGAGATGGAGACTCTCTCTGTTGCCCAGGCTGGAGTGCAGTGGCACCGTCTCGGCTCACTGCAACCTCCACCTCCTGGGTTCAAGAGATTCTCCTGCCTCAGCCTCCCTAGTAGCTAGGATTACAGGTGAGTGCCACCACACCCAGCTAATTTTTGTATTTTTAGTAGAGACGGAGTTTTGCCCTGTTGGCCAGGCTGATCTTGAATTCCGGAGCTCAGGCGATCCATCCGCCTCGGCCTCCCGAAGTGCTGGGATTACAGGTGTGAGCCATCATGTCCGACGAGCAGCTTATAAGCTTAATGAGTGGAAGAAAACATAAATATGGATGGGAATCAGTTCTTCAAAGGAGCATCATATAATTAAATGCAAAATTCAGGGCATCTAGTGTTTCAGATAGGGAAAAAAAGTAATGATGAAGAGAAAAATGGAGCCTAGACTCAGCCTATCTTAACTTTCTTTATGAGGAATCCAAAATTAGGGAAAGATGGTTTCAAATGAGTGCTAAAGCATTAACTGCTTACTCATACGTAATATCAGACAGACATAGCTACTACTTACATTGTTGCTTTGTGGACTGAATGTAGGCATTCATCAGATGCTAGTTTTGAGTGTTCTGTTTGGAATTAAAAAATAAAAATAGTCGTAACAAAGTACAGAAATTTATCAGGTAGAGAAAATAAGAAATATGTACCTGAAAGAATAAAATTACAAACAGATTAACATATGCAGTAGCTATTTTGGTGAAGTTCATCATGGGCAGGTTATTTCAGGGAGACAGAAGCACATTTGTCTTGTAGGTTTTTTCCAACCTCCAAAATTCTGGTTCTAGAGTACTATGATTTTAATTATGCTGTCACCAGATGGCAAAAATAATGAAGTACTATATAGTTACTTGAATAAGCTTTATGTTCAAATTCACATTTATAATTATTAATTGTCTCTATATTTTATAGTAAATATATTTTCTTAATTGAAATAAGCCAGGCCGGGTGCGGCGGCTCACACCTGTAATCCCACCACTTTGGGAGGCCAAGGCAGGCGGATCACAAGGTCAGGAGTTCGAGACCAGCCTGGCCATCAGGGTGAAACCCCGTCTCTACTAAAAGTACAAAAATTAGCCAGGTGTGGTGGCGCGCACCCGTAATCCCAGCTACTTGCAGGGCTGAGACTGGAGAATCGCTTGAACCCAGGAGGCAGAGGTTGCAGTGAGCTGAGATCATGCCACTGCACTCCAGCCTGGGTGACAGAGTGAGACTCCGTTTCAAAAAAAAAAAAAAAAAAAAAAAGACATATTTTATTATGCCATCTTTCATGAGAAAGTATTCAGGAGTATTTTGCTCTGTTAGAGAAGCGTAGAATTGCTACTGTCCCTTTTTAAAATTTAGCATAGCTATTTATAATGAAATTAATTATCAATCTCCTAGCAGTTTCTTCTTCCTCACATGAAGAGTTATCTTGAAAGAACGTCACAAAAATATTACAGTCCAAATTACAAAAAACAAACTGACTTTATCACTTATAAAAGACATCTATCTGGCTTCTGCTTATTCTTGTTGCAGATACCAGATTTGAATGCAAGAAACAATTAGTATATTTTAGGAAATATCTTGGCTGGGCGTGGTGGCTCATGTCTGTAATTCCAGCACTTTGGGAGGACAAGGCAGGCAAATCACTTGAGGTCAGGAGTTCGAGACCAGCCTAGCCAACATGGAGAAACCCTGTCTCTACAAAAATTAGCTGGGCGTGTTGGTGTTCTCTTGTAGTTCCAGCTACTTGGGAGGCTGAGGTGGAAAAATTGCTCGAACCCAGGAGGCAGAGGTTGGTTGTAGTGAGACAAAAGATTGTGCCACTGCACTCCACCCTCGGAGACAGAGTGAGAGACTCTGTCTCAAAAGATAAAAGAGAATGTTTTAGGAAATACCTAGAATTTTAGGTTGAATATAATCAAATGTTATATATAACATTTGTTCTTAATGAGGAATAAGGATTATTAACTGACATTAGAGAAAGATTCGTCAAAGAAGTGAGACTTACCATTTGTATAGAGATTTGGCAATTTTGGAGGGGAGACTAGCATGAGGAAAAGTGAGAGAATGTAGTGTTTTTGGAGGTGGCAGGTCAGTCTTGCTATAGGTCATTCTTTCACAAGGATGGTTAAGTAATCGACTGGTGAATACTGGGATGAAAGCCTCAGTCTTGGGTATTGGGAAGACTTGGCCTGTCTAAGCTCATGAATGACACGAAGTAAGGCCTGTGTCTAGGTTCATTATTTTTCTGTATGGATGTTCAGTTGTTTTAGCACTGTTGAAAATGTGGAATCTCTTCTCCATTTAATTACCTTTGCTCTTCTGTTAAAGATCAGTTGACTGTTTTTGTGTGGGTGTGTTTCTGGGCCTTCTTATTGTGCGGGTGTGTGCATGAATTTGCAGTTTATCTGAGAAACCAAACACACACACACACACGTAGTACAGTATAGGAAGTCCTCACTTAATGTCATTGATAGGTTCCAGGAAACTTTGACTTTAAGAGAAACATTGTATATATCAAAACCAATTTTATCATAGGCTAATTAATATAAATCAGTTTAGTTACTACGTGATATTTCTGGTCAAGGAAACATCACCAACCTTCAAAATATAGACCCAAAAACCTTCTAATATTAAACATTGAAACGTCAGCTATACATAAATGTAAGAAAGATTAATAAAAACAAGTATGATAATTATTATCCAATTTTTGGTGAATCCGTGAATGATGGCAGTAGTAGTGGTGGTGGGTTAAATCAAAGAATACATATTTACAAAACAAAAGTTATGAGCATCTCCTACCATCCTACCACCACACAATTAAAAAAGCAACAATAACATATAAAAAAGGATTCCCAGCACTAAAGAATTTAATGAATGAAATAAAAATACAGTTGAGATCTTCAACAGTGCATTAGCTCAAGCAGAAGAAAGAATTACTAAACTTAAGATAGGTCTTTTGAAATAACCCAGTCAGACATACATGAATGAATGAATGAATGAATGAATGAATGAATTAATTAATTAATAAAAAAAGAATTTAAAAAAGAAAGCCTAAATGGCATCTAGGATACCATCAGGGGAACAAACATTCAAGTATTGTGAATGTCTGGGCCCTCTATTTTGTTCCACTGGTTTTTTGTTTGTTCTTTCACCAATACCACACTGTCTTGATTAGATTATAGTAAGTTGATAATGTCATTCTTCCAACTTTGTTCTTCAGTATTGTATTGACTATTCTGGGCCTTTTGCCTTCCCATATAAACTTTAGAATCAGTTTGTTGGTATCCATTAACTTGCTGGGATTTTGTTTGGGAGTATCACATTGAATCTATAGATCAAGTTGGGAAGAATTGCCATCTAAACAATATTGAGTCTTGTCCGTGAGCATGGAATATTTCTCCATTTTTTTTTTTTTTAGATCATCAGTTTTGTAGTTTTCCTCATATATATCCTGTTGTGCATATTTTATTAGATTTACACTTTTTTGATGCTGATGTAAATGAGATTCTTTTTTTTTTTTTTTTTTTTTTTTTTTTTTTTGAGACAGAGTTTCGTGCTCTTTCGCCCAGGCTGGAGTGCAGTGGCACGGTCTCAGCTCACTGCAACCTCTGCCTCCTGGGTTCAAGCAATTCTGCTTCAGCCTCCCAAGTAGCTGGGAATACAGATGCCCGCCGCTATGTCTCGTTAATTTTTGTATTTTTAGTAGAGGCGTGGTTTCACCATGTGGGCCAGGCTGGTCTTGAACTCCTGACCTCAGGTGATCCACCCGCGTTGGCCTCCCGAAGAGTTGGAATTACAGGCTTGAGCCACCACGCCTGGCCTGTTTGCTGAGTTTTTATCATGAATAGGTATTGGATTTTGTTAAATGCTTTTTTGCATCTGTTGAAATGATCATAAGTTGATTACATTGATTCAATTTTTTAAAATGACGGCTCAGCCTGGCATATTTGGAATAAATCCACTTGGTATATAATTCTTTGTATACATTCTTGGATTTGATTTGATAATGTTTTGTTGAGGATTTTTGTATTCATGTTCATGAGACATATTAGTCTGTAATTTTCCTTTCTTATAATGTCTTTATTTAATTTTGGTATTGGGGAAGTGCTGGCCTCAAAGATTGAGTTAGGAAGTATCCCCGCTGTTTGTTTTCTGGAAGAGATGGTAGAATACTAGTATCGTTTTGTCCTTAAATGTTTGCCAGAATTCACCAGTGTGAAACCCTCATCCTGATGTTTTCTATTCTGGTAAGTTATTAATTAATGATTCAATGTATTTAATACATGTAAGCCTGTTCACATCATTCATTTCTCCATGAGTGAGTTTTGGTGGTTTGTGTCTTTCAAGAAATTGTTCATTTTATCATCTGAATGATCAAATGTGTGAGCATCGAGTTGTTTGTAGTATTCCTTTATTATCCTTTTAATATCCATGAGATCAAGTGATGATTCTCTTTCATGATATTAGTAATTTTATCTTTTCTCCTTTTTTCTTGTTTGGCTAGAGATTTATTTTTGTATATTTTTGAATTCTTCCTCCCCCACACAAAAAAGCAACATGTGAGAAAGAAATAGATTAGCACTAGCAGTAAGTTTCAAAATAACCTTACCAAACATCCACATAATACAACTGGATTCATTATCCCTGCCTCTCTGTACTCAACTTGAGAAACCAGAATGATAAAAAATGACATGACTATTTACTGTGAATGTGATACAGTAATCATGCCTCTGAAGTTCAAGTATGATTAATCTTGATTGCATATGGTTATACATTTTGCTTGAATTAAAGGAAAAATACCAGTTCTAGAATCCTCTGACATTTGTTTATTCTTCCCACAACTTACTTTACTAAAATTCTAATCATCTTTGAAAGATTTGGCCTATCAGGCTTGTGCTGGCTTTTAGCACCAAGAGTGTCATGTTTGAGAGGTGTGGCTATCTATGGAAACAAAGATGAAATTACTCAAACCTGTACTATTTTGATGAGTCGCTCATTTCAAGGTATTAATAAGTGAGTATTCCTGTTTTTGGAATGCATAAATTGTGAAGAGAAAAGAATGGAGAAAGGTACCAGAGAACTGGTTTGGGATAATTTATTTAGAGGGTTTTTTGTTTTTGTTTTGTGAAAAGGTATAGCTTGTATGGTTGAAAGAGTGCCTGTTTTTTTTTTTTTGTTTTTTTTTTTTAAGTCTCTGCAGTGAAGTTGAGGATGACTTGCTCACTAATTTCATAAGTTTAACAAAATAAAAAGTTTTGTTTGACTACATTATTCTTTGTATTTAGGTACCTAGTAGAACTGGGTTGTATCAAGCCCCTCTGTGATCTCCTTACGGTCATGGACTCTAAGATTGTACAGGTTGCCCTAAATGGCTTGGAAAATATCCTGAGGCTTGGAGAACAGGAAGCCAAAAGGAATGGCACTGGCATTAACCCTTACTGTGCTTTGATTGAAGAAGCTTATGGTAAGATGCTTTGGTTGAAGAAGTTTATGGCCAAGAATGAATTGGGTCATAGATAGAGTTCAGTAAAAACAATACTACTACTGCTAGGCACTGGATGAAAAGAGGACTGTTAGGAAATTGCTGCTTCTGCAGACTGGATGTTGCTTGCATATGTATTTAAGATGTCAGTTTATAATACTAGCTTTCAGATGTAATCCCAGCAGTCATTTCTGTGCTATTATAAAATACTTATGAGATACAAACAATCTTTCTTTACATCAAGAACAGAGATATATGACAAAATATAGTTTGGGAATATATAGTTATGGAATTTCCAATATTTATTGAAGTTTTCAATAAAGATTTTCCTTTATTCTTCATTTTAGGTCTGGATAAAATTGAGTTCTTACAGAGTCATGAAAACCAGGAGATCTACCAAAAGGCTTTTGATCTTATTGAGCATTACTTCGGGACTGAAGATGAAGACAGCAGCATTGCACCCCAGGTTGACCTTAACCAGCAGCAGTACATCTTCCAACAGTGTGAGGCTCCTATGGAAGGTTTCCAGCTTTGAAGCAATACTCTGCTTTCACGTTCCTGTGTCAGACCAGGCTACCCAGTTGAGTCCTCTTGTGGAGCCCACAGTCCTCATGGAGCTAACTTCTCAAATGTTTTCCATAATACTGTTTGCGCTCATTTGCTTGCCTCGCGCACCTGCTCTCTTATACACATCTGGAAAACCTCCGGCTCTCTGTGGTGGAATACCCTTCTAATAAAAGGGTAACCAGAACGGCCCACTCTCTTTACGGAAAAATCCCTAGGCTTTGGAGATCCGCACTTACATTAGAGTTATGGGAATATACACATATTAATGTGACTCCCTTTTTCTTGTGGGGGAATAAAAGAGGACTCCTCCTCATTCCCTTTAACATGGGGGAAAAAACTGACATTAAAAGATGAGACTAAATCTTTATCTTGAATTTTACACAACTACTTACGACAAGGGAGATGTTTAGACCTGTTGTGTATACTTCAGAGTACTTTTCATGAGTTCTTCCACAGTGAACCCTTGGATTACCTGGTGGCTTTTTCTAGCCAAATTTGCATTAATCCTTACTGAGATTGGATGGTTTTCTTTCCTCTATTGGCGCCATTCTTCAGATATTAAAGTTAAACCATCCACTCCCTCACCTTCAGCCTTCAGTGAATGTGCTTTCTAGTTGTCAGGAATGCTGAAGAATTAACACTTTGACTCCTAAATGTGATACTGGTTTGTAGATTCCCTTAGAGCAGAAAGGAGAGGGGCACATATTAATTTGTATCGCTTTTGCTTCTCTTTGGTCTTTTGTATCTTAGAATTTGGAAGTGGTTCATTTCTGTTGCTGGTATGAGGATTTCGAATACTTAGTAATCGAAAACCATATCCTGTAATTTAATTTAAAAAACTAAGGAAGAAAAAACCCTCCAATTTTCCCAAATGCAATCAGTGTAACTAGAGGCTGTGTTTCTGCATTAAAACAAATGTTTCAGGCTTTGTGGTCCTGATCAAGGTCCTCATTAAAAAATTGGAGTTCACCCTAGGTGCTTTTCCCCTCTGTGACTGGCAGATAACACATACTTTTGAAAGTAACTTTGGGATTTTTTTCTTAGGTGCAGCTCGATTCTAATCTTTTCGTGCTGCATACAATTCCTTTAATGTAGCATCCTTATCTGAAAGAAATAACCATCTTCTCAACACGACCTGCTTAACCCAAATAAGAACAGTGATCTTATAATCTCATTGTTCCCTAATCATTTTATTTCATCTCCTGCTAGTACTGTGCCGCTTCCCCCTCCCCCCACACAAAATAAAAACAGTATCTGCCTTCTGGCTCATTTAATGATGACTGCAATCTGTACCTGCAAATGGCTCTTCCAGTACTGTGTTCAGTGATCCACATTTGTGCTTGGACTGGAATGAAAAAATACGCTTAATTGCCAAGAGAACTGCAAATGAGTTCAATACGACTTCTCGGTGCTAGTTGGCCATCTTGACTCAATGTTGGGATACACTACCAGAGAAGATTTTTTTGTTGATGTGCTGTTCAAAGTGAATTCTGAAGGAAAAGGTTGCTCACCTCTGTTTCAGAGCATACCCTTTTAAACCTTTTTAGACTTGTCCTCTTCTAGAATTCATTATAACCCCAAAGTGTAAAAACTATTTGGAAGTTGCCCCTGACAAGCTATTATACATCTCTGGTAAATCCTGCTGAATGTAAGGGATATTCAGAGCTTTTCATACCTCATCATGATGTTATTTAAGCAGCCAACTTATGTGACCTGATTTAAACTTTTAAAAAATCCACTTCATTCAAACTAGAAAGAGTCAAAGACAAAGGACATTTATCAGCCAAGAGTGTGACGCATTCTTCGCATCTAGTCTAGTAGTGTCTGTGCTCTGGGATGGATACCGTCTGATGTCTGTCTGTTATTGATGGCGCAGCCACTGCAAAACTAGTCAACTCCCATCTATAACTGTTACTTTTTCTAGTGCTGCTTTGTGCTGAGAGAACATTTTAGTTTACTGCACTTGACCTGTAAAAGACTTTGATTCTTTGTAATTTTAGAGATAAATTAGTTGGTTAATTTAAAGAAATTTCAATGTTGCCTTTACATCACATTAAAATATAACTTCTTTCAGAAGGATAATAGAAGCACTGATTCATAGTAAAAATCTTGTTTTTAGCTTTGACTTTTTTGTGGCTGTTTTTTTAAATTGTAAATTACTAGTAACATGTCATTTCTATAGAATGTTTTAAATTATGTACCTTCCATTGGATAGTTAAAATAATTTCATTTTATAAGCCAATTTGAGTGGGAAAAATACAAAGCACACAGTTGTCTCCCCACATTAGGAAGAGTAGTGTGCATTCGGACATTCGGAATTTTTGCTAGCAGTTGGAGATGTTTCAGTGAGTGAATTAAAACAAAGTCTATTTAACTGATGTGATCTATTTTGTGTCTAAAACAGAGGAATTTATCTTGTCCTAGAAGTTCATGAACTATAAGATCTAAGTTTTTTTTTTTTAACAATAAAATGATTTTTTCTTAAAGTATCAAAGTTGGAATTGGCTAAAAATGAAATAGCATAACTCAGATGTGTTGGAACTTGGTACTGAAGCAGCCTTTTTGGTAACAGAAATGACATTTTAAGGGGTAACTGTAAATCCTGTTTTTAGTTCTTTGCCTGTCAGATTCTGTTAACTTAGTTTAAATTCACTGAATACCCTACCACTAAGGCATTGCTCATTACAAAAGCATGTTAATTTCAATACAGGAAAACTCTTTTGTAGTTTTATATATGGATTGGGGAAAGTGGCTTTGTTTTACTTTTCCTTTTTATTCCCCTCCATCCTCCAAACTTCCAATCTATATTATTTGTAATGAGAACTTTGGTGGGGGAAAAAAAGCATTAAGAGAATTTTGGATGTAAAGGCATCTGGTATCTGATGGACCAGCAGGTAGATGTGGTTGGATTGAGAAATTCTGGGTAAGGCAGATGATAGAAGAAAGAGATTTTAGGAGACAGAGTTCTCTGTGGAACACTTTCTTTCATGTTCCCCTTTTAAACGCTTCTCTTTGTCAGTTCCGCTTTTGAAAACTCTATTGCCCTAGGATTGTTTCTTCCATATGACAGATGAAGGTTATTGGCTCTGAGTCATTTTCGGCATTATCGTCACAGATAAAAATATTGGCAATTAATCTCATAAAAAATCTGAATTATTCCAGATTTCTGCCGATTTTTTGCCTAAGAAACAATATGTAAGTATATTTTATAAACCAAACTTTGTCAACCAAATCTCCTATTGTACGTCTACCCACAGGCAACTTTGAATTTACTTCTCTAGTGCTAAATAAACATTTCAGCGATTTAATCCCCCAACTAGGGGATGCATTATGAAAAGGTTTTCCTGGAGTCAACGGGTTTTTCTTTCTCACTAGTTTTGTGAAAATTTTTATATCAATAGGCAAATCATTATAACTTTTTAGGGGTTGATGGTTTTTAAGTTTATTGGAAATTGTAGTGTCTAAGGATGATGTTCAGTGAAGAAAAGGGATCCACTTTTAGAAACCAGCATTGTTTGCTTTCAACTTTCATACTGTATGCTAACTCCTACATTCCAAAATGTGCTCATTTGCAGACACAGGTATGCCTATATACATGGAAGTCTCAAATCTGAATTTTTATCCATCTCAATATGACCATTTCTCTCTGTTGTGAGCTGAACAGATTAAGTATGTATCTGCCAGGTTGGGAAATATTTTGGTCTATCTTTTCCTGTCATCAGAAGTTAAAGTAATTTAAAAAAATTATCAAAGGTCAGATGTGACTACTACAGTAAGTTGGCTATCATAAAGAATATTCCATAAAATGTTTTATCTGTCGTACAAAATTACTGGGTTTATGGCCAGACGTGGTGGCTCATGCCTGTAATCCCAGCACTTCAGGATTACAGGTTATATACAGGTTATAACAACAGATACCAGGACATCAGAATGTCTGATAAAGCAAATATTTATATGCCAATTTAAAATATCAAATTGCTACTGGACATAAAATACATCTGGAAGCTTGGGGTAAGAAGAAAGAAAAGTAATGTTGCGTTCTGTTTTCAACTAAGGGTAAACGAAGTCCCAGAGTGTTTTCCCTATGGGTCAAATTAAGGTAACATGTCTTTATTTGATCATCTGTTGTACACCAGATACCTGACTAAGGGCTTTCCTTTTTTCTCATGTAATCTTCCAAATGTTCTTTGATAATTATCACTGTATTATAGGTGACAAAGTGAAGACTTAAGAGAAATTACTTTGCCCCAAGGTTACAACACTTAGATGGCTGTCCAGGGGAGGGGAAGAGCGCTGCAAATTCTGTGTCTTGAAGAAAGCAGCGGCCACACAGTAGTTCCATGCCCAGGAACTCCCAGAACTAGACTTGGCAACCACAGCTGGGCCAGCCTTTTTTGTTAGAGCATTCTTCCTGACTCTTGCTCACCATCAGCACCCTTAAAAGGACGAAATCAGGCTTAAGTTGCTTTTAGGTTACACAGACGAGTTAGGCCCTCTCAGGCCAAACATCTTTCCTCTTCTGTGGTGCTAAAATTCTGTGTGACCACACAAGTATGGTAATAGGTTTTGTGTGTGTGTGTGTGTGTGCGCAAATGATTTTGTGTTTAGTAAAATAATGGCTAAACACATGGATCCATTCAAACGCACAAATGTGGAAGGTATTGACACAGAAGGAAAGGCTTTGAAGAATTACTGCCTCAGGAAGCAGTGCCATGGATGTGAATTTAACACAGTCTACTTTTCCTAAAGGAATATCATCCCAAGGAATGTCAAAAATTAAAATAACCTTTTAATGTACTGGTTGTTGAGTATTTCTGCTTTACCTCACGTCATTCTGACCACTCTACATCCTGCTTCAAAGTGTTCTGACACTTAGATTTGGAATGGCTCTAATGATTCTTTGTACTTGAATGTGGTCTGTCAGGCCATGGGTGAGTGCCTTGCACATAGCAGACATTCAATAAATACTAAATGAAGGAATATGCATGCATCTTTGTGATGTTAGTAAAGGGTGCTTGATAACAAAAGAAAATTCAAAGGAATTCCTTTATGCTGTTACTTGAAACCAGGATTAACATCTTAAGCAAATGTCTCAACATGTAAGTGTTTTATATGCAGTTACTTTTCAGAAGACATGATTTGACCTGAAGTTTACAAAATCAAACATTGTCATAGCAGAAGTCTGGTATTTAAAAACAAACAAAGTGTCTTAGAAAAGCTAGTGGCCGGGCGTGGTGGCTCATGCCTGTAATCCCAGCACTTTGGGAGGCCGAGGCAGGTGGATCATGAGGTTAGGAGATCGAGATCATCCTGGCTAATACGGTGAAACCTCGTCTCTACTAAAAGTACAAAAAATTAGCCGGGCGTGGTGGCGGGCGCTTGTAGTCCAGCTACTCGGGAGGCTGAGGCAGGAGAATGGTGTGAACCCAGGAGGCAGAGCTTGCAGTGGGTGGTGATCGCGCCACTGCACTCCAGCCTGGGCGACAGTGCAAGACTCCATCCAAAAAAAAAAAAAAAAAAAGCTGGTGGGTATATTTTACAGTAAAGAAAAAAATTTATTAATATCCAACCAATGTGGAAGCTGCTGGTTGCCTTAGGCTGTTAAACAGGGATTTTTCCTTTTTACATATTGTACGTATCACATAAGTGACAGATGAGTAGAAACAAAGATGATTTATTTCTTCATGACTGCTTCTCTTCTATTTTGTTGAAGAGATTCTACTGACCAAGTATTTTATTCTGAAAACAAAAAACATTTGAGGCAAAACATAGCCTTAGTTCCTGTAGACTACATTGTTTTATAAATTGTACAAAATTACTGGGTTTATGTCCGGACGTGGTGGCTCATGCCTGTAATCCCAGCACTTTGGGAAGCCAAGGCAGGCAAATCACTTGAGGTCAGGAGTTCGAGGCCAGCCTGGCAAGCATGGCGACACCCTGTCTCTACTAGAAATAAAATTAGCCATCGTGCCACACGCTTGCAATCCCAGCTACCCAAGAGGTCGAGGTAGGAGAATCGCTTGAATCCAGGAGGTGGAGGTTGCAGTGAGCCGAGACTGCACCACTGCACTCCAACCTGGCTGACAGAGCAAGACTCCGTCTCAAAAAAAAAAAAAAAAAAAAAATCACTGGGTTTACAAGTTTATTAAAGATAGCTTGAATGATTGTTGCCCCATTTCAGTTGCATTTTTAAGGAGTCATTGTTTTCTCTAATTTTAAATTAATATACAGTCATTTCTGTGATTGATTTTTGCAGAAAGTAAAATTACTCATTTAATTCTTTATTCATATCCACTTAACCTGCAGAAGGCCAATGGAGTCCACTGGGAGTCCTCAGTAAGGATCACTGCTTTACCCACCACTTGGGCCCAGCATTATTAAGATAAAATGATGGGTAAGGAGAAAACAGAAACCCAAAAGACCATAGTGGGTGGTGAGAGAACAGGACCAGGTTTGAGAGAGACCTGCGCAGGCTGAGGTGTAAACTACCAGAGTGTGGAATGTTGCAAGATTAAGTTATGATTATGAGGAGTGTCCTCTTGGGAAGTCAAAAGTAGTGTTTGCTGGGCACAGCCCAAGTTTACATTTGGAGATCAGCTAACACCTGTGAATTATTTTACTGCCCCCTTTCACTTTTAAAAATGTCCCAGTTTAGATAATGTTATGTGGCCACTCCATATTTATAAAGCCCAACTAGATTTTCATACATTGGCTAATGGTCTTAAGCAACTAGGTATATACATCATTCTATTAATGCTTGATATTGAGACTGGATTTGGTAGTCAAGAATTGCTATGAAGGAAGTTGAGACATTTCCTTAATGTGGGAACCACTCCCACGCCACGGTTTGGTCCAGCACACATACAAAAAAATTTTTTTTAATTTAAAAATTGCCCTATTTGTGGCAACACATCTGTTTAGATATTTACAATACTGAGGGGCAAGTTAAACACACCTTTAAACTATATTAAGATAAGAGACTTTCATTTCTAAGATGTCTATGGGAAATTTAAAGAAACCTAGTTGATTTCTATAGGGAGGAAACTTCCAAAGCACTTAGATGGTAAAGATTAAGGGCAGCAGAAATATAAACTGTTAATGAGACCATGTAAGAAATTTTGCTTGGCCAACCCGGGCAATGTAGTGAAACTGTCTCTACAAAGGGTTTTTTGTTGTTGTTGTTGGTTTTTTTTCTGAGATGAAGTCTCGCTCTTGTCCCTCAGGCTAGAGTGTGATGGCGCAATCTCAGCTTACTGCAACCTCTGCCTCCTGGGTTCAAGCGATTCTCCTGCCTCAGCCCCCTGAGTAGCTGGGATTACAGGCGCCTGCCACCACGCCCGGCTAATTTTTGTATTTTTAGTTGAGAAGGGGCTTCACCATGTTGGCCAGGCTGGTCTAGAACTCCTGACCTCAGGTGATCCACCCGCCTCGGCCTCCCAAAGTGCTGGGATTACAGGCGTGAGCCACCGTGCCCAGCCAACAAGGTATTTTAAAAACTAGCCGGGCATGGTGGCGGGTGCCTGTGGGAGGCTGAGGTGGGAGGATCGCCTGAGCCCTGGCAATGCTGCAGTGAGCTGAGATGGCGCCATTGCACTCCAGCCTGGGCGACAAGGGCAAAACTCCGTCTCATAAATAAATTAATAAGTAAATAAGAAACCCAAAATGCGAATCTCTTATTCTGCCACTTTGGATTTACCTACCTGTATCAGTATTCAGCAAAACTCCGTCTCATAAATGAATAAATAAGGAACCCAAAGTGCAAATCTCTATTCTGCCACTTTGGATTTACCTGTATCAGTATTCCGTGCTCCTGCACCAAAATGTCGCTGCTCCTCCCAAGCAAGTAAACTGAAAATCTTAGTTCTAATTTCCTAAGGACTACAATGTTAGGACTACATGTTAATATCAGAACATGAATGAATAAACAATAGAACATAACTAGTTATATTCATAGCCTTGATTTTGTTTGCATAAGTTCCTAATGCTATTTGTAAACAAATCCCAGACATCAAGAAATGGATTTGGTTAATAGGAATTTCTTCAGATTTTGGGAAAATCTGAAGAAAAATATCTTCTGGATCTTCCTATCAACACATCCTTTATTGTGTCCCCCCCTCTCTCTTGCTTGTGATAGCTGTGGTGGGCTAAATATATTCCAGCACTAACACCCTATCCTAGCCTTCATGTCAAGTGTTCATGATTCTTAAATTTTACTCTTCTAGTGCATACAACAGTTACTGGAAAATGCAGATTTAAATTATTTGAAACAATGACTAAACTCTGCTCCTGTGCTCCAAGGGGCTTTTAAGTTACCTTATATTGAGTTAATAAAAATGGAAATAGTTTTCAATTGGTGCAGTTTCTAAACTTCTCAGCAAAAATCACTAATCTAGGCTAACGGGAAGAGAAAAGCAGCAGCAGGGTTTAGTTAGAACTGAACTTTAAGATATGCTGAAGGAAAAAAAAGTTCTAAAAGTGTTAACAAGGGGAGGTCCATGAAGACCTTAATAGCTAAAAACAGTTGTAATTTAATGTATAGAAATAAATACTCTAAACCATTTTAGAGTCCTTCTCATTCTCAGGACTACCTCACTGTGTTTATACAGTTAATATGCACTAGCTAAGACTAAAGTATTTGTCCAATTCTTATTTAAATTTCCCCCTAGACTGGTAGGGTCTTAAAGTAATGATGTTTTAACCACAGTCGGTTTATTACAGGTGACCTAACGGTGCCTGTTGTGCCTTATAAAGGCCAAGACTTTCAATTATCCCTAATAAGTATACAATAGGAGACCCTTTGTTTCCAAGTGCTTTTAAATTCTTGACGCTGATGAGACATTTGCATCGTGACCAGCCACCAGCAAAATCTTTTAAGCCACACTTTTTCTGCTTTTCTTGGGCACTCTTTTTTTTTTTTTAATTGAGACGGAGTCTCACTCTCTTGCCCAGGCTGGAGTGCACTGGTGGAATCTCAGCTTACTGCACCCTCCACCTCCTGGTTCATGCGGTTCTCCCACCTCAGCCTCCTGAGTAGCTGGCACTACAGGCGTGCGCCATCACGCCTAGCTATTTTTGTATTTTTAGCAGTATTGGTTGCGCCATGTTGGCCAGGCTGGTCTCGAACACCTGACCTAAAGTGTCCCGCCCGACTGGGCCTCCCAAAGTGCTGGGATTACAGGCGTGAGTGCTTGGCCTCGGGCACTGTTTATTGAGCAACTACAGGTTGGAGAAACTAGTAGGGCTTCCAGTTTTTTGGTAAACCTATTGTTTAAAAGTCTGCCTGGTCATCAGATTCCAGACGTCTTGTTTCTGCCTCAGATGATAAAACTAAAATTATGGGATGTGAGATCTGGAAAATGTTTGAAAACACTGAAGGGGCACAGTAATTATGTCTTTCATTGTAACTTCAATAGCATGTATATTTTACACACTTTCATGACCATTAATCATCTCCTAAAACTGGGGGAAGCTCTCTAAAGCCTCCTTAAGAGTAACCTTACCCATCTGTTACCCTATTCTACCAACCTCTTTGTCCTTTTCTGTTTCAAGCAACTTTGAGATCCCGACTTCTCTATGGAAGCTTAAGCCGTAGATGCTAAAACAAACGTTTGCTCGTTACTCCCAGCAGAGCACCGGCTTTTAAAGGACCCCAACAGACACGTTTCTTAACCTTTACGAAACTTTTACAGGGGAAACTTAAACCAGGAATTTTACAATATGGCATAAATTCTGTCACCCGCCCCCTGTGACCCCGTCGCCACACATGCCACCAGGCTCCACACTACAACAAACAGGAGGGAGCGGAACCCATGCAAAGCAGGAGCTTCCCCCGTTTCCGGCGTCTGGGTGGATCTACGTTAGCTGCCGTTTAGGCAGCTTACGCGTCAAGTGTGGGCCTAAACCTGCAGCTAAGGTAGGCATCAGCAAATGTAGTCCTTCTCTGTGACAATTTCCAAAAAGAAATGGTTTTTGAAATAACGATCCACTGCTTCCCACACTATCCAATCAGGTCTGGGACAGACCCTGTCCAGCTAATGCACTCAACACAAAAAGGCAGTCGCTTTCACATTTGAAGGGCGGGGCGAAAAAGTCCGGAAATGAACATTGGCGACTTTTTTGCGCAGGCGCAGACGGCCGTCTCCCATTGGTCATCTCGGCTCGGTAGTGTAGGAGGGACTTCCTTTGCACATGCGCCAGGCTGCTTTTCCGGTTTTGTTGGCGATTGAAGCGGCAGTGCACATCTGCTGGTACGTGCAAAAGTAGCCTACAGGCCAGTGTCCAGTTTCGGTGGCTTCGTAGGCTTTTAGCTTCTGAAATCCGCTAAAAGCGGCGGTTCATTCATCTTCAAGTACCTAGCCTGACTGGTAGGGTTTGCTCAGCATTCTGAAACATTTCGACCTGGGGAGGGGGGCGGCGGTGAAAGAATACTTTCTGTAGAGAGTGCCCCTTGCGTCGTCCCTGCTTTGAAGGCTTTACATATTAACGGAATGCCGAACATTTGTGTCCTACTTGCTGACGGCGCGCAGGATCCTTCTAACAGTATTTCTCAAGTACTTAACAAAAAGATGAAAACCTGAAGTCCAAGCCGTACTGCTGATTCCGTCTATTTCACAGTTTAAAGACTGTCCAGAAACTTTAAGCTTTCAAAACTGTACATTTTAAAATCCAGTGCGTTTATCTTCATTTTGCTGGGCAGAAAGCCAAAGTACTGGACTGCCTGGTTCAGGGCTGAACGCCTAGTACACCTGCTAACTTGGAGCTTCAGAACTATGGCAACCAAGGAGTCAGGAGACGCCAAAGCACAGTTGGCCCTCTCCTCATCGGCCAATCAGAGCAAGGAAGTGCCTGAAAACCCAAACTATGCTCTCAAATGTACTCTCGTGGGACACACGGAAGCAGTGTCATCAGTTAAGTTTAGTCCTAATGGCGAATGGCTAGCAAGTTCTTCTGCTGATAGGCTAATCATAATTTGGGGAGCATATGATGGAAAATACGAGAGAACACTCTATGGTCATAATTTGGAAATATCGGATGTTGCTTGGTCATCAGATTCCAGTCGTCTTGTTTCTGCCTCAGATGATAAAACTCTAAAATTATGGGATATGAGATCTGGAAAATGTTTGAAAACACTGAAGGGGCACAGTAATTATGTCTTTTGTTGTAACTTCAATCCGCCATCCAACCTTATAATCTCGGGATCTTTTGATGAGACTGTGAAAATATGGGAGGTGAAAACAGGAAAGTGTCTCAAGACTTTGTCTGCTCATTCTGACCCAGTTTCTGCTGTTCATTTTAATTGTAGTGGGTCCTTGATAGTGTCAGGCAGCTATGATGGCCTCTGTAGAATCTGGGATGCTGCATCAGGTCAGTGTTTAAAAACGCTCGTTGATGATGATAACCCTCCTGTCTCTTTTGTAAAATTTTCTCCAAATGGTAAATACATTCTCACTGCAACTTTGGACAACACTCTTAAACTATGGGATTACAGCAGAGGCAGGTGCCTGAAAACATACACTGGTCATAAGAATGAGAAATATTGCATATTTGCCAATTTTTCAGTTACTGGTGGAAAGTGGATTGTGTCTGGTTCCGAGGATAACCTCGTTTACATTTGGAACCTTCAGACTAAAGAGATTGTACAGAAATTACAAGGCCATACAGATGTCGTGATCTCAGCAGCTTGTCATCCTACAGAAAACCTCATCGCATCAGCAGCATTAGAAAATGACAAAACAATTAAACTATGGATGAGTAACCACTAATCCCTTTGGAAATCAAATAGTAGAGCCAAGTTGGCCAAAAAACTTAGATATTTAAAAAGATGGTTTAATTTTGGCAGTTTGGTATTTTTAAAATTGTCTATTGTTAAATTTTGAGATTCAAACACTACATTTACAAAATGAGATAGGTGAAAAAGCACATCTAGAATTCAGAGCTTCTGACTACCAATCTTTTTTGAGAAACTTTTTATAATTTTTATAGATTTATATCTATGTCACTTTTATTACAGGGATATATTGCATAGTGGTGAAATCTGGGCTTAGTATACCCTCACCCAAATAGTATACATTGTACCTAGTAAATATTTTCCCATCTCTCACCCCACTCCCACGTTGAAGGCTCTAGTGTCTATGATTCTGCTCTCCATGTCCAGGTGTACACATTGTTTTATCTCCCACTTATGAGAACATGTGGTTTTTGACTTTCTGTATCATTACTTCACTTAATGGCCTCCAGGTCCATCCATGTTGTTGCAAAAGACAAGATTGCATTCTTTTTTTATGGCTGAGTAGTATTCCGTGGTGTGTATTGTGTGTGTATGCATATATGTGTATGTATATAAGTATATATGCCACATTTCTTTATGCAGTCATCTGGATATGTATATAAGTATATACACCACATTTTCTTTACCAGTCATCTCTTGATGGACCCTTAGGTTGGTTCCATAACTTTGCTATTACGAATAGTGCTGCGATAAACAGCACTATTATGAATAGTGCTGCGATAAACAGTGCAGGTGATTTTAAAATATAAATTTCCTTTGGGTAGATACCTACTAGTGGGATTGCTGGATCGAATGGTAGTTTTTAGTTGAAAAATCTCCATACTGTTTTCCATAGAGGTTGTACAAATGTACATTCCTCTCAACAGTGTATAAGCTGTGCCTTTACTCTGCATCTTTGCCATGACTCTTTTTGAGACAGTCTCTGTTGCCCAGGCTGGAGTGCAGTGGCACAATCTTGGCTCACTGCAACCTCTGCCTCCCGGGATCAAGCAATTCTCATGTCTCAACATCCCAGGCAGCTAGGATTACAGGCGTGCCACCATGCCTGGCTAATGTTTGTATTTTTAGTAGAGACAGGGTTTCACCATGTTCGAGGCTGGTCTTGAACTCCTGGCCTCAAGTGATCCACCTGCCTCGGCCTTCCAAAGTGCTGGGATTACAGGCATGAGCCACTGTACCCAGCCATTTTTTGACTTTTTAATAATAGCCATTCTAACTGGTTTAAGTGAGTATCTTATTGTGGTTATATTTTGTATTCCTCTGATGATTAGTGATGTTGAGCATTTTTTTGTGTTTGTTGGCCACTTGTATTTCTTTGAAAACTGACTTCTAATCTTGAGACCTATTATTAATTTCATTTGTCGATCACTGGACAATTTTCCATTCCTCTCAGTGACTATCCTAGAGGATCAGTGTATTTGAGACATATTTAGAAGTAAAGTTGACAGGACAGGATGATTGATTAAAAGAGGGGAGCAAGGGAATTTGGAATAATTCCAGGGTTTCTGGTTTGGGAGATAAGATGAACAAGTGCATAAGCCTGGGATGGTGGTGGAGGACTGGAGAGACATGCCAGATGCTACCTACACACTTTTGGTAATATTCTGTGTGATGGGATATGAAATGGTCCATAGAATAAAAACCGGAAAAATACGCCAAGGTTAGGTTCATTCTAAGAGTCTAAAAATTTTAAAAACCAAAACAACATTATAAATGGTGTTTCTCAAGGACCTTTCACTACCTTTTTAGATTGTGCTTGTGATTTTCAGGCAAGCTAAATGTCTGATGAAGACTGCTCTTCTTTGTTCTGTGTCTGACCTACTAATTCCTGCCCATGCTTCAAACTCAGTTCAGAAATCACTGAAGGAACCATCCACTGCCGGCCTGCCTGCAACCACAGCTGACAGCTGAGTTAGGTTTTCCTGTTCCTATTATTTACCAGTTTGTACTGAAATGCTTTCATGGGCTGTGTTTCCAGATTATGAGTTCTGTGGAATCAGGAAGTATGTCTCTGTATTCTTGTATTCTTTGGCTTTTTTGTGTAGTAAAGGGACTCAAGTAATGTTTGACAGTGAAGGATACAATTTCATTCCTTGCCTGCTTTGATAAATTTTAGTAATAAATTCCCAAAACTATCATGTTGATTAAAAATAAAAAGTAACCATAACCTCACACATTAACTTTATTCAAACAGCACTTACAGGAAATGTAAAGTAGAAAAAGATTTCTGCCCACTTTACCTATGGAGACATGATAAACACGCAAAAAAAACTAGAAATTAAGCAAAAAGTAGCACAATAATTTAACTGAAAGCAACAAGGGCAAAACTGTCTTTTGTAGTTTATGGTACCTTAGAGTAGTGCTCATTAAATTTCGTTTGCTTGATAAATTCTGAGGAATATGAGATATCAGAGTTACTAGTAGGGTATGAGTGCTATAAGGGTATTGGGAGAAGTAGGATTAGTTAGGGGCAGGTCTTGAATTCTGGCCAAGAAACTGATATTTAACCCATAAAGAGATAGTCACTATATGTTATCAAATAGGAGAATGACACAAATGAGAAATGACTGTTAATTCCTGATGCATAGTAACAGTTGTGAGCTTTAGTTTAATGTAATATTTGTAATAAAAACGTTTGGCCAGGCACCATGGCTCATGCCTGTAATCCCAGCACTTTGGGAGGCCGAGGGAGGCGGATCACCTGAGGTCAGGAGTTTGAGACCAGCCTGGCCAACATGGTGAAACCCCCGTCTTTATGAAAAATACAAAAATTAGCCAGGTGTGGTGGTGCACACCTATAATGCCAGTTACTGAGGAGGCTGAGGCACGAGAATTGCTTGAACCCGGGAGACGGAGGTTGCAGTGAGCTGAGATCATGCCCTGCCCTCTAGCCTGGGCGACAGAGCAAGACTGTCTCTAAAAAAAAAAAAGGTTTCATTAAACTTAAGCTCATAAATGTTACTACATTTATAATGTAAATCTCCAAGATACAACACATTTTTGTTGTACTGCTCTATGAAGAGGATTACTTATTTTTAAAAGAAGTTCCGCATTAAAATTTATCCATATTTAAAACATTGGTGTAGGTGTCCCAAAAGAAGAAAAACTAATCTTCTAAAATGTACAAGAAACTATGCTTTTTGAAAATAAATTTGCAAGTGGTAACTTGATACCTACAAAGAAGCTAAGGCCAAATTAAAATAAAGTATATAGACAGACATCATAAACATCCTCAGATAGATTAGCAAGCTGTAGTAGTATGTTACATTTTACTGGGTATTTTATTTGGGAAGAAAGTGCCCAAACAGCTGCATGTATTTTTAATCTCTCTTATAACTCTCTGAGAACCAGCATGTTGGCATGGCTGTATATAGTAGTCACCCCTTACCCTCTGGGGATATATTCCAAGACCCCCCAGTAGATGCCTGAAACTGTGGATAGTAACCAACCCTGCATATACTATGTTTTTCGTATACATACACACCTATGATACCGTTTATTTTATAAATTAGGCACAGCACAATGCACTTTGAGGCAATTATTAAATAAGAGTTACCCAAACACTAGCACTGATTCCACGACAGCTGATCTGGTAACAGAGACGGCTAGCACATACGGTGTGAATACACCAGACAGAGGGATGATTCACATCCCAGGTAGATGGAACAGACTGGCAAGAGATTTCATCATGCTACACTGAATGGTATGTAATCTATAACTTATGCATTGTTATAGGAATTTTCTATTTAATATTTTCAGACCTCAGGTAACTGAAACCACAGAAAGCAAAGCCGTGGATACGAGGCGACTACTATGACTTGTCATCCATGAATAATTAAAAAGCATGTGAGAATCAATGTTTAAAATAGAAACCTGTATTCATACCTAAATATGAGACAACTCGATATCCCAAAGTCAAACTGTAAATGAGATATATATGAGGTGCAAATACTTCTCTTTTAACAGTAATAATCCATGAGATTTTTGTAAATGAGAAATTTAGTTTCTCAGGTGGTAGGAAAACCGCCAGTTGAGAATTCTAAGGCATGAAGCTAAGAGGTGACTTGTGTTGACCCCAAGCAACTCCATGATGCTGGGATTTCTAAGTCCTTAGAAATTCCTGGCTGGACCTTGTCAGAATGTTTAAAAAACTGTTCTCTTAAAAGCCTCCATCTGCCAGCATGTTCAAAGATTATAGAATGTGGTCTGGCTGCTCCTCAGGGCTCGCTCTATTAGGGGGCAGCCTCCCCACCAGTACACCAGGGCATTTGAGAAGGCTGGCCCTCCAAGCTGCACCTAGGCCATATACTCAACTGGCCTTCCTTATCTCTTCAAAATGAGTTTGCCTGTGGAGAGGTTACTTTGATAATGGGAAGAGAAGTAAGATATGGTACCCGCTTCTCTAAAGAGTTGGTATTCAAGTCGAAATAAATTGTTTCATTTTTCTCCAAAAGGCTGAGAGGCTACACTTTACTTGGATCAAAACAATAAAACACAGTCATTATTTAAGAAAATTTATTTCTACTTCTACAGCAGAAATACGGAAATGGTACAGGTTTGGGCAAATCATACTTTATGAAATGGATCCTCATACCACATCCTTTTTAATACAGGCACGTTGTAACATAATTCCTGGATTTTCAAAATCCAGCCAACACGGATACCTCTGCTACTCTGTTTTGGCCTTCATAGCTGCTTCCTCTCTCAGACGAGCTTTCTTTTCTAAGTTCAAGCTTGTTAAAGACTCGTGTCTTTGGGCAGCCTAAAGCAAAACAGATTTGAACAGGTGATTTGTATGCTGGTCAGGGGAGGGTGTCTTTACCTTGCACTGATGACAGCAGGTTAACAGAAGCATGGAGGCATGGAGTCCTCTGCTGCTTGGACACTGAGCACGGCAGTCTCCTCCATGTGCTTCAACTTCCTCGTATGCTTCCGAGAACAGCAGCTCATCCATTCAAACATAAGTAAGAAGTGCCACACCTCCCCTTTTTCTTCCCTTCTGGCCCCTTTCTTTCAGTCTTTATCCTCTCCTTTTCTCTTATACTTTCTTCTCATTCCACCCCACTTCTCTTTTATACTAAATACCTTCTCATTGCCATTTCTATCCTGTTTTTCTTCTTTCACTTTTCTTTGTTGCTACCATTTCTCCTTCCCCAACTTATCTGCATACTCAGATCCTTCTAGTTCCTCACTTCTCTTTTACCAAAAACATTCAGCTTTGGGAATCCCAGACTTTAACCAAATACTACCATTGATGATTTCCACGAGTATCTGTACTACAATTCCATCCTTTGAGTGGGGGAGGCAACCGTCCTCTTCCCTTGTTTCCCTCCATGTAAACAGTCAGATTTCTATGAAGCTTACATACTGGCCAGTTTCAAAACTTTTATACCAAATAAGTGAAACTAGCACCCTAAGCTGATATTTCCTTCTATCTGTGTAATTTCATATGTAAAAGAATTGGGTATGTGGGTGGCGGGGGGGAGAAAGGGAAGTTGATGGTGAGAGCAAAATACACAATGCTAATTTTTCTCTTCCAAATCACATTAAGTTCAAAAGTTCTCCATTCCAGTAGCATTTATGGAAATGGAAATTCCATAAAACTAAAATGTTACAATTTTATGGTAAAGAACAGGAGAAGAACTCTCTAAAATACACAGCATATACCCCTGGATGATGCTAGAAGAGATTCCACATGAATAATTTGCTTCTGGAGTATTTAAACTCAGATAGTACAATCGAGTATACAAAAGCAATGCAAATTTCTCAGAATCCTACAAGCTCACAGTCCTGTCCACATGTTTCTGCTGGTTTTAATCTGAGAACTATGCATGAGAGGTCAAAGAGGGAGACAAGAAAAAAAAATGAAGTGGGGTGGGAACAGAGTTTTCAAGAGAACTTCACCCAGTTCAGCACATTTGCCCCTTCGTACTCCCATGAGGTCAGCCTAAAATGGTCAGTATTTCCATTTAACTGCAAGACTGAAGACAGCCAAAAGTACATTTCCTTTTACTCTGGAATTACTGAGGATAAGAAAGTCAGTTAAGAGTGGGTATGTAGAAGGACCTTTTTAGTATCTTAAAGTAGTTGTAAGACATCACTTTCCACATGGAAACTGATATATAGAATTATACATGGTATTAAAAGAAGAATCTGACCAAAGCTGCTGAATATAAAAACAACTATAGCTTTATAGCAAGATAGTATAGTATGAGGTTTGGTAACCTGCAAACTTGGGTCTAAATTTTTATCTTGCCACTTGTTAGCTGTGTGAGTTTGGGAAAACTATTTACCTCTTAGGGTTATGGGGGTGATTAAGTGAGCTTAACAGTGCCTGTTACATAATAAGCACTCAATAAATGGGAGCAATTTTCCTATTACCTGAATTGGGTCTAGGTTCACATTGTGGCTCGTCATTAAGGAGATATGTGGCCTTGGGCAAATTACTAACGCTTTCTAAGCTATAGTTTTCCTCATCTATAAATCAGGTCCTAATAATACTTATCTTATAGTGTTTTTGTGAGGTTCAGATGAGATACCAGCTAGAAAAGTACCTGGAATGCAGTGAGTGTTCAATTAGTGATAGCTATTAATTATAATCTGTGCTAAAGATTTCTGGACTTGTATTCCTATGTACTACTTAGGAGCTGTGGTCCTTAGACACATGGCCCTGTCTGGCTGAGCTTCAAATAAAGAACCCCGCTAAGAAGCTCACCATGCTGAAGGCAGTTATGGTGAGGGTAAATACACTTGGGTACCAAGAGCACTCTGGAAATACGCAATGGGTTATTAAATATGCCAGTGTCCTATTTCTTAATTTACATTATGACATCTGCCATCAGCAACACTTTTTAAATTTACATTACACAAAATGAATTTAGTTCTTCTTCACCACGCCAAAGTTAGGATTTGCTATCTATCCCCAAGGATGATATTCCAGGCTTGTTCCCAATATGTCTTATTTTTTTGCTTATCTTTTCTCATGTAATGTAGAAAGTAGCCTCCTCTTCTCAGAGGGTAAATACAAGGGTCAATCCCTGATTTATTCTAGGTTCTTGGTGGAGAACATACACACTGGATAGAGAAGAAACCCCTTCTCACCTTCTTGCCCTCAATAACCATGCAGATGCATCCTACCACCGTCAGGGCAATCATTAGATAGCTGATCTTCACTCGCATCTTGTTCTTTGCAGTATCAAGCATCTCCAACCTAGTAATACAATGAGATCATGAGAGAAAGTTATTAACTTTTCCCTTTCTGAAGTTGCGCAGGATAAAAGGCTGTGTATAAATTCAAAATGTAGTAGTGTCTATAAATATAAATAGGGAGACCTAGAGATCTCTTCAAAAAGGGACTAGAGATCTCATAGGACTTTGGGGAGGATGAGGCATTTTTCGTAACTCATTTATATATAAAATACAAGATAGCACACAATTAAGTACAAAAGAAGAAAACAAAAAGAGAACAACAAAGCCAAAAAAAAAAAAAAGGGCAAGGCATATTAATCTACACTTGCTATGGTGGACCCCAATTTTGGCTCTCAGGTTTCCAAGCAGCCTATAAATGCTAGAAGTGAAACAGTCATTTCTCCCTGAGGTTCTTAAGAAGACATTATGTGATCTAGTCATCGTCTGAAAACATCTTGACAACAGATACTACAATAAACTTCATATGTTTCAACACAAAGCACAATTCAGAAAGATCAAACATTGGAGAAAGTTAACCAATGTGCTCCATATACCCAGCTTTTTGCTCTCTGTCTTGAACCCAGAATAGATTTGAGAATATCTAAAATAGTAGGAAGATCCTTTAAGCAATGCTCCTTAATATTTATCTTTTTAAACAAATGTTTTGCTAAAATTGAGTGACAGTGAACTTGATATTGTGGTCTTTGGCAAGTGCCAAAGTGCAGCTCTTCTAACCTATCCACTGAATACAGACCCATGTGCCTTAAAAAAAAGTTGACGGTTGGTTCATCATTCTTTTTTATTTTATTTTATTTTTTTTGAGACGGAGTCTGGCTCTGTCGCCCAGGCTGGAGTGCAGTGGCGCGATCTCGGCTCACTGCAAGCTCCGCCTCCCGGGTTCACGCCATTCTCCCACCTCAGCCTCCCGAGTAGCTGGGACTACAGGCGCCCGCCACTACGCCGGGCTAATTTTTTGTATTTTTAGTAGAGACAGGGTTTCACCGTGTTAGCCAGGATGGTCTTGATCTCCTGACCTCATGATCCGCCTGCCTCGGCCTCCCAAAGTGCTGGGATTACAGGCGTTAGCCACCGCACCCGGCCGGTTGGTTCATCATTCTTGTGTGAAAGCTAAGAGGCTTAACATAGAAGAGTCTAAAGAGAAGGCCAATCTACCTTGGTGATTTTGCAAGTAGGCAGTGAGTCATGGTTCTATTTTTAATTTACTTTATTTAAAGAGATGGGGACTTACCATGTTGCCCAGGCTGGACTCAAAATCTTAGACTGAAGCGATCCTCCTGCCTCAGCCTCCTGAGCAGCCAGGGCTATAGGCATGCATTGCCACACCTGGTGGTCACGATTCTGTTACCTCGGTGTCTGGCAGAACCTCAAGGCAGGGGATGTGGAGCCCTTATGGGGCCCAGGATTAACTTATGTCCTTCTCAGTAGATGTGTAAATAGGAAATGATTATCTCTAGATGATGGGATTGAAGTGCTTTCTTTCCCCTGAGATATTTAACATATATTACTTTTAAAATTGGGGAGGGGAGTACTTTAAAAATGCTTGGAAGGAGGCAAAGGGTCTGGGATGTTGCAGGTGGAAGGAGGAAGATGATTAAGCCATGTACAATGTGATGTAGCAGCTGGGACCTGTGAGGCAGCATGTGGACGGGGTTCTCCAGGCACTTAAGCTGGGCCTGCAGGCTGGCAGGAACCCAAGACAACTGCTAAGGACTGTCAAATTGGTCAGTTAGGAGCACCTGAGATTCCACTAACCACAAACTGACTTCCCATGTTGACGGTATTTTATGGGATTTGAAGTGCCATGATCCTCATGAAAAGTAATCCATCCCATAAGGGAGTAATAGGAACGGGCAAGTTAAGCAGTGCCTCTTCAGAACTACCAGCACAAGGATAAATGGCTGCCCAGGCCCAGAAAAGACCCTTCCAGAGTGATTCGTGACGTAGTATTTTGGGCCTGAGGGGATCTTGGAATCAACTATTAGGCAGACTGAGAAAGGTGTTCTATAGCAAAGCCTATACAGCATCTGCTAGGGCCATGGGTGTACACCAGCTTATTTTCTGCTGGTATAGGAAGAATTAGGGCATAGGCAAGAACCTGATGTCACTGTTATTTCCAGTATTCTCTTATTTCCCAGAAGAATACATGACTTGAGCTAAGAAAAACTAGGGCTTTCCTGCTGAAATAATTCTAGTTAAAGTAATGTGCTATCAATTTGACTGGCAGAAGCAGAAAAGCTCTATTAAAGCTGTTGTAAACAGAAAGTAAATACTACATATTTCCCTGGGAAAGAAATCCTGAATGAGCTCAGATCTTTTTCAGTCATGACTTGAAACCAGAGACCAGAAGATCCAGGAATAGTTTCTTGCCAACAGGGAACTTCCAAGAGCTTTGTCCAAAGTCCCTGTCCCTGAATAGGATGATGCCTCACAGGGGAGATGACATCTATTTCTCAGAATCTCTTTTTAGCCAAGATGCCAGCCAGTTAGGGTCTTTAACATGAGGCTAGGGCACTGGTTCTCAACCAGGGGAGATTCCCACCTCGCTGGTGCCCCTTGGACATTTGGCAGTGTCTGGAGACATTTCTGGTTGTCAGCACTGCGGCAATGCTACAGGCATCTAGGGGGCAGAAGCCGGGGATGCTGCCAAACATCTTCCAACAAATAGGACACCCCCCTGCCACAAAGCATTATCAAGCCCCAAATATCAATAGTACTGAGTTGAGAAACTGTGTTGGAGGAACCTGCACTCATCATCTACAAACTCTGAAAAAGTTCCAAGATCCCAGCCAAGATCCCTTCCCTTAGGTTTAAGGAAGTTGGTGACAGGAAGCACTCTTTCCTGAATTCCAGAATATTGCAATTAAATACTTTTATGCCTAAGGTTGAGTACTTAAGTGGATTTGGGGGAATATAGTCATTGTCAATGGTACTTAATTTATATACCTAGATTAAAAACAAACTTTAAAAAAGTCACACTTCTGTAGCCAGGGGATGAAATCAAATAATCAATTGACTTCAGAGTACCTGACAGTTCTTCACTAGTCACTATGTAACGTAACAATGATAATACACAGGTTTTCTAGCATTGTTTATATTCCAAGTACTTACCAAAGATAAAACATTTGGAAAAGTGAAAAATGTTTTCAAATTTGGTTGAAAAGTTTTAAACAGTTGGAACTCAGAGGCATTGCTTTTCCCTTAGATCAGTGAGAAATGAAAGCTGCTTGTAATACTAAATTCAGCACTCACGAGACAGTCTCTGGGATTTCATCTTCCTTTTTGAAGCGACCTGACCATACGAGGATCTTTTTCTGCCATTCCGTAGGTTTGTGTAAAGGCACTCTGTTGTAAGTGCCTATGAGAAAAACCAGACAAGAAATTTTACGTGTTTGAGATTGTAACTCTCAAATTTAACAACAGAAAAATGGTATTAGTGCTTTTTAACTAGTCACTAAACAGAAACACTGAGAAACCTGAAGTTAATTAGAACTTTATTTGAATGGAATTTCTTAGGATGCTTCATTTTCCAAATAAGATTATAAAATCCCAAGGAAACGGTGAGGAGCTTGTCTGACTTCAGTAGACTAAGAAAAAGTTTGTAAGGTACAATCAGATTTTACCAGATCTTGAATGTCAGGCTAAGGGGTTTAGACTTGATTGGGAACTACTGTACATTTTGAAACAAGGAAGAAACTAATGTCTTAGGAAGGCTTATTATCTGTACAATGGATGGAGAGAGAAAAGGGGGACAGGGTAGAGTGGGCAAAAAGTCCAAATGGGAGACTGTAATACAAGGGTGAGGGGATATTCTCTGAACCAGAGTTGTAGCAGTGGAAAGAGAGATGAAGTCAGTCTGAGGATGACTGAAAGAATGTGGAGACTGGTTAAGCCAAAGAGGAAGGAGTCACGAAGAAGCTCAAACTTGGATGACTAAGACAACAGCAGTATTGTAACTAAAAGAAGACGGGAAAAGACCCAGTTGGGCAAGGAAAGAGCATGAATACTACTTAAAGATTTGTTGAGTCTGAAGGGAATATATGCCATCTGAGTCATTTCATTAATAAGTCGGGAATAGAGATAAAAATCAGTGCAAAGGGAGAGCCAGTGAGGGTGATAAGGAGAAGGCCCTGCTTATATTTTTACCTAACGCATAATATCTTAATTTGGTTCATCTTTGGAGTTCTTTAAAACATAATTTCTGGACTACTATTTACTTTGGTGCATCCATTCTCCTACAGAAAGCTCCAGTCCAACCCTACAGGCAAGAAGATGAAAATGACAAATGCTAAAAATGAAGAAACTACTGTACATGTGCCCATGACCAATATTAGTACAACATGGGAGGTCTGCTGTAGGAACATGGGCCTACGTATGAGTAAAACATGAGAAGTGTGATGTAGGAAGATGGGCCTGCATATGAGTAAAACATGGGAGGTATGATGTAGGAACATGGGCCTCCCTCAGGCCTCCCGCGTTGCATGATGTAGGAACATGGGCCTCCCTCAGGCCTCCCGCGTTGCATGATGTAGGAACATGGGCCTCCCTCAGGCCTCCCGCGTTGCATGATGTAGGAACATGGGCCTCCCTCAGGCCTCCCGCGTTGCATGATGTAGGAACATGGGCCTCCCTCAGGCCTCCCGCGTTGCATGATGTAGGAACATGGGCCTCCCTCAGGCCTCCCGCGTTGCATGATGTAGGAACATGGGCCTCCCTCAGGCCTCCCGCGTTGCATGATGTAGGAACATGGGCCTCCCTCAGGCCTCCCGCGTTGCATGATGTAGGAACATGGGCCTCCCTCAGGCCTCCCGCGTTGCATGATGTAGGAACATGGGCCTCCCTCAGGCCTCCCGCGTTGCATGATGTAGGAACATGGGCCTCCCTCAGGCCTCCCGCGTTGCATGATGTAGGAACATGGGCCTCCCTCAGGCCTCCCGCGTTGCATGATGTAGGAACATGGGCCTCCCTCAGGCCTCCCGCGTTGCATGATGTAGGAACATGGGCCTCCCTCAGGCCTCCCGCGTTGCATGATGTAGGAACATGGGCCTCCCTCAGGCCTCCCGCGTTGCATGATGTAGGAACATGGGCCTCCCTCAGGCCTCCCGCGTTGTGCTCATATTGGTCATGTGCACATGCACAATGTGAACATAATGTGTTCTCTTTACATGGGAGGGTATGATATAGGAACCTCTTCTCTTTTGGGTTCTTTTGATTCCAAGTTTTTCTACTCTTTGGGAGCTACCTACTCCATAAATAGAAAAAAATAAAAACTTACGGGATGGAGCTCTGGGACTTTCCTGTGGTTTCGTGCAAAATCCATTTATTCTCTTCAAATCAGAGCTTCTGGTAAGCCTTAGAGATGAGAAAACATCTCTTTCACATAACCTAAAACAGCTTCCTAAAAAAGAGAGAAAAATGTTTCAAAGAAAGAAAGAAAGAAAATGTGATGTTTTCTCAAAATAAGAAATACCTGCAAGTTACGTTTCATTTATAAAAGTTCATTTAGGAAATGAATTTACTATATGTAAGATACACATACTATATTTAAAGTGCTATGCTTGATGCTGTTTTAAACTATAAATGTTTTATTGATTAGGAAATTAGGAATTTACAACATAAAAATGTTATCAGCTGTAAATTTTAAATAAGTACTTCCCACATGCGTCTTATCATAACAATGGCTCTGGTGGCAATATTATGTATTATGGCATCAGGGCTGTTTAGGTAAAGATTAGTAACCTCCCAAAAGTGATAAACTAGGTCACCAAGTTGCCAATACGATGCTGATAAACTGGTTAGGGGGCTGTAGTGGTCAGCAAGTGACTCTAGAAAGCCTTGCTCCTCGCCTCTGCCCGGCCGCCCCATCAGGGAAGTGAGGAGCGCCTCTGCCCGGCCGCCCCGTCTGGGAGGTGAGGAGCGCCTCTGCCTGGCTGCCACCCCGTCTGGGAGGAAGTGAGGAGCGCCTCTGCCAGGCTGCCCCGTCTGGGAAGTGAGGAGCGTCTCTGCCCGGCCGCCCCGTCTGGGAAGTGAGGAGCTCCTCTGCCTGGCCGCCCTGTCTGGGAGGTGAGGAGCGCCTCTGCCCGGCTGCCCTGTCTGGGAGGTGAGGAGCGCCTCTGCCCGGCAGCCCTGTCTGGGAGGTGAGGAACGCCTCTGCCCGGCCGCCCTGTCTGGGAGGTGTACCCAACAGCTCGGAAGAGACAGCGACCATCGGGAGCGGGCCATGAGGACGATGGCGGTTTTGTTGAAAAGAAGGGGGGGAAGTGTGGGGAAAGGAAGGAGAGATCAGATTGTTGCTGTGTCTGTGTAGAAAGAGGTGGGCATAGGAGACTCCATTTTGTTCTGACTAGGAGAAATTCTTCTGCCTTGGGATGCTGTTGATCTATGGCCTTTCCCCCAGCCCCGTGCTCTCTGAAACATGTGCTGTGTCAACTCAGGGTTAAATGGATTAAGGGCGGTGCAAGATGTGCTTTGTTAAACAGATGCTTGAAGGCAGCATGCTCTTTAAGAGTCATCACCACTCCCTAATCTCAAGTACCCAGGGGCACAAACACTGCAGAAGGCCGCAGGGTCCTCTGCCTAGGAAAACCAGAGACCTTTGTTCATGTGTTTATCTCCTGACCTTCTCTCCACTATTATCCTATGACCCTGCCATATCCCCCTCTCCAAGAAACACCCAAGAATGATCAATAAATACTTAATTTAAAAAAAAAAAAAAAAGAAAGCCTTGCTCCTTGCAAGCCACAAGTCCTTAATTAGAAATCAATTTTAGATGTAGTTTTGAACTATATATAAGTTTAAAACTATATATATAAGAATATATGTAGTTTATTTTAAAAATTTAAACTCAAAGCACAGATAGTAGTATTACAAACCCCTATATACTCATCACCCATTTTCAACAATGATCGCTATATGGCTAATAAATATCATTTAACCTCTAGAAAAACCCTGGAAGACAACCTAGACAATACCATTCTGGACATAGGAATGGGCAAAGATTTCACGATGAAGATGCCAAAAGCAATTGCAACAAAAGCAAAAATGGACAAATGGGATCTAATAAATTTAACTTTTACTGTGCAGAAACTAAACAGGTTCTGCACAGCAAAAGAAACTATCAACAGAGTAAACAACTAACAGAATGCGACAAAATTTTTGCAAACTATGCATCTGACAAAGGTCTAATATCCAGCTCTATAAGGAACTTAAACAAATTATCAAGAAAAAAAACACCAGCCCATTAAAAGGTGGGCAAAGGACATGAGCAGACACTTTTCAAAAGAAGACATACGTGCAGCCAACAGGCATACAGAAAAAAAAGTAACATCACCGATCACTAGAGAAATGCAAATCAAAACCACAATGCAATACCATCTCACAACCAGCCAGAATGGCTATTATTTATTTTTTTAGATATATACTATTTTAATCAGACTATACTTCCAACATTTCACAGATGAAATTATAATCACCTGAGCTTTTAAAAAATAAAAATTAGGCACAAATACACTTATTCATAATTGCACTGGCAAACAGTTCTTATGAGATACTTAAATCTTTGTGAAGAGATAGCCCCCTTCTTTTCCCATGTGCTCTCAAGTAAAGCCTGATCGCTCTCCCTGTCACCCATAAAATCTCACTTATGTTCCATTAACCAGGATCACATGAACTAACCTGAAAGAAAAGAACAGGAGTTCTCTGTCTATATAATAATGTTGGCAAAATAAATCGACATATGTTTAACAAAAGCACACAAAATAAGAGATACAATCGTAATTCTACTTTTGTAAATTTTATCAACAGACTCTCAAATGCCACACTTGATATACACATATAATAATAAGAAAAAATAAATGAAAAATGCATTTTCAGATATATTAAAGAAAATCACTGTTTTATGAAAAATAAGCAAAGCAGCATTACAGTTATTACTCAACTTTCAAAAGGTTACACAAGACTCTTGTTGGCAAATATTAGGATAAGACATTTTTATAGAAATATCTTAAGTATATATGGAAAACAAAACACATTTAAGATATTAAGATGTATTTATGATTTAAAATAATCTCTACATAATTATTCTGCACATCACGAGAATATTCAAGACTCTATTGAATTTCTCCCCAATGAACATCTCTATATAGTAACTATATCCTCAGTCTTTTGTTTTGTTTTGTTTTGAGATGGAGATTCGCTCTTGGTGCCCAGGCTGGAGAGCAGTGGTGTGATCTCGGCTCACCGCAACCTCTGTCTCCCAGGTTCAAGCGATTCTCCTGCCTCAGCCTCCCACGTAGCTGGGATTACAGGTGCCTGCCACCATGCCCAGCTAATTTTTTCATATTTTTAGTAGAGACGGGGTTTCTCCATGTTGGTCAGGCTAGTCTCAAACTCCTGACCTCAGGTGATCCGACTGCCTCAGCCTCCCAAAGTGCTGGGATTACAGGTGTGAGCCACCGTGCCCGGCCATTCTCAGTCTTTTTTATTTATTTATGGATTTAAGTTCTAGGATACATGTGCAGAACATGCAGGTTTGTTACATAGGTATACACATGCCATGGTGGTTTGCTGCACCCATCAACTCGTCATCTACATTAGCTATTTCTCCCAGTGCTATCCCTCCCCTAAACCCCCACCCCCTGATAGGCCCTGGTGTGTGATGTTCCCCTCCCTGTGTTCATGTGTTTTCATTGTTCAACTCCCACTTATGAGTGAGAACATGCGCTGTTTGGTTTTCTGTTCCTGTGTTAGTTTGCTGAGAATGATGGTTTCCAGCTTCATCCATGTCCCTGCAAGGCACATGAACTCATCCTTTTTATGGCTGCATGGTATTCCATGGTGTATATGTGCCACATTTTCTTTATCCACTCTATCACTGATGGGCATTTGGGTTGGTTCAAAGCCTTTGCTATTTAGTTTTACTCTTGTTGCCCAGGCTGGAGTGCAATGGTGTGGTCTCAGCTCACTGCAAACTCCACCTCCCAGGTTCAAGCGATTCTCCTGCTTCAGCCTTCCAAGTAGCTGGGATTACAGGCGTCTGCCACCACGCCTGCCTAATTTCTGTATTTTTAATAGAGACAGGGTTTTACCATGTTGGCCAGGCTGGTCTTGAACTCCTGACCTCAGGTGATCCACCTGCCTCAGCCTCCCAAAGTGCCGGGATTATAGGCATAAGCCACGGCGCCTGGGCAGAATGGCTATTAAAAAGTCAAAAAATAAGGGATGCTGTGGTGAGGTTTCAGAGAAAAAGGAACACTTACATGCTGTTGATGGGAGTATAAATTAGTTCAACCATTGTGGAAAGAAGTATGGTGATTCCTCAAAGACCTAAAAACAGAACTACCATTAGACCCAGCAATGCCATTACTGGGTATATCTCCAAAGGAATATAAATGTTCTATCATAAAGACACATGAATGTGTATGTTCACTGCAGCACTATTCACAACAGTAAAGACATGAATCAATCTAAATGTCCATCAATGGCAGACTGGATAAAGAAAATGTGGTCTTTTCTTTAGGCTGGGCCCAGTGGTGCATGCCTGTAATCCCAGCTACTTGGGTGGCTGAGGCATGAGAATTGCTCACTTGAACCCCGGAGCCGAAGGTTGCAGTGAGCCTAGATCATGACAGTGCACTCCAACCTGGGCAACAGAGTGAGACTGTGTCTCAAAAAATAAATAAATAAAATAAAAAAATATGGTACATATACACTATGAAATACTACATGGCCATAAAAAAAGAATGAGAGCATGTCCTCTGTAGGAACACAGATGGAGCTGGAGGTCATTCATTATCCTTAGCAAACTAACACAGGAACAGAAAACCAAATACTGCATGTTCTCATTTATAAGTGGGAGCTAAATAATGAGAACACATGGACAAACAGAAGGGAACAACAAACATTGGGGCCTGCCTGAGGGTTGTGGGTGGTAGGAGGAGAGGATCAGAAAAGATAACTAATGGGTGCTAGGCTTAGTGCCTGGATGACAAAATAAACTGTACAGCAAACCTCTGTGACATAAGTTTACCTATATTAACAAACCTGCACATGTAGCCCTGAACTTAAAAAATTTTTAAAATATCGTTTAACCTAAATTCCATCTACTATCTACCCCTTACTAGATTGTTTTAAAGCAAATCCCAAATATTATATTAGTTCATTCACAAATACTTCAGTATATATTTCAAAATCATATCTGAAATACTATTATAATTTTTAAATGTTCCTTATTATCAGTATATTATGATCAAATCCTATTAAGATGAAATTTCTGATAGGCTCATTTTTTTTTTTACAGTTGGCTTATTCAAAATGGGTGCACAAACTGAATATGGTTGATGCTTCCTGAGTTTCTTTACATCTATAGGTCTCCCCTCTTACATTTTTTTGATCATTTATTTGTTAAAGAAACCAGTCTTTAGTCCTATAGCGTCCCTCAATTTTAGATTTTGCTAATCACACCCCCATGGTGTTGTCCAACATATTCTCCAAACTCCTCTATTCCTTGTAAACAGATTTTTGAGGCTGGAAAGATTTAGATTAGATCTTTTAGCAAGAATGTCATAAGTGGTATTGTGTATGTCTTATTATGCCACATCAATGGGCATATGCCAATTTTGTCTCTTTTCATGTTAAGATTGATCAGTACATGCTATCAGTCTGATTCACCTTTTATAAAATTCCCCATCAACCTTTCATCTAATTTTTTTTTTAAGCAGACAACGGTGATTATTACCTAGATCCATTTATTTCATTAGGGATTGCAAAATGGTGGTATTCTCCCCTTTCACATTAACTATTTGGTTATCTTAAGGCATAAACCATGCAGAAAATGTGGACTAAATGCTGGATTCTTTCCCTTTATTTGCCAGTTTTAAAATGGACAAATTGGTTTTCTTGCACTTCCTTATGTTACATTTTTACACATGTGATGTGCTCTAGACTATTTCAGTTGTTCCTTTTAATCCCATTGGGAACCCTTCTAAGTTGGCTCCTGAGTCCTTTCAACACATCCTCAGTGGTCATTGATAGCTTTCTTTCTGGTAAGATATTCCAGACTGATTTTAAATGTTTTCTGCCTGACTTCGAATCACACATTCCTCCCAATGGGCTCTGGTTCTTTTAAAGAAATGTTTTTAGAGACTCGTTAGCGGGGGCTCATTTTTTTTCAGTTTGTCACTGTTTTTGCCTTTTCAGTGAACAAAGCTAGGAAATACCTTCATAAAATAATTTAAGAAATTAGTTTTCATTAGCAATTCTTACCTTCAGCTTTAGCATGAATAATTTTAATTAATTAAAATCAGAAGCAGAGACAACCAGAAATAGTTTTGATCAGGTGGGAGAAAAGGAGAGTAATTCTGATCTTGGGATTGTGGTGCAGATGAGGCCAGGTCTGGTATAGGCTCCTGAGAATCAGAAGACACCTAAGAGCCCGAGTCCCTAGGATGTGGAGGAGTGGAACAGAAATGAAAGCTGGAAAGGCACCAGAGAGAAATCTGACTAGGGCTTTGCCACTATATGATGCTCTAGATGACAGAAATGGAATGCCCAAGACTTGTATTGAATGCAGTAAGAGTGTGCCCTCAGACCTTTGTGGTTAAAAATGAATTTGCTAGTAGATAAAAAGACTGTGCCTTGGAAGTTCCAAACTCCCACTTGGGTGTCTTGCAGCCTCAGAGTTTGGAGCAATAAGGGGAGGTGAGAGAGGCAGCAGGAGTAAAATATGGTTACAGAGGCGGTTTTCCCAATGATGGTGAAAAGCATCATTTCCTTACTTTTCCCCCTTGCTGTTAAAAAAAAAAATCTTTTGAACATAACAATTTAAAAGACACTACTGTGGACTTCTCATGAAAATATGTTCCTGTTTGTCAAGATTTTTAAAATAATACTTTTATTGATACATAATTCCCTACCATAAAACTCACTTTTAAAGTGTGAAATTCAGTGGTTTTCATATATTCACTAAGTTGTGTATTGATCACTACTATCTAATTCCAGAAGACATTCATCACCCCAGAAAGAAATCCTCAATACATTAGCAGTCATTCCCTGTTTCCTCCTTCCCCCAACCCTTAGAAAGTCACTAATTTACTTTCAGTCTCTATGGATTTGCATATTCTGGACATTTTATATAAATGGAATCATACAACATGTTGCCTTTTACGACTGTCTTCTTTTACTTATATTTTCAAGGTTCATCCATGTTGTAGCATTTGTCAGTACTTGATTGCTTTTTATTGACAAATTTTATTCCACTATACCAAAGTTTGTTTACACATTAGTCAACTAATGGACATTTGGGTGGTTTCCACTTTTTGGCTATTATGAATAATGCTGTTATAAACATTTGTGTACAAGTTTTTGAGGAACATGTATTTTCATTTGTGGGGTATATACTAAGGGGTGAAATAACTGGGTGATATAACTCTCCATTTAATCATTTAAGGAATTACAAGACCATTTTCCAAGTGGCTGTAACATTTCACATTTCTATATATGAGGGTTCCAATTTCTTCACATCCATACCCACATTTGTTATTCTTTTTGATTATAACTGTCCCAGTAGGTATGAAGTGGTATCTCATTGTAGTCTTAAGTTACATTTATCTAATGAGTAATAACGAGGATCTTTTCATGTACTAATTGGCCATTTGCATATCTTCTCTGGAGAAACATCTATTTAGTTCCTCTGCCTATTTTTTTTTAAGTAGGGTTATGTCTTTTTATTTTTGAGTTGTAAGAGTTCTTTCCTTATCTGATATGTAATTTGCAAATATAGTCTCCCATTCCATGAGTATCTTTTCACAATCTTGATGATGTCCTTTGAAGTACAAAAAAATTTAATTTAGGTGAGGTCCAGTTTATCCATCTTTTCTTTTATTGCTTGAGCTTTTGGTGCCATATACGATGTCACAAAGATTTACTCCTATATTCTAAGAATTTTATAGTTTTAGCTCTAACATTTAGGTCCGTGATACATTTTGAGTTATACTAGTATACTTTATGTGGAAAGGATCCAAATTCATTCTTTGGCATGTAAATATCCAGTTCTCCCAGCACCACTTGTTTAAAAGACTATTCTTTTCCACACTGAGTTGTTTTAGCGCAATACAGAAAACCAATTGACTGTAAATATGAGAGTATATTTCTGGACTATCAATTCTATTCCACTGATCTAAATGTCTGTCCTTATGCCAGCACCACACTGTCTTAATTATTACAGCTTTGTAGTTAAGTTTTTAATCAGAAGTATGAGTCATCCAACTTGGCTTTTTTTTTTAAAGATTAGTTTGCCTACTCAGGGTCCCTTAAATTTCTGTATGAATTTGAGGATCAGCTTGTCAATCTCTGCAAAGACCCCAGCTGGGATTTTGTTGGGGATTGTGTTGAATCTGTAGATCAATTTGAGGACTACTTCCATCTTAAAAATATTAAGTCTCTCAAACCATGAACATGGGATGTCTTTCCATTTATTTGGGTCTTCTTTAGTTTCTTTCAGTAGTGTTTTTGCAATTTCCAGAGTACGTTTTAAACTTTGTTATTCTTTTTGATGTTATTATAAATGGAATTTTCTTCATGTTTGCATTATTTATTGCCCATTTATCTTGCATACTGCAAAACTGTTCAACATTTTGTCTAATAGGGTATGTGTGTGTGTATTCCTTAGGATTTTCTATATACATGATCATGTTATCTGGGAATACAGTTTTACTTCTTTTGCCACTTATTGTTTTTCCTGCCTAAATTCCCTAATGAGAACCTCCAGTAAGTACAGTGTTGAACAGAAATGTCTGTTGAAAATGGACATCCTTGTCATGTCCTGGCGGAAACGCAGTCAGCCTTTCACCATTAAGTCAGATGTTAGTTGTGGGTTTTTCATTTAATGCCCTTTATCAGGTTGAGGAAGTTCCTTTCTATTCATAGTTTCTGAGTGTTTTTATAATGAAGAGGAGTTGCATTTTGTCAAATGCTTTTTCTGTGTTTACTGATGTGGTTATGTGTTTTTTTCCTTTATTGTATTAACATGGTGAATGATGTTGAGTCAGGAGTCCTAACCTTACATTTTTAGCATATATCCCACTTGATCAGAGTCTATAATTTTTCATGTCACTGGATTCATTTTGTAGCAGTTCTTGAGGATTTCTGCATCAATATTCCTAAGGGATATATATGGGTCTGTAGTTTTCTTGAGATTTTTTTGGGGGGGTTTTGGTATGAGGATAATGTGGCCTCATCAAATGTATTGGGAAGTGATCCCTCCTCTTTTGTATTTTGGAAGAATTTGTGAAAGGTTAGTTCTATTTTTTTCTTTAAATGTTTGGTAGAATGCACAATTGAAGCCATCTGGGCCTGGACTTTTTCTTTGCAGGAAGTTTTAAAATCACCAGTTCAATCTCCTGTTACAGGACTTTTCAGATATTTTATTTTTTCTTGGCTTAGTTTTGATAATTTTTCTAAAAGTGTGTCCATTTCATCTGGTTTATGTAATTTTTGGCATAGAGTTGTTCATAGTCGCTCCTTGTATCCTTCGTGTGTTTGGCCACAGAGGTCTGTCTGGTTATCTTAGTGGTCAGCTAGTAACTGGAGAGACTAATAAATGCCTTTAAGTTTATTAAGTGTTTGCCTACGGGCTGTGTGTGCATGTTGGGGCACGTCTTCTACCCTCAGGCAGGCAGTCTGCAACACTGCCTTAGCCTTCTGATATAGTTTGGATCTGTACCCCCACCCAAATCTCATGTTGAAATGTAACCCCCAGTGTTGGAGGTGTGGTCTGGTGGGAAGTAAGTGGATCATGGGGGTGGATTTCTCATGAATAGTTTAGCACCATCCTTCTTGGTGCTGTCCTCATGATAGTGAGTTCTTATGAGATCTGGTCGTTTAAAAGTGTGTGGCACCTCCCTGATCTCTCTTGCTCTTGCTCTGGACATGTGACATGGCAGCTCCCCCTTCGCCTTCCACCATGATTGTAAGTTTCCTAAGGCCTCCCTAGAAACTGGACAAATGCCAGTATCATGTTTCCTGTACAGCCTGAAGAACCATGAGCCAATTAAACTGCTTTTCTTTATAAATTACCTAGTCGTAGGTATTTCTTTTTAGCAATGCGAGACTGGCCTAACACACCTTCCATTCGTGCTTGGACAGAGACTAAATGTGAGGTGAGAGCTTAGAGACCTGTCAGGTTTTTCCTGGAAAATGTGTCCAACCTTACACATATTACATTCTAGAAATATGTCAGAGCTTTCCGGATGTCAGGATGGACATCTCATTCCCCAGCTTCTTGTTTGACCCAGCTGTTACCCACTCCATGTTATGTCAAACAAGTGCTGCTGATTATTTTCAACAAATGCACCAGGGAAAACACTGTTTGCAGTGAATAAACTCCAAGTCAGGTGAAAAAAGACAAGCCCTGTGAGTGGGGTTTCCAGTGAACTGTCAGACAAGTCAAATAGTAACAATTCTCTGCAGCTGGAAGTTTTGGAGAACTCTAAACCCATTCTGCCTTCTTCAGTGCCTGCAAGGCTGCTGGTTTTCAAAGCAACTGTGATTTGTGAGGCTGTTGGTTTTCAAGGCTATTGTGAAGCTGAAAGAAGACAGGAATAAAGCAAGTTAAAACTCCACAAGACTTGCTGTCCTACCATGATTTCAGTCTTTTTTTTTGGATAAATGCTCCTCGGATTGTCACAAATGCCTGGTAATTTTCCAGAGTTCTGGAAAAGTTGCTTCTGCCAACTTCTGGCAGTGTTATCATTGCTTTTAGGTAAAAATGGATTTTCAGAGGTCCTTACTCGTGACACACCAGAATTTGGAATCTCTATTTGTGGTTACCTGCCACATGGTCTTTTTCATAAAAGGCCTCATTTATTTCGTTTTCTAGGGCTATAAATCCCAGAAAGCTTTGCCTGGATCTGGTAAACACAACATCAGTGCCACCTAGTGGAAAGGAGATAAATTAACTGCTTTTAGCTTGTTTCTTCTTTTAAAATGTGGATAATGCAGTGTTTCTTGTACCAAAGTTGATTTGAGGGTTAAATGGAAAAGCAAATATGGGAGCATCTGGTAAGATGCTTGAAACACAGCAGGCTCTCTAACTGTTAAGTTTATTTTTTTTTTGAAATATTATGTAAAACGTTAACTTTGATAAAACTTCTAGAACACTTTTCAATTTTACCCCTAATGTGGTCAGGATTTCTGACAAAGGTAATTATGCAGTTATGAGGCCATGGGAAAAGTCTATGAAACTCTTCAATAGATTTTCATAGCACTCAGGATTAAGACACAATTATTAAATCCTGTGATCCTCAAATTTTAGTGTTTTAGTGTTTCGTGTGAATCAGAGGAATGCTTTGTTAAAACACAAATCATTAGGCTGTCTACCTCCAGTTTCTGCATCCACAGTTCTGGAATGGAGGCTGGGAATTCGCATTTCTAACAAGTTCCTAGGTGATGCTGCTACTGCTGGTTCTGGACTATACTTTGAGAACCTAGGAGTTTCTCTCCCCTAAGATGTGGTTAAATATACATAACATAAAATTTACCATTTTAATTATTTTAAGTGTACAATTCAGTGGCATTAAGTACATTTACACTGCTGTGCAACTATTACTACTATCCATCTCCAGGACTTTTTCATCTCCCCAGAGAACCACTGGTTTAATGTGACCTACAAGGCCCCATCTCACACAATGCTATCCCATTTCTCCTTTGGCAGGCACTTACAAAAGGAACAAGGTTAACCGGCAGCAAGCTAGAAGGACTCTGCTCTTTAAACAGAAAAAGAATCAATAATTATTTCCTAAGACAGCTGTCCTTTCCCAACCCTCCTAATTACAGAACAAAGGCAGTTTAGGAGAACAGAAGACAAACCGCCTCTCAGCTAGCTCAGTTTGAGAAAAAATAAAGCAAACAATGCTAACATGTATACCTACTATCAGTGACATTGATGTATGCTGGAGTAATTCATTCAGCAAAGTACTTCCTATGTGCCAGGCATTGTTTTAGGCAATATTCAAAAAAGATAAAAATCTGTGCCAATAGAACTTGCATTCTACTGGGGAGAAAGTTATATATATGTTAGATACCAAGTGCCAGAGAGAAAAAAATTAACAATGGGGACATGAAGTATGTGTTTGGAATGGGCTGTGTATGAAATTTTACATAGGGTAGTCAGGAAGTCCTCTGTGAGAATGTCACTCTTGAAGGGAAGCAAGGGCTAGCTATGCAGCTATCTGGTGGAAAAATATTCCAAACAGAAAGAATTATAAATGCAAAGACCCTAAAAGATTCTAGAGCCCATAAAGAGGAGGCCAGTATGGCCAGAACAGAATGAATAATGGGAAGACAAGTAGAATTTGATGTGAGAGAGGTACCGAGGTAGTCACGGAGGGTAGGGACTTGGAGACATGAAAGGTTCACCTAGATCAGACTGTATGTCCCAACTTTTTCTTACTACAACTTCATATTGTATGCTAATAACTTTTACCTCCCTACAGTATAAATGCTGATTAAAACATACACAAATATTATCTTATTATAGATATTAGAATAATAGACTAATGTAAAAATATTTTTTTAAAGACGAGGTCTTGCTTAAAAAATATTTTTAAAAATGTTATCACTACATAGTGAAACCCCATCTCTACAAAAAATTCAAAAATTAGCTGGGTGCAGTGGCATGTGCCTGTGGTCCCAGCTACTCAGGAGGCTGAGGCAGGAGGGTGGCTTGAGCCCTGGAGGCAGAGGTTGCAGAGAGCTGAGATCCTGCCACTGCACTGCAGCCTGGGCGATAATGCCAGACCTTCTCTCAAAAATAAAATAAAATAAAATTTAAAATTTAAAAAAGTTATCACTAAAAAATGTCTGAAGTATTTGATGTGGTCTTGGTTTTTATTTTGCAATTATAACAACATGAAAGCATAAACAAGCTTTAATATCATTACTAAGACCTTCGTTTTCTCTCAGAGAGACAGAATATACTGACCAGACGTCCAAGCAAGAAATTTTCCGTCCTCTGGGGGATCACGATTAAAAACATACAAACCAAAAGAAAAACAGCCCTTTAACCCTCTAGCTGGACTTAACAGCTTGTCCCCGGCTGACCAGTTCTGTGTCTCCAGGGCCCTAGCAGGAAGTTAAGATGAAGCCTCACAGCTGTCTCTAAGGCTCTGGGTGGCAAACAGCTAATCGTAAGAGTAAAGGTTCTTAAACTTTTTTATCTATCGAAATCACCTGGGGCACCCTGTGAAACAGATTACTGGACCCAAATGATACAGTAAGTATGGACAGAACTTGAGAATGTGCAGTTCTAACAATTGCCCAGGTAACGGTGAAACTTCTGCTATGGGGGACCCATAATCTGAAAACCAGTGCCTTAGAAATATCATTGCTAGCTGAAGGCTATAGTGGTCAGCCAGGGTGAGGCTGGTTAAAGTACCAGCTTCTCTCCTGGTAGTCCCCTCCTTTCCATAAATATCCTTTCCAATCCCATGGTAGACAGTGAGGAAAGGTAGGGATGCTTTTTCTTTCTCAGAATCTTTCAAGGTCCGCTTGGAGAAAACTGTAGGTGATGTGACTGGAGATATGACAACTCTTCGGGAATCAGAGAATCAATATTACAACCCACTCCCCAGAGTGTCTATCTGAAACTCTCTAGGCCTTAGCTGTTGACCTGGGCTTTGTGACAGAAACAGACTCCCTATATCCGTTTTCTCATCCTTCCCTGCAGGCTTGGAGAAATACCAGTCTTCCTTCATTCTTAAGTAGTAATCCCTCTGCTGAGGGATGTCGTACCAAACTTATCCTTATTTTCCACTGCCTTTTTCCTGCCAAATGTTATCTCCCCCATCTTTAAAATCAAAACTAAAAAACGTATTTTTTTTTTTTTAGAGACAAGGTCTCACTTTGTCACCCAGGGTAAAGTGCAGTGGAGCGATCACAGCTCACTGTAACTTTGAACTCCTGGGCTCAAGCGATCCTCCTGTATCATTTTCTGGAGTAGTTGGGACCACAGGCAGATGCCACCATGTCTAGCTAATTAAAAAAATTTGTTTTGTAGAGATCAGGTCTCGCTGTGCAAAAACCTTTGTACCACCAAGTTGTTATACACCATGTTATTATGTAAAAAGCTTTTAGTAAAACAAACTTTAAATGATGAAAGTAACACTTGCTCATTACAGAAAATTTGGAAATTAAAAAAAGATGTGAAGAAAAATAAAAGCACTCATAATCATACCACTTAGGGATACCAACTTGGTGCATTAATATTTCTTTTCAGACCTTTCCTATACTTACATACAACATATACATTTTTCATAATCAGATAATACTGTATCTTGCTATGTCACAAATACTTTCCAAGATATTAATACTTTTAATAGCTGTACAAAACCTAACACACAGCTATAACCTGAATGTAGTAATTCCCTACAACTTGATTTGTTTCCAGTTTTTCAGTATTATAAGTGATGTTTCAATGAACAGTTCTCTACATACATCTTTGATGGTATTTCTGATTATTTTCTTAGAACAAAATCCTGGAAGTGAAGGGTAAAACGGTATGAACTCCTTTACGTTTCCATATATCCACCTTATCTATCTTATCTTATCTATCTATCTATCTAAACTACTTTCCAGAAAGGGTGACTACTTCTCTATCTATCTATCTATCTAAAGTACTTTCCAGAAAGGCTGACTACTTCAGTAACTTCTACTAGTAGTTAATGAGAATTCTGTCTTATTACTCTACAATAACACTGAAGGTCCACTATGTTGGACAAAGCATTCACTTGTTCTCAACAGGTCCTATTAACAAAATTCTTATTTCCTCTTTTTCATAGCTCAAATGATTGAATAAATGGCATGTATCTACTACTTCACTTCACCACCCACACTTTATTTTGCTACAATGTTTCCTTCTCCAATCATTTTACTAAAATTACTCTACCAACATTAGTGACCTCTTTCTAGTCATATGAATACATTTTTTTTTTTTTTTGAGATGGAGTCTTGCTCTGTTGCCCAGGCTGGAGTGCAGTGGTGTGATCTCAGCTCACTGCAAGCTCCGCCTCCCGGGTTCATGCCATTCTCCTGCCTCAGCCTCCTGAGTAGCTGGGACTACAGGCGCCCACCACCACGCCCGGCTAATTTTTTGTGTTTTAGTAGAGACGGGGTTTCACCGTGTTAGCCAGGATGGTCTCGATCTCCTGACCTCGTGATCCGCCCACCTCGGCCTCCCAAAATGCTGGGATTACAAGCTTGAGCCACCGCGCCTGGTCATGAATACATTTTTTTAGATTCTCATCATTAGCCCTTCTGACTCTACTCTTCCCATTTTTGTGGCCATTTGATTCTACTGATCTCATCTTTCTACAAGGATTCAATGCCTCCTTACATTGTACCACCATATTCTCTCACTTCATCTCCAACCTCTATGACCAATCTTCTTTAATGTCTTCTTTCCCAGTTCCTATTATTTATACCATGTCATACCTCCAAGGCTTAGTCCTTGCTTCTATTCTGTGCTACTCTCTGGAAGGACTCCTCCATTCTGTTTTAAAAATCAACTCCAGACTAATTGCTCCCATATCTTTATCTTTATAACTTTACTCTTCCTTTGCCCTCAGATCTTCAACCTCTCACAACCTATAACTCAGTGCCACCTAAACCTACTCAATAATGCACCATCTTCTCTGCCAAACTAACACAAATCTTTGATGGTATTTCTGATTATTTTTCCAACTTTCTTATTTCTGACAATGAGGCAATACTTCTGTAGTCCTCAACATTAAAAAACTTGTCTTTAAGTCCTTCCTTACTCAGTATCTCCAAACTCATCCTTTCTTCAAGACACTTCCTAAATATATTCGTTATTTCCATCATCACCTCACACATCAGTTACTGTAATATCTTCATAGGTAGCAGCAAATCAACTGGTATGTAGTTGCTGTGTTAATTTTCCAGAAATGTTTCTTGTGTTACTTCTCCTGCTAAAAGGTTTTTTTGGTCCAAATTCACTCGGTTCAAACTTCTCCAAACACTACACTTTATCTCCTATTACCTCCTGATCAAAGCCCTAAGGTAATCTTTCCTCTCTCATATCCTTTTTCAGACTCATTACCGTCCCTACATGTACTCACATCACTCTCACACCCCTTCGTTTCAATGGAGCCTTCAAGAATCTCAGAATTCTTGAAGCCAATGGTATATTATATATGTTTGTTTGTTCATTGCAATAAATCAGCCCTAGGAGTGGGGCAGTCCATTCATCTTAGAGCCTTCACAGTATACATACAGGGCATCCATTGTATACTCAATAAATACTTGCTTGGTAAGACCTGGAAAGGAGCGATAAGCAAAGCCAAAGGTGGGGGTAGTTAAAATGGGTATGTTCTCATTTAGGTTTGGTTAGCAAGAACAAACAAAAAGAACAATAAGGTGGCAGAATGCGGTAGAAATAAAATCAGAATGGGAGCCAGGGGATATTGGCTATGTCCCAGGTCTGTACCTGTTTGATCCTTGGCAAGCCGATTCCCTTCTTGGCCCTTAAGTTTCCTCATCTGTAAAAATTAAAGGACTAAATTACCTGACTTCTAAGATACCTCTCTACTCTAATGCTCTGAGATGTGGGTTAAACTAAAAGGAAGGCAGCCCATAGTCCATTACATTGGTAACAATGACGGTAACAAATTCATTTTCAAATCTGACCAGTCAACAGAGTTTAGGGCAGCAAAACTTTCTTTCAAGAAGAAACATTCTTGTAAGGTCATTCCATTCCTTTGAACTAATAATCATTCTGTGGAAAGATACACTATCCTAAAAGTTATATCTATTTTATTCTTTCAGGAGAAAACAGGTGTGAAAACTCACCTTATATTTGCAGCATGTTCCAAGATATTTCCTAGCATCCTTCATCCAAAAAATATGTATTGCCTGTCTACTATGAGCTGAACACCAATAAGTGGTAAGGATTGAGTAAAAACAAAACAGATCCAGTGTTTACCCTTACGAAACCCAGCATAGTGTGGGTAAATGGCCATTTAGTTCCTAATCATCTGTATCAGTGCTTTTTAACTTAAAGAGCATGAACTCCTCTGAGTAGCAGATATAAAATATGGACCCTCTCTCTCAAAAATGGTATACAATCATAAAAATTTGAGAAGTTCACAGGACCTCTCAAATGTGGAGGTGTCCAGTACCACAAGTTAACAACCCTGATCTTTATCTACAACTACATCTACAAAACAACAAATTTGAGCTCATAAAAGCCTATATTATGTTTGCTATATTGTTTGCTAAGGGAGTATACCAAAGATTTCCAACAGAAACAAAAGTAAAGGTCCATCATTTATAAGGTTAAGTTTTGATTATCTGAAATTTCACTTACCTAGAGAATCTTATTCCAAATATTCTGGATAAGTAAGGTATGCCTAGATTATGCTTCTTTTCTTTTTTTTTTTTTTTTTTTTTCAGAGACAGGGTCTCACTCTGTTGTCCAGACTGGAATGTGGTAGCACGATCGTATTATAGCTCAATGCAGCCTCAAACTTCTGGGCTCAAGTGATCCTCTTGCCTCAGCCTCCTGAGTAGCTGAGACTATGGGTTTGAGCCACCATGCCCAGCTAATTTTAAAAAATTTTTTTTGTAGAGACAGGGTCTTGCTAAGTTAGCCAGGCTGGTCTCAAACTCCTGGTCTCAAGCAGTCCTCCAGTATCAGCCTCCCAAAGTGCTGGGATAGCAGGTGTGAGTCACCACACTGAGCCTACATTTCTATTTGATCTATCATTCCTTTGGCTAAGGCTGCTTATTAAAGCAGTCTTCTTTCTTGAAAAGCCATTTGCACATGAAGGTGTACTTTCATTTCAGAACTAAATCTGCATTTCATGACTCTTCCATTTCAGATTAATGAGATCCAATTAGTCATGACAAATTCACACACGCACAGCCCCTGAATGAACAGCTTGAACAACAGCAAAAAGTATAAAAATTCCAGAATTAAAGGGTACCCTCTCCTGGCTCTAACATTTTCTGGCAAAGGGATCCTGGACAAGTCATCTCAGACCTATGTTTCTTCATTTATAAAGTGTGGGAGGAATAAGACTTACCTGAGAGGGCTGCTATGAGAAATCCATCCAGCAAAATAATGTATATGAAAGTGTTTAGCTATGAAGTGGGTGAAACGTAGTAGGTTGTTGCGGAGTTGCTCACAAAGCATCAGACATTCGTGGAAGATCATATGGAGAGAGCTGCTCATATAACATCCTTAGTGTGCTATTAAAAATTTTATATCTGAAGTAAAATAAATTGTTCTTGAATCACTCAAGGAATTCTGCTTTGGTTAAGTGGTCAATAGTGAAGTTTTTACACATCAGAAGTTTGCAGAGATGCAAAAATAAATTTATGCAAGATGCATAAATATATTCTCAAAGCAAGAAGATGAACTACTTACAATATACTCAGTATTAGTTCCAAGATGTCAAAGTAATTCCAAGATGTCAAAGTTCTTTTCATGCAGTCCATTTTAACTTTTTTACAGAGCAATGATCCTTTCACTTGCCTTGTTGAAAAGCTTTATAATGTTAATAGGATGTACAGAAGATATTTTAGGTGAATTAGTTCAACAAAACTGACAAAATCAATGAAATCATAGTATTGAGGATTTTAGTGGAAGAAGTGTTTGCTTTTAAAGGAAGTAAATATAATACTACTCTCTAGTTTGAGACATGTTTTCCAGTCCATTCTCCACTGGAACACCAGATAAGCTGTGTAAAGGATAATCCTGAGGTGGGGAAGGTTATGTATCAAACTTGTGAAACTATGCAACATTCACTCTTTTTTTTTGTATTAACTTCATTTACATTTACAATATACATTTATGTTATTTGAATAGCCAAGTTTGGGGCTATTTTTCCTTTAAAAATTGAATTAACAACTTTTTAATAATGTAGTGCGTGCCATTGAACAAAAGATCTCTGGTACCTAGAAAAGAGTCAAAATGCAAGCCCTCTGATTTCTCAACCCCTACTATGCCAAGGCTCTGCTGGTTCTCCCCCCAAAAAAGAATTAAGCTTTCATTACCTAAGTCCAAAATAGTCATCACACAAATGTCTACCACCAAAACAAACTGCAGATCCTTCAATTACACTTTCCTCCAAGAAATGCGAATCAATTAATTGCATAAGTGTTTAAAAGTAATGTAGCCTCCATTTTAAGAAAACAATTATTATTAATCTGTAAGACCTAAATCCTTGGCCTAATCAGACATTTAATGAGTGGGGAAACTTCAGACTGGAGGTTTTCTGGGATAAACTCCAGAGAGGAAGGAGCAGGGGGAAGAGGGAAGACTCAAGGAGAGCAATAGATAGGGGAGGTTAGGGTGGAAAGCTGAATGCATGGGTAAAGGGGAGGTCTAGGGATAGTAGGTGCTTTGCAGACTGAGCTCAGGGGAGGCTGAGGACGGGGGTGGGGAGAAGGGTAGGCGCGTGGGCAATTAAGTTGGTGGGAGCTGGGTGGACGGAGATGAGGGTAATTCACGGGCAGTCTCCAATGTCTATCAGCAGCTGCTCACCTAGTTCTCTCCCACATGGCCACTAAGTAGGTAGGATTCCGAGGAACCGAGAAAGTGCGTCGTGGAATGGAGCCACTCCGGGGCCCAGGAAGGCTTCAGGATTCCCCCACCCGCAGCGGCCGGGCCAGCTCCCCTACCTCCCATATCCCGACCGACGTCTCACCTGCTGCCAGGCGCAGACCGCTGAGGCTCCCCATGGCCACCTACTACTCCGCCGACTAGCGCAGAACTTCGCCGGGGACGGTAGCGCTGGTGAGCTCAATGTCACCCAGCGTTGGAGTGGGAAGGACGCACGCGGCGCCGGGGGGCGGGGCGTGCGCGACGCGGTGTACAGGCCTGCGCCAGTGCCGGGCGTGCAGGACGTGCGCGACGCGCTGGAGACCGGCGGCGCCAGCCTAGTGTCCCTGGCGCCGCGTCCTGAGCCAGCCTCGGAAATGGTCCTGTTGAGTGTGGCGCCGTGGGCCCTTGCCCTAGCGGATATGTATCCATGGAAGTATCTGTGTGAAATAGAAAGGAAATGTGCAACTTTCGTGAGCTGTAAACTCCCGAAATACACCAGATAAACCAGTATTCCAATATGCCGCTCTTCCAGTGTTTTCAATGAACATATGCTTTTATCAGAAAACACGTAATTGGACTCAGTGCTCAGTGGCCCTATCTCTTGTTGGAGCATCCTTCAGGCTAATCTGAGAAATTAACATGTATGTTTTCAATTTGTTTCCTATCTACCTATTTTCTAAAAACATTTGATCATCTCCATCCTAAACACTTTACTCATACCCACCCACACTGCCAGAAATGCCGTTTTTTCTTGACGTTTCTTAGTGGTCCCAAATTCTTAACAAAGACCCCTCTGCTTCAGGGTCGGGGGAGGAGGTTAGGCACTGGAGTGAGAGGTATTAGAAAGGCCTCATTTGCCTAGATTTCTTTCAACGACCTGGTAGGGCAACCACAAGGAAATTGTTTCCCTTTTGTGAAAAGATGGGATTGGAGTAAACAGTCCGTTCAAGGTCTGACAATCTTTGATCCATGTATCTGGCCCAGTTCCAGGAGGACATGTTAAAAGGGTTGGGACAGCAAGGTGACAGGTTTCGAGGTGGATGCGGACCACGTTGAAGTCAAGCCTTGCACTCAGCTTTCCTAAGGATTCCCCTCGTACTATATTTTTTGTCAGGCGGCTCCGCGGTCACCTTTGCTCCGCGGTGATTGGCCTGCAGCGGGGTCCTCGTGTTTGTCCAATATGGCGGCGCCCACTGGCGGTGTGAACTGTGAGGAGTTCGCCGAGTTCCAGGTGATGGGGTTTTCCTCATGTGGTAGGCATGTGCCTCCTTTTGTCCCCAGACCCTATTCCCTGCTTTGCGAGGGAGTATGAACCAGCTTTGGAAAAAGCGGGCAATTCAAAGCTCTTTTCTCGAGCCATTGGAGGTCATGGGGGGCGCGGGTTTGGCCTTAGGGAGCGAGGCTGCTCTGTAGGAGGAGGGCGGAGCGGGGGTCATAGTTCTCTCCGCGGCTCTCAGGCCTTGACTGGGAAGCTCTGGGTAATCCGCGGTGGTAAAGCTCGGGATCCGTGGATAAGGATTGTAACAATCTTGTAGCAGTTCACTGAACTCAGTTTCCAGCTTCTGCCATTCCTCTCCTACTTTTCTAAGTAGAGTTTTTGTGGGAGAGAAGAAGGTGAAGAAGAGCTATTTAGTTGATAAGACAAATACTTGGTACAATTTACTATTTTTGTGGGACAGGACGTGTGGAAGCTTGGAGGGAGGATTAATTATAGTACCTGCTGTAGTGTCATTGCCCATTAGAGAAGATGTAATATTTAAAGGTTCTGCCTTTTTATGTTCAAATATCAGAGATCTAGGGCTAATTATTAACACGTGAATTCAAGAATAGGGATCTGGTTTTAACCAAGTTGCCATTAAAGTTATCTGTTCCAATTCAGTCATAAATGTGCTTCTGTTTAGTTACAAAGTTGAATTCTAAAATCATGATCTTAAATATGTATTGCATTATTAACTAACCCAAGATACTGAAAAATTGACCTATCTATAGTAAGCTTTGTACTTTGAACGATTTGAAGGTAGTGGTATTCTTGAATACTGCCTCAGCCTCCCTGTAGCTAGGACTACAGGCACGTGTCACCACGCCCGGGTAATTTTTTAAAAGAAATTTTGTAGAGACAGTGTCTCACCAAATAATCCTTTTGCCTCATCCTCCCCAAAGTGTTGGGTTTACAGGCGTGAGTGACCACGCCCGGCCTAGTGTTTAAAATTTTTGCAACTCTTATTTTTTCATTATAAAAATTAGATTTAGTACTTCTGTAAAATATCCTATTTCCAAACTGAAATAAAATCCAGAAAAGAATGTTTAAAATCGAGTGCATAGAATCCCATTTTAGCATGCATTCAAGAATTTATTGGATACTGTATTAGTCCGCTAGGGCTGCCATAACAAAATACCACAGACTAAGTGGCTTAAACAATAGAGATTTATTTTTTCACAGTTCTGGAGACTAGAAGTCCAAGATTAAGCTGCCATCAGTTTCTAGGCTATACAGTTTGATTTAAGGGGGGAAAAAGAGTGTCATCAGAATTAGTCATAGTAAGGCTTCTCTTCCTGGCTTGTAAATGGCTGCTTTCTCACCATGTCTTTTCTATGTCACTATCTCTTCTCTGTGCCTGCACATGGAAGGAAAAGGATCTCTGCTATCTCTTCCTCTTCTTTTTTTTTTTTTTTTTTTTTTTTTTTGAGACAGAGTCTCACTCTATCCCCCAGGCTGGAGTGCAGTGGCACAATCTTGGCTCACTCCAACCTCCACCTCCCGAGTTCAAGCGATTCTCCTCCTGAGTAGCTGGGATTACAGGCGCCCACCACCATGCCCGGTTAATTTTTGTATTTTTAGTAGAGATGGGGTTTCACCGTGTTGACCAGGCTGGTTCCGAACTCCGGACCTCAGGTGATCCACACCCCTCTGAGCCTCCCAAAATGCTGGGATTACAGGTGTGAGCCATGGCACCCAGCCTATCTCTTCCTCTTCTTATAGGGACATCAGTTCTATAGGATTAGGGCCCACCCTTATGACCTCTGTTTAACCTTTATTACATACCTCAAGGCCCTATCTCCAGATACAGTCATGTTGGGGATTAGGGATTCATGAATTTTGGGGATACATAATTCAACCCGTAACAGATACCTACTAGTCTCCTGGCACTTGCAGAAACCCAGTGGATGGAGTATAAAACAAGGAACGTAATCTAAGTAGGGCTATAAAATGTAGAAAATATTGAAAAAAAAAGAATAAAATGCTAAAAGAATTTAGAGAGAAACAAATCAAGAGATATGGTTGAGTTGGGCCTTAGGCAGGCAGGGACTAGGGGTATTCTAGGCAGAGGCAATAGGATAATAGACAAAAAAGTTTTATGTATTTAAGGGAAATAGAAAATCAGTATTGCTAGAACACATTATTTATACAGGGGCACATTGGAATTACACAAGATTGCAACCAGATTTATGGAAAGCCTTGTGTGTCAAGTGTGAGTTAGGGAGTCCTTTTTGGGCAGAGGAGGGAGATGATCAAAGAGGTGCTTTAGGAAGATTCATCACTACTGCCAGTGGCTTTCTTTAGGCCCCTATCATTTTTGGAACTAGCTTTGCAACAGGCCTTCCTATCTTCTGGCACTTTTTTTCTCTACTATATTCCCCCTTCAATCTATTCTCCATAATACTGTGGCATATGCTATTATGTTCTGAATTTTATAATGTAAGCTATGCTTTTAAGTTTTAGGTTCATATAACTGATCTAAACTTCTTAACATGGCATATAAGACCTTTTAAAATCAAATCCCAAAGTGCCTCTTGTCATGTCTCTTATCATTGTCCTCATACATGTCTCTTTCTTCCTACCCACCCCCCAGCACTTCAACATGCATGTTTAAATATTAGTATTTCTATTAGGAATATTCATTGACACATAAGTGATTTTTGAATCACATTGTAATTAGGTGCATACTAAATAGGTTATTTTCTAGCATCAATGATGGTTTCTTTTATGCTTACAGGGCTGCTTTCTATTCCTGTCCTTGGGGATGCTGGGTGTTAGAGGACTCTGGCAGTTGTAGACAAGTTTGTGTTTCTAGTTTGGGGGAAGCAGCGTGGGAGCTTTGTTGTAAAAATAGAGTTTGAGGAACTAGATCTGTCTGAAAAGAGCATCATGTAAAAGGGACCTTGATGTCAAGTACCAATGACATTACTTCTGGGTACCATCAGGCAAACGGAGAGGAGAGGAAAGGTTAAGGGAGTTCCATATCATTCTTTGGAGTACACTGTATTTTAGTTATATAATGGCCACTGTCCTACTCCTCACCCCTATGTACCCTAAAAAATATGTAGAATTATAAAATAACTTTACCTGAGAATGAATCTTAGGAATAGACTATAGTATAATTGTAGGGGCAATAGAAAGTTTTCTCTACTCCTGTGCACTACTAAATATAGGCACTCCTTCAATATCTAAATTGCCTTCCAAGAGGATGAAATTTTTACCCCACCAATTAGAGAGAAGACATAAAATGCATTCCAAGAAAAACGCCTGCATAATTTCAGAGTCAGCCTACAATGAGAGGTTCATGATATATCAGATCTCTTCTTGTTTTGAGGAGGATGAAAGATAGAAGAAGCTGGGGGTACTACAGAAGTTATAAAGTTATCTTTGGCTGTGATTTAATGTTTAGAAGCTCATGAGGGTTCTACACAAGATGCAGCCTTCAGAGAACCGTTGAACTGTGTGTATTTCTGTGTTATTTCTGTGGACAGGTGTTGCAGTTTATTGTGTATGATGTCTGTTCTGTTCAGGGGTGTCTTCTATGTATTTTCTTGGTGAATTTCTGTGGACAGGAGTGTATGCCATTGGGGCTAGGCCTCAGGTAGGTAGTCAGTAATTACTTATGGATGATCCACATAATTCAATGACAGCATTTTTGTGCCTTCATTCACCTTCGTTTGCTCACAATCTGTGAGGGCAGCCCGAACTTTTGCCTAGAACCTCTTGGAGTTGCCTTAACAGCTTTGGCACTTTTTTCCCTGTGAAGAAATGTGAGCCTGGTGAGATGGTTTACAGTTCTTTTCCTTCTCCCTTTTCAATTTTGAAAGAAATCACTTCCTGTCTCATTACACCACAAACACACTGGGGGGCCACTATGTTGGACAAAACATTCACTGTTCTCAACAGGTTCCTATAAATAAAATTCGAATCTCCTTCTTTTCGTAGCTGAAATGATTGACCAAATGGCATGCCTCTACTACTTCATCACCCACACTTTATTTTGCTACAATGTTTCCTTCCCCAATCATTTTACCTCCCTTTTTTTCTTTCTCTTTAGCTTTTCTGGTATCTCTTCTGTGACATTTAAGAATGGCATACAGTTTCAGCAATTCCTGAACGAGTACATTAGCAGTTTAGGGGTTGTCATTATATTTTCTAGAATATAGCACTGTCCAGTAGGACTTTCTGTGATGGTGGAAATGTTCTGCATTTATGCTATCTCCATATGATAGCCACTAGCAACAGGTGGCTCTTGAATACTTGAATGTGACTAGTGCAATTAAGGAACTAAATTTTAAACTGCATTTAATTTTAATTTAAATAATCTCACGTGGCTAATGTCTGCCATGTTAAAGGCAAGCTCTAGATCATATATTGATAATTCTGTAGTACACACAGAAAAGTTGATACACAGTCATGCTCCACATAATGACATTTCAGTCAGTGACTGACTACATATACAAAGGTGGTCCCATGAGATTATAACACCATATTTTTACTGCACCTTTTCCATATGTGGATATATTTAGATACACAAGTATCACTGTGTTACAGTTGCCCACAGCATTGAGTACAGTAACCTGCTGTATAGGTTTGTAGCCTAAAAGCAATCATCTATACTATATAGCCTCAGTGTGTAAGTAGGCCATACCATCTAGGTTTGTGTAAGTACGCTCTATGATGTTCACACAACAGAATCACCCAATGACACATTTCTCAGAATGTTTCCTTGTCATTAAGCACTACATGACTATTTGATAATCCATAGGTTCCATTGGTAAGACAATAAAATTGATGGACTCATTACATAGTTAATGTGGATAGATTCCCATTGCTATGTAAGGAACTTAGTAGTATGTCCAAATTGTTTTATTGGAGATGAATCCGGCTAAAGTGTTCAAACTCAAAACTGGTTAAAGTTCAGAGCCAATAAAAATCCCAGGAAATGTCAAAGGACGTAATCTTTCAGCTGGATTGCTGCAGTCGTCTAACTGATCTTTTGACATCTACTCTAGTTCCTCTCCAGTCCACTTTAACCTAAGCAGTCATTTTAGAACACAGATCTGATCATGTAACCTTAATCACAACAGAAAACACATGTTTTGTTCCCTGTGGGTCTCAGAAAAGACTAAAATCCATCATATGACCTCTAATAATGGACCTCATGTTACACCATGTTTTATCTTTCTTTGTGTACTTAAGCCACATTACCTTTTCAGTCCATTAAACACTCTATTTATATGGCTCTCTTTAAGGTCACCCATGATTTCCGTCCTGCTAAGTTTAAAAGTTTAATTTCTATTCATATAATCATTTATTTATTCATTTACATTTTTTTGAGACATAGTCAACAAGGCTGGAGGGAAGTGGCACATCATAGCTCACCGTAACCTTAAACTCCTGGGCTCAAGTGATCCTTCTGCCCCAGCATCCCAAGTAGCTAGGACTGCAGGCACATGTCACCATGCTTGGCTAAATTTTTTACTTTTGTGGCGACAGAGTCTTACTATGTTGCCCAGGCTGGTCTTGAACTCCTAGCCATAAGCAGTCCTCCTGCCTGAGCCTCCCAAAGAGCTGGGATTACAGATGTGAGCTACCGCACCTGGCCCCATATAATTCTTGAGTTAGTAACATTCAACACAAATGACCAATCCCTCCATTAAACCTTTCTTCTGACTTCTGTGATATCACAGAATTTTTCCTTTACTTTTAGATGCAAGAATTCCTTAATCATTGGCCCCCTTCACTTTCTACAGTCTCCTCGAATGATCTCTTCTAGTTTCATGGCTTTAAAGAACATCAGTTTATTAATATAACTCCACCCCGATCAGTGTCAGACTGGCATATTCTACTTTCTATTCCACTCTTCTACTCAGATATCTAATAGGCATCTCAGATGTAACAAGTCCAAAACAGAGCTTTGTTTTTTGTTTTTTGTTTCTTTTAATTTTTAAAATTTTAGATTTGGGGGTACATATACAGGTTTCTTTTTTGAGATGGAGTCTCGCTTTATCACCCAGGCTGGAGTACAGTGGCACAATCTCAGCCCACTGCAACCTCTGCCTGCTGGGTTCAAGCAATTCTCCTGCCTTAGCCTCCCAAGTAGCTGAGACTACAGGTGTGCACCACCATGGCCGGCTAATTTTTTTGTATTTTTGGTAAAGATGGGGTTTTGCCATGGCCAAACTGGTCTCAAACTCCTGACCTCATGATCCACCCACCTCAGCCTCCCAAAGTGCTGGGATTACAGGCGTGAGCCACTGCACCTGCCCGATAGCCTTCTAATGTACCCATCACACAAATTATGAACATTGTACCCAACAGGTAATTTTTCACCCCTCACCTTCCGCCTTACCCTTGCCCTTTGGAGTCCCCAATGTCTATTCTTTCCATCTTTATGTCTATATGTACCCATTGTTTAGCTACCACTTACAAGCAAGCACGTTTGGTATTTGATTTTCTGTTTTGAGTTATTTCACTTAATGGCCTCCAGCTCCATCCATGTTGCTGCAAAGGACATGATTTCATTATTTTTCTTCCTTTTTTGGAGACTTGGAGACAGAGTTTCGTTCTTGTTGCCCAGGCTGGAGTGCAATGGTGCGATCTTGGTTCACTGCAACCTCCACTTCCCGGGTTCAAGCTATTCTCCTGCCTCAGCGTCCCAAGTAGTTGGGATTACAGGCACCTACCACCACACCCAGCTATTTTTTTGTATTTTTAGTAGAGATGGGGTTTCACCATGTTGTCCAAGCTGGTCTTGAACTCCTGACCTCAGGTGATCCACCTGCCTCAGCCTCCCAAAGTGCTGGATTACAGACGTGAGCCACCACGCCTGGATGATTTCGTTATTTTCTGTGGCTGCATGGTATTATATATATATGTGTGTGTATACATACACCACATTTTCTTTATCCAGTCACCTGTTGATGGACACTTAGCTTGCTGTTGTGAATAGTGCTGTGATCAACATATGAGTACAGATGTCTTTTTTTTTTTTTTGAGACAGATTCTCGCTCTGTTGCCCAGGCTGGAATGCAGTGGCGCGATCTCGGCTCACTGCAACCTCAGCCTCCCTTGTTCAAGTGATTTTCCTGCCTCAGCCTTCCAAGTAGCTGGGATTACAGGTGCGTGCCACCATGCCAGTCTAATTTTTGTGTTTTTAGTAGAGACGGGGTTTCACCATGTTGGTCAGGCTGATCTTGAACTCCTGACCTCATGATCCACCCACCTCGGCCTCCCAAAGTCAGGCGTGAGCCACTGCGCCCATCCTCTAGGTGTGTTTTTTATATAATGATTTATTTTCCTTTGGGTAAGTACCCAGTAGTGGGACTACTGGGTCAAATGGTAGTTCTGTTGTTGGTTCTCTGAGAAATCTCCACATATTCCACAGAGGTTGTACTAATTTACATTTCTGTCAACAGTGTATAAGCGTTCCCTTTTCTCTGCATGCTTGCCAATATCTGTTGCCACAACAAAACTTAAAAAAAAAGTTTTATTGTACAAGATTTTAAACATAACACAAAAGGAGAAGGCTGTACCACAAGCACTCATGTACCCATCCCCCAACTCCAACAACTAATTCATGGCTACTCTTGTTTCATCTGTTCGCTACTACCACTTATCCCACCCTAATCCGATCATTTTGAGGTCATCCCAAATACCGTATCATTTTTTTCTGTAAAATTTCTGTCTATATCTCCAAAAGATTACAACTTTCTAACACCATACTATTACCACATACAGACAATGAACAGTAATCATCAGATAGCCTGAGTCAGAATACAACTCTTGATGTTCCCACTCTTTCCAAGTCTCTTCCTTCCCCAGTCTCACCCCACCATAAGTTAGTGGAACTTCCATACAATTAGATGCTTAGGCCCCAAGCCTGAAAGTCATCCTATTTTCTTTTCTCGTCCCTGACCACCAATTCAGCAATTTCTGTTAGCTCTGTCTTCAAAATATATCCTAAGTCCAACTACCTCTCCTTAATTCTACTGCTACCAGTTTTTTTGTTTGTTTGTTTGTTTTAGACGGAGTCTCGCTCTGTTGCCCAGGCTGGAGTGCAGTGGTGCAATCATGGCTCACCAGTGCCTCAACCTCCTGGGCTCAAGCAATCCTCCTACCTTGCCTTAGCCTCTCAAATTGCTGGGATTACAGACATGAGCCACCACCCCCAGCCTAGATGTTCCTATAGTTCGTTCAATCACGTCATTTAGATTTTAGCTCAAATGTTACATCCTCAGAAAAGCCTCTTTTGATCTCTATCTGAAGTAGCCCCCAAGCACCACTCAGTCACTCTTCATCTCGTCACCTTAGTTTGTTTTCTTTTTCATAGTACTTCTTAGTATCTGAGATTATCTTGTTTATAGGATACTTGTTTAATTTCTATCTCCCCCTTCAGGAATTTTGCTCTATAAGAGCAAGGACCTCTTTTATTCACTACTGTAGCCTTGATGTTTTGAATGGTGCCTGACACATGCTAGACATAGGACAGTTGGCCCTCCCATATCTATGGGTTTTATATCCGTGGATTCAATCAACTGTGGATCGAAGATGGTTGAAAAAAAAGTTGCATCCATACTGAACATGTACAGACATTTTTCTTGTTATTATACCCTACATAATACAGTATAACTAACACCTATTTACATAGCATTTATATTGTATTCGATGTAAGTAATCTAGAGATTATTTAAAGTCTATGGAAGGATGTGCATAGGTTATATACAAATATTGTGCCATTTTATATCAGTCTTGAGCATCCTTGGATTTTGGTAACCATAGGAGGACCTGGAACCAAACCCCCATGGATACTAAGGGATGACTGTAATGATATGAAGAATGAGTTAATAAATAATGAACTCTGTGATACTGTCTCTTACTGCTGCATTATTTAAAGACAAATATTGCTGAGGGCTTTCATAACCAAGAAAACCTCTATCCAAAAGGCACAACTTAACCCTTGGCCTCAGAAGATCAGTTCAGTTTAGATAGCGAAAAGGAAGGTTTTGAAAGAGAGTTTAAAGGGGCTTTTTTTTTTTTTTTTTTTTTTTTTTTTTTTAAACAGGCCAGTCATAGGAGGTAAAGTGGCAAGGTGGGTCCCTGTCTTCTACTTACCTATTTTTTTTTTTTTTTTGGACTCCCCAAATAGTACTGCCATCATTTGTTTGGAATTTACCACTTAAGCACAATACATATATCCTTCATTATGTATGGTGGTTGCCCAATGAATACATTGGGATTATTCCTTAAGAATTCCAGTTTACAGAGAATACTATTAAAAAAATAGAAAGATACAGGACGAGAAGATAATGAACTTGGTTTTAGACCTGATATTTGCTAGTGTTTTATTAGTCTGAATTATGAGCCTTCTGCAAGCCGTTTCACTTCTAGGTTGAGGTATAGAAAAGGCCATTAAATTCACTAATTAAAAATTAGTGGAATGATAGAACAGAATCTAGACTACAGACTTAGATTGAATGGACTAAATGGTTTATAATTAGAAACAACCTAAATGTTTGTTAATGAGAAAGTGGCCAAACGAGTTGTGCTTGAACAGGATAGAATACTATTTAAAATATCTTCAGGGATGGGTGCGGTGGCTTTTGCCTGTAATCCCAGCACTTTGGGAGGCTGAGGTGGGCGGATCGCTTGAGTCCAGGAGTTCAAGACCAGCCTGGGCCATGTGGTGAAACCCTCTCTCTACAAAAATATACAAAAAAAATTAGCAAGGTGTATTGCACATGCCTGTGGTCACAGCTATTTGAGGGGCTGAGGTGGGAGGATCACCTGAGCCCAGGAGGCAGAGGTTGCAGTGAGCCAAGATCGCGCCACTGCACTCCAGCCTGAGCAACAGAGTGAGACCCTGTCTCAAAAAAAAAAAAACAACTTTAAAAAGACATTTCTAGCAACATTATATTATGCTCATAATATAATGTCTTAAAGCCAGATTTTAAAATGTTACATAGTACCTCAGTTGTATAAAAACATTAATAGGTATTTGTAGAAAAAAGACCAAAGGGACATATTAAAATGTTGATAATGGTTAACTATGGATGATTTTTATTTAAAGTTTTTTCTAACTTTTCTAAAATGAAAGTAATAATTTAATAATAATAATAATTTTTATTTTAACAAATGGACGAGGAAAGAAAGGAGTTGGTTTCAGTCATGGATTTAAGTTTGGTAAAGGTAAGAAGTAGCATAGTATATTGAGGGAAAAAGAATCAAACATTGCTTTTAATACATATTAATATTGAATGTTAACTTGGATGTTTTCAATAATAAGTATATTCCTAGTATTATATAATTCTGTTTTATTTTCATTCGTTCTTTCTTTTTTTAAGAGACAGGGTCTTGCTATCGTCCAGGCAGGAGTACAGTGGTGTGATCATAGCTCACTGCAGCCTTGAACTCCTGGGCTCAGTGATCTTCCTGCCCCAGCCTCCTAGGTAGCTAGGATTTCAGGCATGAGTCACCATGCCCGGCTAATTTTTAAAATTTTTTTTTGTAGAGACAGGGTCTCACTATGTCTGTCATTAAGGCTGGTCCCAAATTTCTGGGTTCAAGTGACACTCCTGCCTCAGCCTCCTAAAGTGTTGGGATTACAGGTGTGAGCCACCGTGCCCAGCCATTTTCTTGATGCTTTTTAAGTGGCTGTGTTTTGTTGTTGTTGTTGTTCTTCTTGTTCTTGTTTGGATATTTTGTAAATTTGAGAAACTAAAAAGAAAGAGAAAGATATACTGCCAGAAACTTCTCCCAGAGTTTAACTGAAGACGAGATGTAGCTGATGTCCAGCCTTTCTCTAGTGACGAGTGAAAAGAAGTACACTGATCACATGTGGGTTGGAGGGGTTGTGCTGTGTAGGTACTTACTACCAGTCTTTTTAAGTTCCCTGCCCTTTTGATATTATTTTTCTGTTGGTTTTTTTTTTTTTTTTTTGAGAGTTGGAGGCTTTCTGAGGTAAGAGGGATCCTTGGAACATATGAGCTAGGGTTACTAAGAAAAAGTAAAAACTAGTAGTACACTTTATTGGCTGTATGCTGGAGGTGGAAGGAGCATACACTGTTTGCTAAACACCATCAGCAAATGGGATTTCAACATGAGTAAAACAGTCTTAACCCTTAAGACAATCACATTTGAGCCAAGGAGGCAGAGTTGGTGCCCACTGTTAGGATTACCATTACTTAACCTACCTGTCGTCCTTGAACATTTTCTTATGGTTGCATGTATTTGGCTTGGTTTCCTCACTCCTGACTTAAAGGATTGTAAAATATCTAAGAGCTTTATTTTTTACTTAAATGCTTATTTTTTATCACTAACTTTCCATTTGGGTTATATTCTTTTATTTTAAATACATATAGGAATTACTCAAGGTGATGAGGACAATTGATGACAGAATAGTACATGAATTAAACACTACGGTCCCAACAGCTTCCTTTGCAGGGAAAATTGATGCCAGCCAAACCTGTAAACAACTTTATGAGTCTGTAAGTGTATTTTTTGAGTCTTTTGCTTCTTTCATGCCTTTCTTTGCAGGCTGAATAAGAAATCAGTTATCTTGTAACTCGACTGTGACTAAAGGAATGACATCTTTTCTTTGCCTATACCTGATGGTGTATATAAGTTTTGATCTGGTTACTACACATTAAAGAAAATGTGTGACCTTACGCTTGTGAAATCTTACCAAACCTGGGAAGAAATGGTTCTAAAGAATGGGAGCAGTTGTTTTGTAGCCTTTAACTTAAGGAGACCTTATGTACAAAGGAATGAAAGGAGAAGAGTGAAACAGTGAAGTAATAGCCTTTAACTTAAGGAGACCTTATGTACAAAGGAATGAAAGGAGAAGAGTGAAACAGTGAAGTAAAACAGTAACAAGAGCAAGGACTGTGAGCACATTAGTCCTAAAAAGCCAGGCAGCTGGTATAAGGAAGAATTAAAACCCTTCACACCTTTAAATCTTCTTTTTCTTACTCCTCAGGAAGGGGAATAGAAGCATTTGGCAACTGGGAGAGAAGGAAAGCCAGTGGATCAGTTGTCCTTTCCTGAGGCTTTGGTTTCTCAAGTCTATTTTTTTAATTGCCCCCCTTTATTTCTCTTTTTTAATCTCCAAAAGCAGAAGGAAGTAATGATGCAGCAAAATCTTTCTTATAGCTTATTTACCTATATTCTTTCATTAATTTGGAAGCTAAAGTTCAAATGACACTTGCTATTTTAAGCTCTACCACAAGGTTACTGTTTGGATTCATAGTCATAAAGAAGGCATCCTTAAAACCTAAACTGCCTTTCTCAGATCAGTTTTGGACAAGCTTATCCATGTCAGTTAAATTCAGAGCATTAACTACTGATATTTTTGTTCTGTGTTAAAGTATGTTATTTTAAATAAGCAGGTAAGTCTTGTGGCTTGAGAAAATCATAAGATTGTGGACTTTAATGAGTAGAATTCAGTATTGGGAGTCGATAGGATGGGACCTAGTCCTAATTGGCTGTGAGGTTGTTTGACAGTTCACTTTCTTTGGGTACCTCTGTCTGAAGAACTAGAATTTATGGTCACTTTGGTGATACTCCCTCTCTCACCTCACTACTCATATAACCTCCATAATCTATAAAATTGTTTCCATTTACAATCTTCCTATTAACCTAGACGTTTATAGATAGTGTAGTGATTAACAATATGGACTCTAGATCTAGATTAATCTCACATCTGCTACCTCCTAGCTGGGTAACCTTGATTATGTCACATAACCTCTGCCTCAGGTTTTTTTTGTTTTTGTTTTTTGTTTTTTTTTTTGAGACAGTGTCTCACTTTGTCACCCAGGCTGGAGTACAGTGGCAGGATCTCAGCTCAGTGCAGCCTCCACCTCCTGGGTTCAAATGATTCTTGCACCTCAGCCTCCCAAGTAGCTGGGACTACAGGCACACGCTACCACACCTGGCTAATTTTTTTTATATTTTTTGGTAGAGATAGGGTTTTCACCCTGTTGGCCAGTCTGGTCTCGAACTCCTGACCTCAAGTGATCCACCTGCCTCGGCCTCCCAAAGTGCTGGGATTACAGGCGTGAGCCAACATTCCCCGCTGTCTGCCTCAGTTTTAATATTTGTAAAATAGTATAATAATAGTACCTAGTTCATAGAGTTGTTGGCACATTGAATTATAAAGTGCTTACAGTACTAAGTGTTTTGTATACAAATATTGCTGGCCAGGTGCGGTGGCTCACACCTGTAATCCCAACACTTTGGGAGGCTGAGGTGAGAGGATCACTTGAGTCCAGGAGTTCAAGACAAGCCTGGGTGACATGGCAAAACCACATCTCCACAAAAAATACAAAAATTAGCTGGGCGTAGTGGTGTGCGCCTACAGTCCCAGCTACTTGGGAGGCTAAGGCAGGAGGATTGCTTGAGCCCAGAAGGCAGAGGTTGCAGTGAGCCAAGATCACACCACCGCAGTCCAGCCTGAGTGACAGAGCAAGACCCTGTCTCAAAAAAATGTTTGCTGCTACTGCTATCATGTTTTTTTTTAACAGGCCCTGTGGGAATCACAAGTTGTTGTTTTTCATCTCCTTGTTGAGTCAGGATAAGCTTGCATACTAAATTTAGAACTCTTCTGTTTTGGAAATCCTGTGTGTATGTTTGGGTTTTTCTCTGTATCTATATCCTGGAAGGATTCAGCAACATGTATATCAAGTAAAGCTTAATTTTTTCAAGTAGCTTTGTGCCAGGGATCGAGCCTGCAGCAGAGTGCCCATACCAATAAGTACCACTGAGTTCCCTTAAGTATTATGTCAGTCAAGAAGCAGAACTCTATGAAATGTCCAAGTTGCTTATGTTCACCCTGACTTTAATCCCCGACCCAGCTTCCTTCTATAGCTGAAGAAGGAATATTTTTCTTTTCAAATAACACTTCTTCCTAGGAGATGATCAGTAAGGTTATTATGAAGCACTCGTTTTAGAAATTTCCAATCTCTAAAGTATACTCAAGGTAAAACTTTTAAATTTCAATGAGATCTTATTAGAGCATATTCCCTTCAATCTGTGACATTTTTCTAGCTTTACATTGTTTATTCTCATGGTAAACATAAAAATCAATAGTGAACAATAAAGTCTATGAACTTGAAACAATGTTTTACAAATGCGGATTTTGGGTATTATCAAAATGTGGCTGTGATTATGGAAGTATGTTTGAAACATGACTATGATACTTTAGAATCAAGATGGGAAATAAATGAGAACTGTTTTTATTAATTTGTTGCATTAAGATGGAGGTTATCAAAGAGTTGTTCTGTCAGACATCCTTAATTTCAATCAGCACACACAATTGATGCAACCACTAATCTGCTTCATATATAAGTTTTCCTTATCAATACTTATATTTTGTAATCTTGAAAAGGGTTCTGTCTTGCGTAGGTAAAGGTAGCATTCTTTGTTATTTATTGTAATGAAATCTTCTATACATGACTTAGTTTATAATTTCTTTCACTTGTTGACAATGTGAGACAGAAAAAAATACGAAAGGACAAAGAGAGGAAGAATAGCCGTTTAAGTGGCCAGGTGTGTGCGGGTGATTGTAGAATAGAGGAACACATGAATGGAATCACGGGGAATGTCAGTGGTGTAGGGTAGAGGAAACTGAAGTGAAAAGCCCAGCTTGGGGAATGCAGGAGGAAAGCCGAAGTCAATACCGGGAGCATATTGAGGAGGAGGACAGCCCCAGACCTCATACCTTCCACCCTCAGAGATGCTGCCAGTTATGTTTTTAGATGAGGTAGCTGATTCTACACAATCTTCTCTTTCATGGTTTCAGTCATCAGAAATTGTTTTAGAAAGTATTGAATTTCTATAGTCTCAAGGATTTTTTTGAAAAACACTAAAATGTGATAAATTTATGCAGTTTTTTTCTCCTTTCATTCCTTTGTTCTTTTAGTTGATGGCAGCTCATGCCAGTAGAGACAGAGTCATAAAAAATTGTATAGCCCAGACTTCAGCAGTAGTAAAAAACCTCCGAGAAGAGAGAGAAAAGAATTTGGATGATTTAACGTTATTAAAGCAACTTAGAAAAGAGCAGACAAAGGTAAGTTGAACAGAATTAACATTTCTCAGGCAAAGTTTTTCCAACTGTACCCTTCAAAGTAAAATTTTTAATATGAAAATTTTGGCATATAATATGGCAGTTACTTAAAAAAGATGGTTAAGAGATTAGTGCTTCATTTTTAGTGGGCTTTATTTTATTATGTTTAGTTATTATTTGGTAAATTAATGTGCACTTCTTGAACAAATGCAGCATAGCAGCTTTGTCTAAAATAAGCACAGTCATAATTTATTTTCATTTATTTGTTTCTTTCGCACTATTAAAGACAAGGGATCGCTACAGGTGACGTACCACATCAGAAATTCTGGGGAAATCACATCTGTACAGTATCTGCCTTTTGAGACATAATCTGAGAAAAACATCTCTAATGTATTTTGAAAATAGCTCCAGTTTCATTCTGTAGAAATCTGCTGAAATGTAATATAGACTATTTAACTTCAGGATATTACCCTCGTTAACCATAAAAATATAGTATGATTTAAATATAACCAGATGCACTAGTACCTCATTATAATTTATTTCCCTACTGTGTAAAAGTTGCTAGGGATCTTTGGCTTTTTCTTGGACATGACTTTTTCCCATTTCCTCCCCCATCCCTGCAGTGTTTTTACTTTTAAGAAGGCAGCAAGTACCTACCTAGGGATGTGTCAGAGGAAGCCTTATTTTCCCAAATCAACTATAATGTAGATAGGGTGTAGACTTCAGAATATAGTTAATGCAGCAGAACTGTTTCTTTACAGCACTTGTATGCGACGTGTCAAGGAAACAATAGAAAAATACAGCGTATTTTATTATGTGGGATTTATTGCTGTCTTTCTTTTGCGGGGACTCTTAGGGGGTAACTTTTTATCTTGTATAATTTCAAACTTACCAAAAAGTTGTAAGAATAGTGTAAGGAACTCCCATGTGCCCTCTACCTATATTCACTTATTGTTTATATGTTGCCCCACCTGCTTTACAGTTCATTCTCTTCACCCTCCCTCTCTCCTTCTCTTCATCCTTCTCTGCCTTCCTCCTTCTCCCTGTCTCCCCACACACCTGTATGCATAAATATAGTTTTTCTATGAACCATTTTGAGACTGTGTTATACACATTGTACCACTTTACCCTTAAACTCATTAGTTATTTCTAAGAACAGGGACTTTTCCTACAGGACCAGTGTACAATTATCAAAATCATGTTTTTTTTTTTGTTTTTTGAGACGGGGTCTCACTCTGTCACCTAGGCTGGAGTGCAGTGTTGCAATCTCAGCTTACTGCAACCTCTGCTTCTGGGGCTCAAGCAATCCTGCCTCAGCCTCCCCAGTAGCTGGGACTACGGGCGCGAACCACCACACCCAGCTCATTTTTTGTATTTTGGGTAGAGATGGAGTCTCACCATGTCACGCAGGTTTATCTCAAACTCCTGAGCTCAAAGTGATCCGCCTTCCTCAGCCTCCCAAAGTGCTAGGATTATAGGTGTGAGCCATCACACCTGACTTCATGTTTGTATTTTAAGATGGCATAATAGGTGACTTACGGATCCTTGTGGGATTGAGTCATGCTTTTCATACTGCACAGTCATGAAGTTTGCCCTTTGTTTAGTAGATGTAGCTGAACTTTGAAAAGGGGACCTCGTCATCTATTGAAAACTATTAGTAGAAAAGAAAAGAATCCTCTTTCCTTGTAGCTGGCTGCACACAAGGTGAGTAGGCCAGGCTGCTGCACTTTTTCGATCATTCCGCCAATTCAGGATGTCTCACTGGATCCAGGACTCAGCCACTGTCTTTGCTGCTCTCTTTGTTCATGACTACTGCATCAGGTCTGTATTCCATACCTGCTCATGCAACAGGCACTAGTGGATCCCTTGGACAGTGACCTTATGCAGTGATGTTGATCTTACTCCCCTTGCTGTTCGTGAAGGCATATAGATTATTTATTTATTTATTTATTTTTGAGATGGAGTCTCGCAGTATCGCCTGGGCTGGAATGCAGTGGTGCAATCTTGGCTCACTGAAACCTCCGCCTCCCAGGTTCAAGAGATTCTTCTGCCTCAGCCTCCCTAGTAGCTGGGGTTACAGGTGCCTGCCACCACGTCCAGCTAATTTTTTTTTGTATTTTTAGTAGAGACAGGGTTTCACTATGTTGGCCAGACTGGTCTCGAACTCCTGACCTTGTGATCCGCCTGTCTCAGCTTCCCAAAGTGCTGGGATTACAGGCATGAGCCACCGTGCCCAGTCGGCATATAGATAATTTATATAAAACTGGTGAAAGTCTAGTAATTTTGGAGTTTGTATTTCAACGCTCTTGAAGGTGTTGACAAAGGAAACTGCAGGGCAAAGGCTGTTAAATTGGAAACTGAAAAGTCACTGTTTGCAGATCAAGTCAAACAATAGAGTGACTGTTAGTGGAGAGCAAAGTTCAAAACTCTACTGAGTGTTTGGGAATGATTGTGACACACAATTTGCTCAGCCTTGAGATCTGCCCTTGTGTCTTTAGGGCCCAGATAGAATCACCAGGATGACCACTGCAAGGAGGGGTTTAGAAACCAATCAGTGAGTTGCATGAGGTTTGCTTTCTAACTTGATAACATATAGGGCTGGGGGTAACCATGGGGTAGTACATAAGCAAATAAGGAAACGTGAATTTTTTTTTTTTAATTTTCAAGTTTGCTATGAAGATTATGGAATCAGAGAGAGCTCTTGGAGATGGTACAGCTCTACCTCTTCATTTTCTATCTGAGGAAAAAGACTCAGAGATACTTGAGATACTAACTGACACCCCCAAAGCCACAAGCTAGTAAGTGGTAGAACTGGGACTTTAACCCATCTCTTCTGACCCTGCATTCAGTCAGTTTCTTTAAGTTGTGACTAATAGTCAGATACTTTAGTGAGTATATTTTATTTATAGATAGATGCCAGTCAAAAAATCCCCACTAGTTTACCTGAATATTTAACTCAAAAAAAGCACCTTCCTTGCTGGACCTCTATAACTGCTGTCACATGTTAGTGGCCTTAAGTTTACCTGTTGAAGACCTACAGTCTCAAAGACAACTGTCTCAAAGGTGACAGTTTGTTGGTAGCGCTGATAAAATTGTATTAGAAGTTGGCTGTAATATCTGCAATGTTGTAGAATTTTAAAAAATAATCCAAAGGCAGACAGCTCTGAGGAAATAAATCCCACCTACTTTGGTGGCTTTGTAACCTTGTGTATTAATTGTTCTGAAAAGTCTGATTTTGAATCTGTAAAATGGAATTGATACCTAATAACTTCTTATTTTTGGGGGGCATGTGCGGGGAGGATTCAAGGATGTAAGTAAGAGCTAGCATATTGGCTGCTACAAAGTAGCAGTTTCTTTCCTTTATGAGTCTCTGGGACTCCATATTTGTTGCATTAATCCTCTTTGTCATATCACCAACCAGTGGTTTCTAGCTTTTGTTTCACTACTGCTTAAGGGCAGGGTGTTGTGACAGGGGAGGATTCCCTGTCTCAGTGTCAGTGTATTCTCTTTTGGACAGTTCTAATTGTTCGAAGATTTTCATATTGTGAAATTCTGCTCCCATGATATATAAGTACTGCTTCTTAATCTTCTCTCTGGAGTTACCCAGGATGATTCTGAACCCTTTCCTACATAGTATCCCTTTAAATATTTGAGAGCAGTTTTGAAGACTATCTTAGTGACTTTCACACTGTTCTTCAACTGAAATTATTTCTTTGGCAGTCAGTCCAGGCTTTGTCAGAGAAGTGGAGCTTTAATGATTTTGGTCTGTATGGCTGATTAAAATGGGAACTTAGGTTGCATTGGTGGGCTTCTTGAGGCTTGTTACTACTGCACAGCACAGGACTAATTGTCAGAATGCAGTCCTTCTCCTTGTTCCACAGTTCTAGCCATATGTACAGGCCTACGCTTTGACACCAGTTCTGAATCTAAGAAGGGAGTTTGCAGGGAGCCATTGGATCTGTCCCAAGTTCCATTCTTACCGTTGTTGCCACAAATTTCTCAAATCTCCTGCCTGAACTGCACTAGTTGGCCAGGGTCTTTGGCCTGGGTGTCAGATTCATGCTTGCCCAGATTTTGTTGAGCTTTCTGGCATTTTGTTCCCAAATCTGGTCTGGGTTCTTCACTTTGGCCTGAGGAAATCATCCTGGTGTTAACCTTGTAGTTGGCATCAACCTATAGTTCATGCTTTTTTCTCCTCATTTTCCTGAATATTTTCAAGCGTTCTGCCTGGAACTAGCCAGCTTTTTCCCCTTCAAGTCCTCTAACAAAATGCTACTGGGAGTATGGTGAGTCCTGCTCTCAGGGCCTGGCAATGGAATTGGCTACTTTTCTGTTGGAGTAATTAGGTTGGCAGTTACAAAGAAAGCTAAAAAGACTTGGCATTTTTAGCCTGAGACCTCTGACTGTGTGGTTAAGGTGTGAGGAAACGCATGCCTTTCTAGATCACTTCCATGTATATTCTCTTTCCTCCCTGAGGGTTTTTTTTTCTTAATTCTCTATTCAGGTCAGGTTTGCACTTGCTTGTCCTTTTTTTCCTCTGTGCTATCTTTGCAAGTCTGTAGTTGTATGATCAATCTCTAGAACTGGAATCACTGGGTTCAAGGACATGAGAATGTACATTTCCTATGAGTCTTGCCAAATTGCCCTCCATAGAAGTTGTAACAATTTATACTTTTACTAAGAATATACATGAGTATATCTTTTCACATACCTTCACTAATGTTAGGTTTTATCAGACTTACTCATTCTGCCATATTATGGCTTAATTTGCATTTCTTTATACATGAGTAAGATTGGGATTTTGTTATGTTTATTGGCCTTTTGTATGTCTTCTGTGAACTGACTGGCCTTGGGATTTTTTTTTTTTAAAGCTCTCAAGGTGATTAGAATATGCAGCAAAGTTTGAGATTAGCAATTGATTAGATATGGGGAAAGCTGATTGTGTCAAAGAAGCTTCCAAACTCTGCCATTAACAGAAAAAATACTAGAGTAGTAGCAGGTTTTGTTGGGTAAACATGAGTGTGGTTTTAGCTCTTTAAATTTTATAACTTCAATTTTTTTTCTTGCTCTTTAAATTTTATAACTTCAATTTTTTTTTTTTCTCGCAGTTGAAATGGATGCAGTCAGAACTGAATGTTGAAGAAGTGGTAAATGACAGGAGCTGGAAGGTATAAAATAACGTTGGTGTTTGGAAAGAAGTAGGAGGGAAACTGAACTAGCAAAGGGAAGCCAAGGGAGGGGGAGTAAAGAGTGCCTTGAGGCTGTAAGGAGAGTAGAGATCACTCGTTTACATTTACAATTGAGGATTGTAACCTTTTGGGGCGGGGGAGGGAGAGCAGGATGCAGTTAGCATTAATTAGAGCCATTTTATAACAATTGGCTTTACAGGTGGCTCACACCTGTAATCCCAACACTTTGGGAGGCCAAGGCGGGTGGGTCACCTGAGGTCAGGTGTCTACTAAAAATACAAAAATTAGCCTGGTGGCATGAGCCTGTAATCCCAGCTACTCGGGAGGCTGAGACAGGAGAATTGCTCAAACCCAGGAGGCAGAGGTTGGAGTGAGCTGAGATCAAGCCATTGCACTCCAGCCTGGGCAACAGAATGAGACTCCATCTCCAAAAAAAAAACCAAAACAAAACAAAACAAAATTAGCTTTATAAGCATATGATAGAACTGAATGAGCTGCCATCATAATGGCATTAGGGACATTCTCTATGTCACCTAACACTAATTATAGGCATGGTTGATATTTAGAGTTACTACTCAGAACCTTCAAGGAGGCTATTTGTTAAAATTAGCCTTTTTGAGCTCAGTTACTTTCCGTAAGTTTTCCTATCATTAGGTAACCTATACAGTTGCTTGTCTTCTAACTTACCTGATCATAAAACTTGTTATTATATGTAGTTTTACTGGTATCTGATAAGGCTTTTTATTGCTCATAGATTTACAGGCTCCTTATTATCATTGCATAGTTCTTGTTAGGAACTGGATTAGGGGACCAGATCCCAGAAACTTACATATAGTCAAAATTCATGAAACTCTGACTTTAGTTTTCTGAAAAAGTATATCCATTTACCCCTCTCTAAAACTCTAAAAGGCAAAAATCTATTAAATCTGAGAAAATATACTGAAAATTCTGTTTTATCATTTGAATTTAACTAGTGGAATGTTGTTAAACTGTATGCTTATAAGAGAGGTTAGCCGAAGCAAAACCAGAATGTACCAGCTTGCTGAGACGTGAACCATTGCAAAATACAAATTGGCTTTCTTTGCTTTATCACATTTCTCTATCTTATCCTCTTTGCCAAGGTTTCCTATTCCTGCCCTTTCCACCAACATGATAAGGTGTCTGTCACTTGAGAGGATTTGGCAATATTTCCCATTTATATTCTCTGGAAAAATAATATTTACTCTTGGGATTGGATGGGGAAGGGGTACAATGAAACATCTGGCTTGAAAAAACAAGTACAGAAGTTTATGATATATGTAAAATATAGTGGGAAGAGTGAACTATTTTTAATTTAATATTAGTTTTAAAGAAAATATGGTCTATCCACTCCACAGAAGATGAGGCCCCTACTTGTTTTAAAAAGAAGAAAATGTAGCCATGGTGCTCTGGTGCAGTGGGCCAGCAGAAGTGGATAGGAAATCATTTGGGAAAAGGATTTGGAGAGGCTCAGCCAAGTTGTATATATCACCCCAACCAGTGTGTCAAGGCCACTAAACTGAAGCCTCCCTCTTGTCTGATTGGGAATTTCAGGGAAATGTCAGGGCTGGAAATGGGTGAGATGAATTGTAAGACAAAAGGGCTAGAAAGAGTCTTTATAATTTCTACATATTTTCTTTTAATTGTGAGATGCATAGGCCAAAGATTATGTGACATGTAGAATTTAATGAATATTAATAAAATGAATATTCGTGTATCTACCACTCAGCTTAAGAAATTAAATAATAGGTCAGGCGCAGCACTTTACTGGCTCACGCCTGTAATCCCAGCACTTTGGGAGGCCGAGGTGAGTGGGTCTCGAGGTCAGGAGTTCGATACCAGCCTGACCAACAGGGTGAAACCCCGTCTCTACTAAAAATACAAAAAATTAGCTGGGTATGGTGGCAGGTGCCTGTAGTCCCAGCTACTCGGGAGGCTGAGGCGGGAGAATTGCTTGAACCCAGGAAGTGGAGGTTGCAGTGAGCCGAAATAACGCCATTGCACTCCAGCCTGGGCGACAAGAGCGAAACTCCGTCTCAAAAAAATAAATAAATAAAAAGAAATAGAGTAACAGTACCTCACAACCTCTGTGTTTAGATTTTTCTTTTATTTTTATAATAGTCAATGGCAGCCAACATAGGTAGTTTGGTCTTTTTTTAACCTGAAAAGTGATTTGTTCTTTACATTAATGATGTATGGGGGTAAATTCTGAGAAGAAATTATTTTCAATTTCAGAATTGTTATAATTGGACACTTAAAATTTTTGACGTGATTTAAATTTTTTTAATATTAAAAATATTTTAAAAAATTTAAAAATAGTAACATACAGTAAAAATTCTGTCTTCTGTCCCTCTCCTTCAGCTACCTCCTACTTTCCCTTCCCTCTGAAAGATGGTATATGCTTTCAGATACTCACACCTTTTCTAATTTTATGTATGTGTGTATTTTTCTACCTTTGTTACACAAGTGAAAGTGTACTGTTCACACTTTATTTTTTTCCCTTGATAATCTTGGAGATCTTTTTAAATCAGAACATAAATTATTTTTAACCTTGCATGTATTCCATTGAATAACCGTACCAAATTTTTATTTAACACAGTTCCATGTGGACATTTTGTTATTGAGCATTCTTTATTTAACTTATTTTAGATATTTTTGTGTTGTTGTTTAAAAAGTGTCCAGAATATGAAATTGAAATGTTTGCTAGTAACTAAATTACCTGGCTCTTGATGATTTTTTCCCGAAGTAATTTAAATTTTACTAAAATATTAGAATTGTCTTGTAAATGGATGTCAAGGCCTTCTGTGCATTCAGCACCTCATAAGTCAGTTTGAACTGCTGAGGAAACTCTTCTGTTATCTAAATCTGTTGACTTAGGACAAAAATGTTAATAGCCTTTTGAAGCATACTAAATTGAATTTAGTTCCAGGCCTGATTTATGCAGGATAACTCAATGACTTTTATTTCTGTTTCAATATTTTAGGTGTTTAATGAACGCTGCCGAATTCACTTCAAGCCTCCAAAGAATGAATAAAGAGAGATTCTTTTTTTTTTTTTTTTTTTAAGGACTGGGTCATCTCATAAGAGCTAAGCATGACAGATATCAACAGGGCGGGCTTTCTAGGATGATTTCTGAGCCAACAGTCCAAGACCTTTTGTTGATTTCAGCCCCACTTAGCCAAGACCTCAAGTATAAATAATTCTGATAATTATGGAGAAATCAACTGCTATTTTATACTGATTCTGTAAAAAAAAAAAAAAAAGTTTTGTAACTATTAAAATAATTTTCTGACTCAGTGTACATATTTATTTGATTGTTTTCTATGTTGAGACAGTTCTCTTTTTATTTATTGAATTTTTAGTTTTTATTTTTTTAATATCCTGTCAGGTTTTAAGACAGTTCTCATAAGAGAATTTGCATGCACTTTCAATATCTGATTTATATTGTATTTTTTAATTTTTATAAATTTATTGGCATGGATGTGGACCTTTTTGGTTATTGATAAGTTTATTCCTTGATTTATCTTTGTGGGTTGATTATAAAAGGGCAGTGTTATAAGCCGGACATTGTCCAAAGAAGTTTTCTTTTAGTACCTTAACTGTTCTTATTTTCAGATGTAAAAACTAATTTTTGGTGGAATTCTTTCCTGGACAGTATTTCCATGGTCATGGAAAAGGAAAGCAGAAATTCAGGAAAGGGAAAAGCAGGGAAGAGCTTGCATGACAGCAAATGAGTTAGTAACAAACCTGCTGTAATTGCAGGATTTGGTCCTTGCAAAAAAACCACTTTCTAGTATGGAATGGTTATGTTATTAGTTTTCTGTTGCTGCTTAACAAATTACTACACACAGTATCTTACAGTTCTGTAGGCCAGATGGGCAGATTTGACTGGACTTTTTTTGTTTAGGGTCTCAAAGCTGAAATCAAGCTGAGTGCCAGGCTGGGCTTTGGTCTGGAGTCTAGGGGAAGAGTCTGCTGCAAAGCTCATTGAGGCCCAGACTGTTGCATCGTGGGCCTGAGGTCCCCATTTCCTTGCTGACTGTCAGGTACCACTCTCAGCTCCAGGAAGCTACCCACATTTTCTTGACACATGGCTCCTTCCCATCTTTAAGCTGGCCATGGTACATTCAGTTCTTCTCATACTTGGAATCTGTCTGACTTCCCTTTCTGCTACAAACCAGACAAAGTGATTTTAAAGGGCTTGTGTGATTAGGCCTACCACATCTTTTTGCTTAACTCAAAGTCAACTGATGAGAATCATAATTACATCTGCAAATCTCTTGCCAGGTTATGTAATAACCACAGACACCAAGTTTCATGGTCTGAGGGATATCTTGGGGAGCCAATTTAGGACTCTGCCCACCACAGTGATTTAAACAAGCCACCTGGCTCTGGCCCGGTTAGATTAGCCAGCTAGGTGTCTGGTAGGCCTGTGTACATTGACCACCATCAGATTATGCATTTGGAAATGAGTGATAAAGATATAAAGTGCCCACCATTCTTTCAACAAAACTTTGAGCACTTACTGTAGGTCAGACACTTTTTGTGGAGATTATAATCTAGTCTCAACAAAAATTTCCTAGAGGTCCGCAGTAAAAAATGCCTTTATATATAAAGTTGAGTAAGTAATTTTTGGGTAGATAAGTGAGTTGAAAGGATGGATGCAAGAATAGAAAGACAAAGATCTCCCTGATTCTGCTGCTCAGGAGGGAATTCCGATCCTTGGAAAGGCTTCATTAACAGTGTTTCCAGAATTTCAGGTCTGCCAAAATACCATCTAGCTAATCCAATTATGTTAGTAGAGTGCCTGAATCATTCCAGTGTAACACGAAAAATGTGCAATGATGGCAGCGTGGAGTGACAGTATAAATGAATAGGTTTAGTGTGATGAATGGCATTTAAAGCCTCAACTGATGAAAGAAGATGGATGACATTGCTTTTGAAAGTTGATTTGCCTGCTGAAAAAGTGTCCTGTGTGTAATTACTGCCTTAGAACAATTTGTTGATTTGCTTTTGTTGCCTGAAAGATAGGTAGGATTCAGCAACTCACACACACAGAAAAGAAGTAGAAGGTGCGAAAATTCACAGATGAGTTTGGCCCTTCCTTGGCAGAACAGAAGACAACCATACAAAGAAACACCTATGATGATACATTTGCAAATTCTTTTAACAAATATTTAAATGCCTTCCTGGGCACTATTAACCACTATTGTTGCATCACTCAGGAAAACAAAAATACCTGGTTTTAAAGAGCTTATATTTGGTGAAGGAAGACAGTAGTAAATTATATGGTATGCTAAAATGTGATAAAGTTCTATGAAAAAAAATAGAGAAGGAAATCAGGAATGGGATGGAGAGTGGGTTGCAAATGACTGTTTTCAGCTGACTGGAAAATATAATGCCCTTGTCTTTGAAAAGTTGCTTAACTTGAGATTGAAATGTACCAAGTAAGTGCAGTAATAAAAAGGGTGTTTTCTAATATGTCATTCTTTTATAAGTTGTGCTCTGAACTACATGTGGTGGCTCATGTCTGCAATCCCAGTAGTTTGGGAGGCTGAGTCGGAAGGATCAAGAGCCCAGGAGTTCGAGACCAGCCCAGGCAACATAGTGAGACCCAGTCTCTTAAAAAAAAATTTTAAATGGTGCTTGTCTGTAGTCCCAGCTACTCCTGAGGCTGAGACAGGAAGATCTCTTGAACCCAGGAGGTTGAGGCTCCAGTGAACTATGATTGTGCCACTGCCTTCCAGCCTTGGTGGCAGAGCAAGATCCTGTTTTAATAATAAGTTGTACACTGAAGATACCAGTTTGGGAAATGTAGTGATAATGTACCCAGTGCTGCTATAGTAGTCCCTGCTAATGTGCCAATGTCCAGGAGTGATAAATTTGTAATCTTGTAAACTGGGAGATTAATCAAATGTGTGAGCCCTTTTTAAATCAAGAAAAATGAACACTCTATCTAGAGTTAGGTGATCTAATCAAACATATTAGAGATTACTTAGGTTACTCATGACTTCTGTGTGTATTTAGCCTTGTAGAATACCCTTGATGAACTTGATTGACCCTTAAAAAAGAATCTTTATTATTGAGCATAAACATTGAAGAATAAAGAAGATAGAAAGTGATCACTCCTGATTGGGGTAGCATTTCCAGGACAAGCCTAATTTTATCCCACAGAATTACATTGGGAAGGAAATTCAAAACATTAATAAGAGGTTTAGACAAACATGGCTTCCAGCTTCTGAATGCAATGGCCAGCTGGGGGCACCCCTGTCCAAGGGAAGAGGACTTGGCTGAGGTGCATTTGTGTGTCTCCTGGTGCATTAAGAAGGGATAGGTAATCTACTGGCACTTAAAGATAATTGCTGTGATTGAATGATTTTCCCACTCGTTTTAAAAACCAGCAAGCAAAATTTCTCCTGCTTAAAAGCCCCCAGTGGCTGGCCGGGCGCAGTGGCTTATGCCTGTAATCCCAGCACTTTAGGAGGCCGAGGTGGGTGGATCACTTGAGGTCAGGAGTTCAAGACCAGCCTGGCCAACATGGTGAAACCCAGTCTCTACTAAAAATACAAAAATTAGCTGGGCGTGGTGGCGGGTGCCTGTAATCCAAGCTGCTCGGGGGGCTGAGGCAGGAGAATTGCTTAAACCCAGAAGGTGGAGGTTGCAGTGAGCTGAGATCGCGCCACTGCACTCCAGCCTGGGCAACAGATTTTTGACAGATTTGAGACTCTGTCTCAAAAAAAAAAGAAAAAAAAAAGCACCCCCCGTGGCTTCTTAGTGCCTTGAAGACGGGTACAAATTCCTTAAAGTGGCTTAGGAAGTCCATACTCTGTCTCCTGCTCACCTCCAACCTCACTGCTCGCTATGGTACACTCTGTTCCCCACTAAACTTCTTTGTGCTCCAAGAAAAGACCCAGTCTCACCTCTGAACATCTGTGCATTCTCTCTCTTCCCTGGCCAACTCCTAACCGTGCTTCAGGTCTCAGCTATCATTTCCTTCAGCAAGGCTTTCCTGACCTCTCAAATACAAGTTACATGTCCCTTTTATGCACATCCACGATAACACCTCTATCACGATCTTTATCACACTGTTAGAGTTCCTCGCTTATCTCTTTCCTCCACCTGTTTTTGAGGGCTGGCACTGTGCTTCTCAGTGTCTGAGCTGGATGAGACAATGCTAGTTTCCTACCCTATGTCCATTTTTCTCTTCCTTACCAATAGAATCCTGGTTTTGTTTAGGGTAGCATTGTGCCCAGCTTCCCCTGCAGCTCCAAGTATCAGCCAGACAATCCTGGCCAATGAGATAGGCTAGGGCATTTTTGAGAAACGTTTACAGTGCGAAGAGAACTGTCCCTTCCTCCTGTTTTCCTCCTTCTTCCTACCTGGAATGTGGTTAGGGTGGCTAGAAGTGACAAGGATTAGGGCTATTTGCCTATGTGGTGAAAAGACGAAAGATGAAGACGAAAACCATGTCTGAACATGGCTGAACAGAAAAAAGGAGAAGGAATTGTGTGTTGTCATTCCAGGCCTGGGCTACCTGCCTTCAAACTTGTTATTTTATGAAGGTGGTGAGATACTATGTGAGATGTTATTATCTGTTCATTTGGGGATGTAACAGGGGTGGTTACCCTGTTTGGTTAAACCTCTATATTTGGGATTCTATTACATGCAGCTGAATGTAGCCCATAAGTGATACGCTGCTCAAATATTTGTTCAATTAATGAAGATTATAATAATAATCGCTCATTTGCCAAGTGCTTACCACAAATTAGGCTCCATTCTAAGTACTTTACAGCAGATTCTAATAGGAAAATTCTGGAGAATACTAAGCCCTACATGAAGAAATAGGCAGAATTGTGTGGAAGAATTTGGGAGAAATCTATCTTATTTCTCTAAAAGGAAACGTAGCATTAATAGCTGGCCCAACCAGGACCTGTCCATCACTTGGTTCCTAAGGGTGGGGATCAGATCTCTTTAACATATTGCAACATGTTGGCTGGGTGCGGTGGCTCACACCTATAATCTCAACACTTTGGGAGGCCAAGGCAGGCAGGTTGCTTGAGCTCAGGAGTTTAAGGCCAGCCTGGGCAACATGGTGAAACCCCATCTCTACCAACAATACAAAAAAATTAGCCAGGTGTGGTGGTGTGTGCCTGTGGTCCCAGCTACTCTGGAGGCTGAGATGGGAGGATGGCTTGAGCCCAGGAGGCGGAGGTTGCAGTGAGGCGCAATCACACCACTGAACTCTAGCCTGAGCGAAAGAGTGAGACTCCATTTCAAAAATAATAATAATTAAAATAAAAATATTTCAACACGTGAATGCTGTTCCCACCTTGCTCAGTTGTTCAGCCCACAATCTCTCCCTACTTCTCTAAGGACAGATATGCTGGTCAGTCTATTTATCTAAGTATCTCTGTCTGTCTAACTCTATCTATTTATCTATCTGTCTCTCTCTCTCTCTCTCTCTATCTAATATACCTTTCTGCTTTTTATCTACCTATCCATCCATTCATCCATTTGTCATGTGGATCAGATGCCTGCCACATCAGAGCCCTTTCTAAGGAAGACTGACCCACAGCTCCTACTGAAAGAGCGCCCCCAGATGACCCATTCTGCATTAGGTTGATTAGACTAAGGTTGGGCAGCTCACCCAAGAACTGCCAAACCTTAAGTTGGCCAGTGTCCTATGACATGACTTGGGGCAAAAAGAGGATCTTGGCAATCAAATTTTTCATAGCTTTGAACTGAGAAATACTGAGATAATTATGTAGTGAGCAGTGGGAAGTAAGGCCTGAAGGAGCAGGGTGATGAGGCACAACAGGGGCCATGGAAGCTCAATGTTCTGAGAAAGCAGAAGCTGTAAGGATGTACACCGTGAGGCAGAGAAGAGTCACATAGAGTAGAAGAAAGAACGCCAGTGGGAGCTGGCAGAAAAGTAGACACAAAGAGAAGTACAGACAGCTGTTTGGGGAACAGCTGAGACCCATTAATGATGGAGCCCTAGAACAAAAAACCCATTACCAGAGTTCCTCAGGTTCTTAGAGCTGCCTGGATTCTGATTCTGGCTATGAGACCCAGTTCTGTGTGGGCCCCTTTCCTCTATGAAGCCTGGCTATTTGGCATTTTCTAGATTTCTAAGCAAACGCATCTTTATAAAGAATCCCTGTTACATAAAATAAATTCTCTTGAACCAAAAGAGCCTATCTAAAACATTCCCAGTGAGCCAGTGTCCAAGCAGTATCTCCCTGTTTAAATAATCCACTGACATTAGCACATTATTTTCCTCATGAAATACTTCTCATATTGTTTAGAGCAGCAGGGATGGGCTTGGGTAGCTCCTTGGGTGAAACTCGTCACTGCATCTGAACTTCAAGTCCAACAAGGTAAGCCTCTGAGCCTCCAGGGCCCAGGATGAGTCTCTGGAACTCTCTAAATGAGAAACTAGACAGATAATGATTGATTCTCTCCCTCAGGTAGGGGAGGAAATCTGTTTCCCAGAGAGAACAGAATAAGCCCTGCCCACAGCCCTGGACACGGTCATACCCTCTGAGTCTTCACTTGGCCCAATACCAGTGGCCACACACTGTGCCAAAAACACAGTCTGTGGCAGAAAATTCTAGGAGTGCCTGCCAGGGTACAGGTTGAGTCTCTCACCTCTGCAAGGCAAGAGTACATTCTCTGTCTCTCCCTTTGGGGTCAGGCAAAATAATATTTGCAATAGAGTACAAATTCTTGCTTCCAGATTCCATTTCAAATTTGGTGGGGAAAATATTTCAGAGATGTAATTTTTCCTTTGGTTGCAAGAGTACTGCTGAGGGAAGATCGGTCTTTTTTGAGGGGAAACTTGTTCCTTTAACAGCTGTTAATGACCAAGAAACTTCCAAACACTCTTTCCATCAGCCGTTTATCCAGTTGCAGGTCTCTTATTCTCATTCCTCTGAGAATCCCAACAATTCTTGGAGAATAAGTCTAATTCAAACACCACTTCCTCACCCTTTAAAATAAGCTTTAAAAAAAATAGTCATCTTCTGCAATAAAGTTGTTTTTAAATTATTCCAATTTTTCACTTTTTAACCAATTTGTAATTTGTTATGGTATATATGAAATTTGTATCCAAATTTTTGATTATATTCCAAAATAAAATGCAGTATTTCAACAGCATTTAGTACATAAAAAAAATTTTTACATTGCTTTTATTCCATCTGGCTTAAACAAATTTGGCTCACATTTTTTTTCCTTTGGGGGAAAAGCCTTGCTCTGTCGCCCAGGTTGGAGTGCAGTGGCACAATCTCAGCTCACTGCAACCTCTGCCTCCCAGGTTCAGGGGAGGTTCCTGCCTCAGCCTCCTGAGTAGCTGGGATTACAGGCATGCACCACCACACCCATCTAATTTTTGTACTTTTAGTAGGATGTGGTTTCACCATGTTATCCAGGCTGGTCTCTAACTCCTGACCTCAAGTGATCTGCCCACCTCGGCCTCCCAAAGTTCTGGGATTGCAGGTGTGAGCCACCATGCCTGGCCTGGCTCAGTGGAATATTTTGTAATACATTTTATACTTTAAGATATATTTTTAATTCCATTAAAGCTAGTATCTCCACTACACCTTTTCCGTTTATATCACAGTAGCACTCAACCCTTGCTGACATCAGAATCACCTGGCCTATTTTCCAGAGATTCTTTTTTAATCGATCTGCAGTGGTACCCTACCTTGGAATTTTTGGTGTTAATTTATAAGTTAAGAGACTGTAATATGCAGGCAAGATCAAGAATCCCTGCGCACATTACTTGATATTTTTTCCTATTTATTTTTATTTATTGTTATGTTCTCTTAAACATGAAGTGTACCTAACCAGCAAAAGGATATGTTTATCTATTTGTTCAAGTCTTTTATTTTGGACAGTGAATTGTTGCAGAGTCACATGTTACTGAACAATGGGGACACATTCTGAGAAATATGCCATTAGATAATTTTGTCATTGTGCAAACATCATAGACTATACTTACACAAACCTAGATTGTACAGACTACTATATACATAGGCTATATGGTATTGCCTATTGCTCCTAGGCTACTAACCTGTATAGCCTGTTACCACACTGAATACAGTACAGTATGCAATCATAACACAATGGTGAGTATTTGTGTATCTACGTAAACATAGAACAGGCACTCTGGGATACCAAGGCATGAGCCCAGGAGTTTGAGACCAGCCTGGGCAATATAGCAAGACCCTGTCTCTACAAAAAAAAAAAAAAAAAGAAATAAAGAAAAAAATTGGCCAGGCCCGGTGGCTCACGCCTGTAATCCCAGCCCTTTGGGAGGCCGAGGCGGGTGGGTCTTGAGGTCAGGAGATCAAGACCATCCTGGCTAAAATGGTGACACCCCGTCTCTATTAAAAAACACAAAAAATTAGCCGGGTATGGTGGTGGGTGCCTGTAGCCCCAGCTACTCGGGAGGCTGAGGCAGGAGAATGGTGTGAACCTGGGAGGCGGAGCTTGCAGTGAGCTAAGACTGCGCCACTGCACTCTAGCCTGGGCGACAGAGTGAGACACCGTCTCGATAGAAAAGGAAAAAATCAGCCAGGCATGGTGGCATGTGCCTGTAGTCTCAGGTAATTGGAAGGCTGAAGGAGAAGGATCTCTTGAGTCCAGGAGTTTGAGGTTGCAGTGAGCTATGATCATGCCACTGTACTCCGGCCTGAGTAATAAAGTGAGACTCTGTCTCCTAAAAAAAAAAAAAGAAAGAAAGAAAACAAAAAACACATAGAAGGGTACAGTAAAAATCAGTATAAAAGATTTTTAAATGGTGTAATAAACAGAACTTGCAGGACTGGAAGCTGCTCTGGGTGAGTCAGTGAGTGAGTGGTGAGTGAATGTGAAGGCCTGAGACTCACTGTGCACTCCTGTAGACTTTATAAACACTGTACACTTAGGCTACACTACATTTATTTTAAATTTTTTCTTTCTTCAACAATAAATGAGCCTTAGCTTACTGCAAAATTTTACTTCATAAACTTTTAAAATTTTTTGGCTCTTGTAATAACACTTTAACTTGAAAGAGAAACATTGCACAGCTGTACAAAAATATTTTTCCTTTATATCCTCATTCTAGAAGCTTTTTTCTGTATTTAATATTTTTACTTTTTGAGATTTTTATTAAAAATGAAGACACAAGCACAGAGATTTGCCTAGGCCTACACAGGGTCAGGATGATCAATATTACTATTTTCTTTTTTTTTTTTTTTTTTTGAGACGGAGTTTTGCCCTTGTTGCCCAGGCTGGAGTGCAGTGGCGCGATCTCGGCTCACCACAACCTCAGCCTCCTGGGTTTAAGCGATTCTCCTGCCTCAGCCTCCCGAGTAGCTGGGATTACAGGCATGTGCCACCATGCCCGGCTAATTTTGTATTTTCAGTACAGACGGGATTTCTCCATGTTGGTCAGGCTGGTCTCAAACTCCCGACCTCAGGTGATCTGCCTGCCTCGGCCTCCCAAAGTGCTGGGATTACAGGCGTGAACCACCGCGCCTGGCCAAATATTACTATTTTCAACCTCCACATCTTATCCCACTGGAAGGTCTTCAGAGACAATAACACACATAGAGTTATCTCCTGTGATAACAATGCCTTCTTCTAGAATACCCCTGAAGCATTTGCCAGAGCCTGTTTTACAGTTAACTTAAAAAAAAAAAAGTACAAGGAGTATATTCTAAAATAATGATAAAAAGTATAGTACAGCAAATACATAAGCCAATAACATAGCTGTTTATTATCATTATCAAGTGTTATGTACCGTACTGTGCATAATTGTATGCACTATACTTTTGTATGACTGGTGGCAAGGTAGGTTTGTTTACACAAGCATCACCAAAAACATGCGAGTAATGCATTGCATTAAGTTTTTACTATGGCTACGATGTCACTAGGTGATAGGAATTTTTCAGCTGCATTATAATTTTATAGGACCCCATTGTATATGTGGTCTGCCATTGACGAAAACATCATTATGGCAGTGCATGAGTGTCATTCTCTTTGCATAGGTTTTGTATGTCCCTTATTAGATTAATTTTTAAATGTGTGATGTATTTAGACTTTCCACCCCAAAATCAGGTTAAAGTAAATCTAATCACCCTAATTATGAAGTTTCCTATATCTTTGATCAACTGCTCTGTGTATACAGCTACTGATGTGTGTGTGTCTATGTTTTTGCATTACTCAGAAAAGAATTCTTATTACTGGGCCAGTAGAGTTGTCTCTAGCTGTTCTTGTTATCTAAGAGCTCCAGAGTACTAATACTAGTCAGCCAGTGGAGATCTTTTAGTTCACTTATTGACTGTTTATGTGCTAGGAGCTGAAGGCAGATGAATAGGATAGCTTCTCCATTCTAAGGCATTAAGAGTTAGTAACGGTTATTTAAAAACAACCAGTGTTTCAACACTCCCTTGCATATCTGCTTCAAGGGGTCAGAATAGCTGAGGGAAGGAATTCTGAGCGTATGTTAGTAGAGTGTAGGGATTAAGAGCATTGGCCCTGGAGGCAAACAGCCTGGGATCACATCCTCACTTCTCTACTAACTAGTCAGGCGGCCTTGCACAAGTAATTTCACCTCTCTATACTCAGTCTTCTGTAAAGAGGGGATAGCAATAATATTTACCTCATGAGATTGTTATAAAAGTTAAATAAGTTTTATTTGTAAAGTCTTTGGAACACTACCTAGACTATGGTAAGCATTTAATATATATTAGCTATTATTATTATTTGGGACAGACGATTGGCAAGTGGCATTAATGGGGTGATGAGCAGAGTGCAGAGCCCAGAGGGAGACTTTAGAGCAGGTGTGTCCAATCTTTTGGCTTCCCTGGCCACATTGGTTGAGGAATTGTCTTAGGCCACACATAAAATACACTAACTCTAATGATGGCTGATGAGCTAAAAAAAAAAAAACAAAACTCATAATGTTTTAAGAAAGTTTACGAATATGTGTTGGGCTGCATTCAAAGCCGTCCTGGGTGCCTGTGGGTCGCGGGTTGAACAAGCTTGCTTTACAACATCTTTTTTTTTTTTTTTTTTCTTAAGAGATAGGATCTTGCTCTCTCACTCAGGCTGGAGTGCAGTGGTGCAATCATAGCTCACTGCAACCTCAAACTCCTGTGCTCAAGCAATCCTCCTGCCTCAGCCTCACAAGTAGCTACAAGTGCATACCACCACACCAGGCTCGAGCAATTTTTTTTTTTTTTTTTTTTGGGGGGGATAGAGTCTCACTCTGTAGCCAGGCTGGAGTGCAGTGGTACGATCTCGGCTCACTGCAACCTCTGCCTCCTGGGTTCAAGCGGTTCTCCTGCCTCAGCCTCCCGAGTAGCGGGACTACAGGCGCACGCTACAACGTCCAGCTAATTTTTGTATTTTTAGTAGAGACAGGGTTTCACCATGTTGGCCATGATGGTCTCTATTCTTGACCTCGTGATCCGCCCACCTCGGCCTCCCAAAGTGCTGGGATTACAGGCGTGAGCAACTGCACCTGGCCCCGGCTTGAGCATGTTTAAGACAAGTTTTCTCTTCACTTTGCCTCTCTCATTCTCTCCTTTTCCTTTACTCTCCCCTCCACTTCCTCTTCCTCTCTCCTTCCCTAACAATTCAGCCCCAAATCTATTAAGTAGGGCCAAGGAGAGCAGATATTGGTTTTGGATGGTCTGAAACTAGATGTTGGAGTTGGCTTCTCCATGGGTAAGTGCCCACTCACCATGGTGGAGCATAGCTGGCATGGAGAGGGCAGGTACTTACATAGAGGGATAGCAGCAGTGGTCCAGGACAGGATGTAAGAGACTGAGCATTGGGGGGCAGATGATGGGGTGAGGAGGGTGGAGGTGGGAGTCACAAGGGTAGGGGACAGGAGCAAGGATGGAAGACTTTACACATACGTAGAAATTAAACAACATACTCCTAAATAATCAATGGGTCAAAGAAGAAATCAAGAAAAAATCAAAAGGAAAATTAGAAAGTACTTTGACATGAATGAAAATAAACAACATACCAAAACTTATGGAATGCAGCTAAAGCAATGCTTAGAGGGAAATTTATAGCTGTCAACACTTATGCCAAAAAAGATAATATCAAATCAATAACCTAACCTTTTACCTTAAGACACAGAAAATAGAAGATCAAAGTCAACCCAAAGCAAGCAGAGAGAAAGAAATAATAAAGATTAGAGTAGAAATTAATAAAATAGAGAATATAAAAACACTACAGAATATCACTGAAATAAAAGTTTTTTTTTGAAAAGATGAACAAAGTTGACAAACCTACAGGTAGACTAAGAGCAAAAAGAGAATACTCAAATTACTAGAATCAGAAATGAAAGGGGAGACATTAATACTGACGTTACAGAAATGAAAGGATTATGAAGGAATACTATGAACAATTGTATGCCAATAATAGATAACATAGATAAAATGAACAATTCCTAGAATAACACATACTACCAAAACTGTCTCAAGAAGAAACAGTCAACCTAAATAGACCTATAATAAGTTTGGATATTGAATTAGTAATTTAAAAAAAACTTCCCATAGAGAAAATCCCGGGCCCAGATGGCTTCACTGCTGAATTCTACTAAAGGTTTAAAGAAGGCTGGGCACAGTGGCTCACACCTGTAATACTAGCATTTTGGGAGGCCAAGGTGGGTGGGTCACTTGAGGTCAGGAGTTTGAGAGCAGACTGGCCAACATGGTGAAACCCTGTCTGTACTGAAAAAACATAAAAATTAGCCCAGAGTGGTAGTGGACGCCTGTAATCCCAGCTACTTAAGAGGTTGAGGCAGGAAAATCACTTGAACCCAGGAGGCGGAGGTTGCAGTGAGCCGAGACTGGCCACAGCACTCCAGCCTGGGCAACAGAGTGAGACTATTTCTCAAAAAAAAAAAAAAAAAGGTTTAAAGAATTAATACCAATTCACTAATTCTACCAAAACCAGACAAAGGTGTCACAAGAAAACTATAGACAGGCTGGACATGGTGGCTCATGCCTGTAATCCCAATGCTTTGGGAGGAAAAGAGGGTGGATCACCTGAGGTCAGGAGTTCGAGACCAGGCTGGCCAAGATGGTGAAACCCTGTCTCTACTAAAATACAAAAATTAGCTGGGCGTGGTGGTGCATGACTGTAGTCCCAACTCCCAACTACTCAGGAGCTTAAGGCAGGAGAATCGCTTGAACCTGAGAGTCAGAGGTTGCAGTGAGCCAAGATTGTGCCACTGCACTCCAGCCTGGGTGACAGAGCGAAACTCTGTCTCAACAACAGCAACAACAAGAAAACTGTAGAACAATATCTCTTATGAATATAAATGCAAAAATCCTCAACAAAATTCTAGCAAACTGAATGTAGCACGTCTAAAAATAATTATATACCATGACCATACGGGGTTTATTCCAGAAATGCAAAGTTGGTTTCATATCAAAAAATCAATATAATATACTATATCGATAGAACAAAAAACAAAACCACATCACTGTTTCAACAGATGCAGAAAGAGCATTTAATAAAATCCAATGTCCTTTCATAATAAAAATGAGCTAGAAGGAAACTTTCTTTTTTTGAAACAGGGTCTCACTTTGTCACTGGAGTGCAGTGGCATAATCTTGGCTCACTGCAGCCTCAACCTCTGGGTTCAAGTGATTCTCTGGCCTCAGCTCCCCAAGTAGCTGGGACTACAGGCATGCATTACCATGCCAAGATAATTTTTGTATTTTTTGTAGAGACAGGATTTCACCATGTTACCCAGGCTGGTCTCTAACTCCTGAGCTCAAGTGATCCACCCACCCTCGGCCTCCCAAAGTGCCAGGGTTACAGGTGTGAGCCACCATGCTTAGCCTTGAAGTAAACTTTCTTAACTTAATACAAGGCATCTATGAAAACTCCACAGCCAACTTTATACCAAAGGATAAAAAAATTATATGTTTCCCCCCTAAGATCAGGAACAAGACAAGGATGCCTGCTCTCATCACTTCTATTCAATTTTATATTGAAGTTTCTCACCAGTGCAATTAGGCAAGAAAAAAAAAGTATCCAGGTTAGAAAGGGGGAAATAAAATTGCCTCTATTTGCAATGATATGATCTTGTACATAGAAAATATTAAAGAATCCACCAATATACAAGGTCATCAAGGTTAAAAAATATAAAATCAATGTACAAAAATCAATTGTATTTCTATAAACTTGCAATACATAAGCCAAAAAATATCATTTATAATAGCATCAATAAGAACAAAATATTTGGGAATGAATTTAACAAAAAAAGTACAAAATATATACTCTGAAAACTAAAAACAATTGTTGAAAGAAATACAGATCAAAATAAATGGGAAAACATCTTATGTTCATGGATCAGAGGCTTAATATTGTTAAGATGGCAGTATTACCCAAACTTATCTACAGATTCAGCATAATCTCTATGAAAATCCTAGCTGACTTCTTTGTAGAAATTTATAAGCTGATTCTAAAATTCATGTGGAAGTTCAAAGAATTCAGAAGAGCCAAAAAACTCTTGAAAAGGAAGAGCAAAGTTGGAGGACTCACACTTCACAATTGTAAAACTTATTACAAGCCAACAGTAATCAAAAAAGTGTAGTACTGACAAAAGGATAGATATATAGATTAATGGAATAAAATTGAGAGTCGAGAAATGAACTGATGTGCCTGTGATCAACTGATTTTCAACAAGGGTGCCAAGATCATTCGATGAGGTAAAGAAATCTTTTCAACCAATGGTGCTAAGATAACTAGATAGCCACGTGCAAAAGAATGAAGTTGGACCCTTACCTCACACCATATACAAAAATTAACTCAAAAGGGATAAAAGACCTAAATGTAAGAGCTAAAGCTACATAACACTTAGAAGAAAACAGAGGAGTAAATCGCTATGAGTTTGGATTTGGCAAAGCATCCTTAGTTATGATACCAAGAGCATGAGGAGCAAAAAGATAAATAGATAATTTGGACTTCATTAAAATTAAAAACTTTTGTGCTTCAGAGAATGCCATCAAGAGATTGAAAGGATAACCACAAAATGAGAAGAAAACATTAGCAAATCATATATCAGTTAAGGGGCTTGTATTCAGAATATATGCTGTGGTTTGAATATTTGACTCTTTCAAAACTGATGTTGAAACTTAATCCCCAATGTGGTACTATTGAGAGGTGGGCCCCTTAAAAGATGATGGAGTAATAAGGGCTCTGCCCTCATGAATGGCTTAATCCATTCATGGATTAATGGATTAATGGGTTATCATGGGAGTGGGGCGAGTGGCTTTGTAAGAAAAGGAAGAGAGACCTGATCTATCATGCTCAGCCCCCTCGCCATGCTATGTGCTGCCTCAGGACAGGACTCTGCAGAGAGTTGCCACCTGCAAGAAGGCTCTCACCAGATGTGGTCCCTCAACTTTGCACTTCTTTTTTTTTTGAGACAGGGTTTCACACTTGTTGCCCAGGCTGGAGTGCAATGGCACAATCTTGGCTCACTGCAACCTCTGCCTCCTGGGTTCAAGTGATTCTCCTGCCTCAGCCTCCCAAGTAGCTGGGATTACAGGCATGCGCCACCACTCCTAGCTAATTTTTTGAGTTTAGTAGAGATGGAGTTTCACCATGTTAGTCAGACTGGTCTCAAACTCCTGACCCCAGGTGACCCATCCACCTCGGCCTCCCAAAGTGCTGGGATTACAGGCATGTGCCACTGTGGCTGGCCCTCAACTTTGGACTTCTCAGCCTCCATAACTGGAATAAATAAACTCATTTTCTTTATAAATTACCCAGTTTCAGATATTCTGTTATAAGCAACAGAAAATGGACTAAGACAGGTAATTGTAGTTTTTGTTATTATTTCTAAATGGCAAAAACTACACTAACTTTTGCACCAACCTAATACAAATGGCTAATCATCTCATGAAAAGATGTTCAATAGCATTAGTCATCAGGGAAATACAAATCAAAACCACAATGAGCTATTATTTCACATCCACTAAGATGGCTAACCTTAAAAAAAATCAGATAATAACAAGTGTGGGTGAGGATATGGAGAAAATGGAACTCTCATCCACTGTTGGTGAGAATGTAAAATGGTGTGACCACTTCAGAAAACAGTCTATAAGTTTCTCAAACAATTAAACATAGAGTTAGTTACCATATGAACCAGCAATTCTACTCCTAGGTATATACCCAAGAGAAATGAAAACCTATGTACACACAAAACCTTGTACACAAATATTTATAGTAGCAGTATTCCTGATAGGCAAAAGGTGAAAGCAACTTAAATATCTGTCAACTGATTAGTTAATAAACAATGTGTGATATATTGATAACATGGAATATTTGTCCATAAAAAGGAATAAAATACTGAGACATGCTACAACATTGTTGAATTTTGAAAACTATGTTAAGTGAAGGAAGCCAGTTACAAAAGACCACATATTATATAATTCCACATATATGAATGTCCAGACCAGGCAAATCTAGACAGTAAATTAGTTGTTGCTTAGGGGTTGAGTGGTTGCTTATGTGTGGAGGAGGCTGGGGAAGTGATAGCTAACAGGTATGAGACTTCTTTTTGAGGTGACGAAAATGTTCTAAAATTGTGTGAGGTTTGCACGCATTTGTGAATGTGGTATAAAACCATTCACTTGTACACTTTAAATGGGTAAGTTGTATGTTTCAATTTATGTCTCAATAAAGGTATAAAATAAGAGGAAAATGGCAATTAAATGGAGCACGTTATTTTGGATTGGATCTTTTTTTTGGGATGGGGTCTTGCTATGTTGCCCAGGCTGGCATGCAGTGGCTACTCATGGGCACGATCATTGCACACCATAACCTTGAACTCCTGGCCTCTAGAGGTCCTCCTGCCTCTGCCACCTAGGAAGCTAGGACTACAGGTGCTTGCCACCTCACCTGGCTTGGAACTTTTTGTAATAAACGACATTATTGGGACAATTGGGGTAATTTGAATGGTGTCTGGGGATTAGATGCTACCAGTGTATCAGTGTTAATTTCTTAATTGTTTAATTTTATTTTTAATTTTTGTTTTTTTAGAGACACGGTCTCTCTCTTTCACCCAGGCTGGAGTGCAGTGGCATGAGTATAGCTCACTGTAGCCTTGAATTCCTGGGCTCAAGCCGTCCCCCCACGTCAGCCTCCCAAGTAACTAGGACTACAGGTGCATACCACCATGCCCAGCTATGTTGCCCAGGTTTGTCTCGCTGTGTTGCCCAGGTTTGTCTTAAATTCCTGTCCTCAAGCAATCCTGCTGCCTTGGCCTACCAAAGTGCTGGGATTACAGGCGTGAGCCACTGTGACCTGGCAATTTCCTGATTTTGATGGTTGTATTTCAGTTTTGCAGGAGAATATCCTTGTTTGTAGGAAATGCACACGAAGTATTTGTTGATGATGGAGCATCATGGTAAGTAACTTAGTCTCAAATGTCCAGGAAAAAAAGTGGGTTTTTTTTTTTTTTTTGCAACTTTTCTCTAAGTTTAAGTTTGTTTCAGAATAAAAATATAGGCTGAGCACCATGGCTCACACCTGTAATCCCAGCACTTTGGGAGGCCAAGGTGGGCAGATCACCCTAGGAGTTCGAAACCAGCCTGGCCAACATGGCAAAACCCTGTCTCTACTAAAAATACAAAAATTAGCTAGGCGCGGTGGTGGGTGCCTGTAATCCCAGCTACTTGGGAGGCTGAGACAGGAGAATCGCTTAAACCTGGGAGGCGGAGGTTGCAGTGAGCCGAGATCGCGCCATTGCACTCTAGCCTGGGTGACAGAACGAGACTCTGTCTCAAAAAAAAAAAAAAAAAAAAAAAATATATATATATATATATACACACACACACATACACACACACACACACACTTTGTAAAATACTTGATTTAATTTTAAAGTACGAGGGTAGAGATAGAATGTTGGGTTATCAGCAGCCACAGGGAACAAGGAGGCTGGTGAACTGATAGTCCACGATCCGGCCTGCCTATGGTGGGGGTGAGGGTGGTACTATCCTTTAGCCAGTTGCATTAGGCTTGACTAGTATTTATAAGATTTCCAATTGCCATCAATTTATATGGAGTTCATACTCTAAAGCAATAACATTGATTTTGAGAAAGAAAAGGTAATTTCTGCTTAATACAATAAATGAGAAATAATTGTAGAAATAATTTCTTTGGAAACGAATGCTTCTTTATTGATGGTTATATTTATCAGCAAGGATCATGACTCAGTAGCCAGTGGAAGGAATCAGAACACTTTGGAAACATGCTGCTAAAAGCCCGTCAGCTCATCGTCCTTGTTTTTGTCAGCCTGGTATCCAGTAAGTACCAAGTCCTCATTTTGTCCGGGGAGACTTTTGAATACTTTCAAGTGCATATAATTATTATCACCTGCTCGTACCTGAAAAATATTTAAAAAAGAGAAAGCAAAAGGAGATTCATTCAAATGGGTCTACATCAAGTGAGAGAGCCACAGGTCTATAAAGACTTCTGTCCAAAAAGCTGCTGAGGAACAGCATTGCTAGACCTAGTCCACCATTCTTAGACTCTTTGTATTCATAAATCCACCACCTTATTTTAGGAGAGAAAGAGTAGACTAGGTGGGGCGCTGTGGCTCCCACCTGTAATCCCAGCACTTTGGGAGGCTGAGGCAGGTGGATCACGAGGTCAGGAGTTCGAGACCAGCCTGGCCAGCATGGTGAAACCCCGTCTCTACTAAAAATGCAAAAAATTAGCCAGGCATGGTGGTGCATACCTGTAATCCCAGTTACTCAGGAGGCTGAGGCAGTAGAATCACTTGAACCCAGGAGGAGAAGGTTGCAGTGAGCCGAGATCACGCCACTGTACTCCAGCCTGGGCGATAGAGCAAGACTCTGTCTCAAAAAAAAAAAAAAAAAAAAAAAAAAAAAAAAATTGTGGACTAATGGCATGGCAAGAGGCATAGGTCCTAGGTTTATTTTGTTATTTTTTTTTTAGTATAATCTGGGCACAAAGGACAGCATTTTATTCTCAAAGATGCATGGAGCAAGAAAACAAGTGACAGACTATATTTTTGGTGATGCTGTTTTCTGACTCCCAGCTTGGGACACTTTGTTTGCCATACAGTCTGATAAGGGAGAAGAAAATCAGAATTGCCCTAGAAAATTTGGGATGCAGGGTTCCTATACCTGTATCAGAAGCTACTTTATAAATGCCCACTGGTAGGATTGAGCAGAGCCCAGGGGGTGGACAGCCTCCCTTCTAAAGTGAAGGGGTCAGCTGGGCACTGTGGCTCACGCCTATAATCCCAGCACTTTGGGAGGCCGAGGCAGATGGATCACCTGAGGTCAGGAGCTTGAGACAAACCTGGCCAACATGGTGAAACCTGGTCTCTACTAAAAATACAAAATTAGCTGGGTGTCGTGGTGCACACCTGTAATCCCAGCTACTTGGGAGGCTGAAGCAGGAGAATGGCTTGAATCCAGGAAGTGGAGGTTGCAGAGAGCTGAGATTGTGCCACTGCACTCCAGCCTGAGTGACAGAGTGAAACTCCATCTCAAAAAATAAAATAAAATAAAATAATAAAATAAAATAAAATAAAATAAAAAGCTAAGGGGTTTTGCTAGGAAGTCATTGGTATGAAGGTTGAAGCAGTAGTTTGGACATGAATCTGAGACCTGGAAAATTATGGTAAGAATTTTTACTTTGGTTCTTGCTTGAGACAATAAATGCTTTGTCTTATAAAAATATTTATTGTGCTTCTGATGTCACTTCCTATCCTAATTTTAACAAGTGCCATATATCAAATGTTTACTGTGAGCCAGACACTATGATGAACATTTTATATAAATGATTATATTAACTTATATTATAGGCCTGAAGAAAAGTGGAGCAATGAAATTTTTACAGATGTGGAAGCAGAGTAGGAGAGATTAAGTGATTTTCCATAAATCCCTCAACTAATAAGTGGTACAGCCAATATTCAAACCCAGATCTGTTAGCCTCTAGCATCTACATTCTTTTCACTCTACAATGTAACCTTTTTTGGGGGTACTGATCCGGGAATGAGGCCTGGCTCTGTTGCCTGGACTGTAGTGCAGTGGTGCGATCACAGCTCACTGCAACCTCAAACTCCTCGGCTCAAGTGATCCTCCTACCTCACCTTCCCAAGTAGCTAGGACTACTGGTGTGCATCACCATGCCTAGGTAATTAAAACATTTTCTTTGTAGAGACAGCGTCTTGCTATGTTGCCCAGGCTCATCTCAAACTCCTTGTTTTAAGCTATCCTCCCACTTTGGCCTCCCAAGGTGTTGGGATTACAGGTATGAGCCACCACACCAGGCCACCGTAACCTTTTAAAAGCTCTTATTTTGTGCTTTATATTAGAGGCAGCACAGCCAGTAGTTAAGCTCAGTCTATCTGGGTTCAAATCCTTACTCTGCTCTTATAGTTGTGTGACCTTTTTAGTTTCTTCATCACCCTGGAGCTCAATTTTTTCATCGGTAACCCGAGAGAAGTGATTGTACTTACCTCGTAGATTTGTTGTGAGGATTAAATGAGATAATACAAGCCCTGTTCTTAGAATAGTGCATCGTGAATTGTAAGTGCTCAATAAATTTCCAGCTTATTTATTCCTCACAACACGCTGCGAAGTAGATTGTTACCCTCATTGTGCAGATAAGGGAATGAAGGCTCCGAGAGGAGGAGCAGCTTCCCATAGAACAAATTGAACAAGGGTTCAAACCCAGGACACTCTGACACCTAAGCTTGTGGTCCTTCCATTCTACCACCTGCCTCTTGATAGGTACTTGAAACACATAGAGAAGGTCACGTCACTGGCAAGACCTTAAATCTAGAGTGGCTCAGAGCAAAGGGATCAATAGCCAGACTACCAGGAAGTAAAAGGGAACTGGGATCGGTGGCTGAGATCCAGTAGGAAAAGTTTGATAGCGGAAGGAAGAAAAGATGAGAGAGAGAGAGGAGACTGCTTAAGAGAGGGGAAAAGGGTGGTCAAGGGAACAAATTTTCAAGCAGAAATTTTCAAGATAGTTATCTGATGAACTGTTGAAGAAACATGTGAGCTGGTAATATGTGAAATGTATGCATTTGAATTAATCATAAATTATTAAATATCTTAATGTTGATGGAATGTTTCCTATCTTTGCACATAATCATTTTTAACTGGAAAAATTTCTTTTCCAGCCATGAAGAAAGCAGATTGAGAATGGAGGAAATGGTGCCATTGTTTTCTGAGGATACAGCAGGGTCCTCTTTCACAAGTGTCTCCCCAGGACCTGGTCTTTACTAGGAGCTCACATTTGGCAGAATACGGCTGATCCATGTACATAGCTCGGTGCTGAAACTTTCTTATGCTGAGCTGACTAGCTCCACTTACTTATTTTTTTTTTTTGCTGAAAAAATCTTTTAAAATGTTTATATTTTAATTGAATTGTTTGTTAAAGAGAAATAAGCCACACTGGGCCCTGGTCAAATAGTTAAGTAAAGATTAAGTAAATATACTTGAATATTTGTTTTTATTTTTAAAATCAGCATTATCATCTTCTTAATACATAAGGACAAACATGGCTCTTAAATATTCATGGTTGACTTGTTCAGTTGGTTTCCTCTTGATAACTTCAATTAGAACTCGATCAATGCATTGTGTAATTTTTTGACAGAGCTATAAAATTAACTTTTAAACTATTTTAAATACGCCACTGTTTTAAACTATACCTAGAGTGCCGCAAGTTAAATCTACTAATTTGAGTTACAAAATAGTATTTACATTATATTAATCAAAGGGCAAAAAAGGTTTAAATTATTTTCCCAGCTAATGATTTGAGTCGTTACTTTAATTTATTTAATTTAGACATAGAGAATCATACAGCTTTGAGGTGGAATCAGCTTCAAGATACCATGTGGTCCAGCCCCACGCCTTCAGGCAGATGAGACGTGATCCTCCCTCCTTACCTAAGCAGCAGCACAGCCACAAATCCAGCATGCCCTGAACTGTTATGAAATCTTTTTCTATACAATTTCCGGAAATCAAGAATCAATGTAATAAATCTCTCTGAATTCACAAGAAAAAAAATGGTATCACATCATCTAACAAATTTGAGAGTCCACCACTTGGAAGGAATCATGCTGGGCATCTTAATGTAGGACAACCATAAGGAAGGAATTATGTGATAGGGAAATCAGCGGACATTTTACATAAAATGAGAAATACATCTTTTGGCGCTAAAGTAGGTGCTGAACTCTAACCTTAATGTAGTAATTTGTTCCAGCAACAACTTGAGTTTTATATTGCACAGCTTCCAATTTTTCATAAGTCTCATTTGTTTTTTCTTCAAGCTGTGGTTTAACCTAAAGAAAAGAAAAGAGGAAACAAATAATCAAAGCTATATTAGACTCCATCTATGTGATGTACACATCTGGGAACCCCATCCTCCTAAAAGTCTTCAAAGACGGTAATGAAATCTATGAACTATTTTTATTATTTCAATAGAAAACACCTGTTTTAATACAATTACATAGGTTAAAAAGTCAAATTTTGTTGCTTTAGGCTGAATTCACATCAACTCAGTGTGGTAATGCAATATAGGAGTGTTTTGACTGCTAAAACTTTAAGAGTTATATATATCTTTGATTAATAAAAATCAGTAGAGCAATAATTACTACTTGATTAAAACATTTTAAAATAATTTCAGACTTAAAAGTTGTAAAATTAGTGTAATGAATTCTCATATCATTTACAGTTCCCTTAATTTTGCCATTTTGCATAACATAGTATAATCACCATAATCAGGAAATTAACATGGTATAATACTATTAAGTAGTCTCTAAACCTTATCAGAATTTTGCCAGTTTTCCTGAAAATGTCTCTTTTCTGCTCCAGGATCTCATGCAGGATGCTACATTGCATTTAGTTGTCATTTCTCCTCAGTCTCCTACAATCTGGGTTCATTCCTTTTTGCTCATGACCTTGATGTTTTGAAAGAATACTGGCCAGTTAAATGGTAGAATGACCCTCAGTTTAGGTTTGTGTGATTTCCTCTTATGTTAGTAGTATACATTCTTGTAAGGATAGCACAAACGTGATGTTGTGCTTAAGTGCCTCCTATCAGGAGCTACATTTCATTGCTAGTGATGTTAATTTTGATCACTTAGGATGTCTGCCAGGTTTCTCCACTGTAAAGTTACCATTTTTTTCCCCTTTGTAATTAGTAAGTGTCTTGTGAGGAGTCTTGTTTCTCGCCATACTTTCATTCGTGAATTTTAGCATCCATTGATGGTTCTCGCCTACAACAATGATTAATTGTGGTGTTGGCCAAATGGTAATTAAAAAATCATTTCTTGCGCATTTATTATTTGGAATTCTACTGTAAGGAAGAGCTGTTCCCTCTCTCCTCTTTATGTAGTCAATTACTTATTTTATATTAATATGACTCATGGATATTTCTTTTACTCTGTGGATTACAATTCATTACTCTTTATTTTGTTACTCAAATGCCCTAGATTTGGCTGTTGGGAGCTCCCTCACGTGATGCCTGTGTCCTTTCAACATGCCTCCATCATTTTATAAGCACTGCCTTACTTTCTGACTCTACAAAAGTAGAGTCAGATGTTCCAGGTTTATCTTGAAGTTTCCTTGCCTCCTCACTGGAATCAACTATTTCTCCAAGGAGTCCCTGCTCCTTTTATTGGAGAATGGTATTTAAGACCCAAGATTTGGGTGCTGTGTCTCTTGTTACTAAATGTCATTGCTTCTAGGCCCACTCAGTGGAAAGGGCTACAAAATAATATGTGTACTCACACACACACGCACACATCTTTATCTACTCATTTGTGTATGTGTGTGTCATTATATATATACATTATATACGTGTGTGTATGGGTGTGTGTGTGTGTGTGTGTGTGTGTGTGTGTGTGTGTGTGTATATTCCTCTGATTAAAATCAAATACCATGGCCGGGTGCGGTGGCTCATGCCTGTAATCCCAGCACTTTGGGAGGCCGAGGCAGGTGGATCACTTGAGGTCAGCAGTTTGAGACCAGCGTGACCAACATGATGAAACCTCGTCTCTACTAAAAATACAAAAATTAGCTGAGCGCAATGGTGGGTGTCTGTAATTCCAGCTACTCAGGAGGCTGAGGCAGGAGAATTGCTTGAACCTGGGAGGCAGAGGTTGCAGTGAGCCGAGATCACGCCATTGCACTCCAGCCTGGGCAACAAGAGTGAAACTCCACTTCAAAATAAATAGGTAAATAAATAAATAAATAAAAAATAAAATAAATCAAATACCACAGGACTCATTTAGCTTTTCCCCTTTCCTTATTATAACTCCTTTCTCAAACACTGAGGAAGAATCCTGGTTCTTATTATTTGCAATGTATTTGCCTATTTGCTCAGTTCTAGCATATACATAAAATAATTTCAGAATTGTTGACCTATACCTCTGTGGAAAACAATATACTAACTAGAGTGCAGTATTTGGGTATGATTCTTATAAAGACCCTGTGATTGCATGAGCTTACCTGGATAATCCAGGATAACCGCTCCATCTCCAGATCCTTAACTTAATCACACCTGCAAAGTCTCTTTTGCTGTGTAAAGGAACCTAGTCACAGGTTCCAGGGATTAGGACATGGACATCTTTGGAGGGCCATCATTCTGTCTACCATGGAGGGATATGGGTTAGGTTTAAATGTTAGCATTCCCAAACCCAGCATGAGAAGGGAGACAGTCCCAAATTCAATATGTAAACTTTCACTGAACCCATCAGCTTTCTGTACAGTGCTTCATTCCCACTCTCAGCTGGGCCTGATATGCAAGAGTCTACTATGAGCTCTTGACTCAGTTCCTGCTAAGTGTAAAGCTCGTCTTCTGCCGGGGTGGAGGATAGTGAAGGAGAAGGAACTTGGGGAGGTCTCATTGTCCCTCATACAGATCAGTCCTCTTGCTTTTGGTCCCAGACCTTACTCCTGGCTATGAGTTTTTGGTGTTGCTCATGCCTGCGCCATTGTGATGTTCTGCAGTGTGAATCTGCTTGCTTCTGGCTTAGACTTTCCCCTCTATGGGCTTAGCTTCTGTTTAGACTGCTCAGCATTTTCCATTGTTCATCCGTTTTCCAACTTCCAAAATTTTATTGGTATTTCTGAGGTGGTACTTGCCTATCTCCTGTTGTCTTTATATCTGTGGATTTGTCCTTCAACCCCAATTCTTTTCTGTCTTTTGGAGGAAAAAGGATATAACTCTCTGTGTTGAATGTACCTTGTTTATTGAGAACTTGCCTTTATGCCCTTCATGAAAGCATTTAATGTCCATACAACTTCAATCAGGCCTCCAGTGCATCTAGGATTCTCCCAAGGCAGTCCTTCCCATCAGAGGGCAGGTTTTTTTTTTTTTTTTTTTTTAAATTTAAGAGACAGGATCTCCCCCTCACCCAGACTGGAGTGCAGTGGCGTGATCATAGTTCACTGCAGCCTCGAACTCCTGGACTCAAACAATCCTCTCTGGGCAGATGTTTTGAACCCTTACTACTGATGCCTCAGTTTAAGTACCAAAACTGTTTTCAAAGATGTAGACATAGGCAAACTGTGAGTTCTCAGACCACTTCTGAAAGGCCAAACACTCCACGGACCACCACTCAGTTCTCCTGTAACCTTGAGAATAGACGGGAAAAATGTGATTGTTCTGTTGAGATGGAAATGAAATTTCAAAGTGGAGAAAGGGAGAAGACAAATAGTGAGGACAAACCAGAAGTGGGAAGAGCTGGGGCAGGAAAGCGGAGAAAGGGTGCACAGAGAAGCAGAGTAAGGAAATGGGTTATTGTCTTAGGGTCCCTTTCCAAAGCCTTTCGAGATTCCAAAGGAGGGGTGGCCAGCACTTGGCACCAGTCAAGTTAGGAGCTGAGTTTGAAAGGGTTAATCTCTACACTAACCCCCAAAGTATCCATTTAAACCTCATTTTATGAATGGAGAATCTGAGGCTATGAGTTGAGCATGACTGCTAAAAGTTGAAAAATTATTCATCATAGTTATTTTAAAGTCCTTGCCTGATAACTTATATATCTGATCTGTGTTCCCTCTGCTTTTCAGTCATGTTTCTTTTTAAGCACGTATCCTAAGCCAGCCAGCCTTTCTCACTTTCTTCTTTCTTTCTTTATTCCTTCCTTTCTTCCTTTCTTCTTTCTTTCTCTTTCTTTTTCTTTCTTTCTCTCTCTTTCTCTTTCTTTCTTCCTTTCCTTTTCCTTCCTTCCTTCCTTCCTTCCTGCCTTCCTTCCTTCCTTCCTCTCTCTCTTTCTTCTTTCTTTCTTTCTTTCTTTTTCTTTCTTTCTCTCTCTCTTTCTCTCTCTCTCTCTCTCTCTTTCTTTCTTTCTTTCTCCCCTCTCTCTTTCATGGAGTCTTGCTCTGTTACCTAGGCTGGAGTGTTGTGGCACAATCTCAGCTCACTACAACTTCTCCCTCCTGGGTTTAAGTAATTCTCCTGCCTCAGCGTCCTGAGCAGCTGGGACTACAGGCATCCGCCACCACTCCCAACTAATTTTTTATATTTTTGGAGAGATGGAGTTTTACCTTGTTTGCCAGGCTGGTCTTGAACTCCTGGCCTCGGGTGATCCATCTGCCTTGGCCTCCCAAAGTGCTGGGATTACAGGGGTGAGCCACCATGCCTGGCCCTAAGTTTTTATTTCTATCTGTCCTAGAAATATATCCAAATCTTTAACCTTTCCATCGTATCTGTGTAATCCACAAATGCAGAATTTTCCATGAGAGAGGAGATTTAAAAGATCTGGTTTGTTTCTTGAAGTGTTCTGGCACCTGTCAGACTGTGGACCTTGATTTCTGGTTCACTCTACTTGTAACTTGCAGCCTCCCTCCCTCTTCCCAGTAAAATAGATTTGCATGGTTTAATGTTAGATGACATGGACCTGAGTGATGAGATTTGAGCTGAGGAGCAGGGAAAGGGGCAGAGTAGGGGAGCTTGTCAGTGAAACTTAAGTCTCAGAAGGTAGCTTGGCACTGAAAGACTCCCCAGGATGGGCACTAGGAGGATGCAGGCCAGCTGGGAATGGTGGTGGAAGACTGGCAGTGAATGGACACATCTGCTGAATGCAGTTGGCCTTCACCTTTCTCAGTCTGCCATGCGTGATGGTGACGGGAGCTGAAGGAATACAATGGAGGTTTGTCGCTTGGTCTCCAGCCAGGGGAGGAGGCTACCAGGGAGAAGCACCTGGTATAATGCATTTAACCCAGAGTTCTTCAAGCATTTCTCATTGCTACCAAGCATGAATCTTGGCGAGGTGTTTATTCTCTGAGATCTGAGGATTTGAGCCATGAGGCACCCAACACCCAGGCTTTTCCCCTAATCTGTAGTCATTCTATAGAAACAATAGGACTGTGCCTAATTTAGGAGAAAATGGATAGAAAGATATTGGTGGCAAAGTGGATGAATTACATTTGGGGGAGTTTTAGAGAGTAAGGAAGGAGAGTTTGGATAGTAACATGAGAGGACAGTAGGGCCAGTAAGATGTGACTTGTGGACATTTATTGTCTAAGTATGTTTTGAAGGAAGAAGGAAGTGTGGGACAAGGCATTGAGGATGCAAGAAATGAAGTCACCTGGCTAAGAGAGGACGGACTGGCTGAAGAGAGGAGAACAGAATCTAGGGAGGAATGAGATCCAGCAAGAGATAGGGTCAGCTGGGGCATTTTCTTACCAGAGACCTGCAATCTCCTAAGACAGGTGTTCCCAACCCCTGGGCTGCAGACCAGTACCCATCCATGGCCTGTTAGGAATCAGGCTGCACAGCAGGAGGGGAGCAGTGGGCCAGTGAGCCTTATGGCCTGAGCTCCACCTGCTGTCAGATTAGCGGTGGCATTAGATTCTCATAGGAGTGGGAACCCTATTGTGAACTGCATGCAAGGGATCAAGGTTGCGTGCTCCTTATGAGAAAATAATGCCTGATGATCTGAAGTGGAACAGCTTCATCCCAAAACTATCCCCTCCACCCCATCTGTGGAAAAATTGCCTTCCACAAAGGTACCAAAAAGGTTGGGGATGGCTGGCCTAAGAAGAATAGGAACTGAGACATCCTGCTGGAGGGACCACGGGGGTGGGAGACAATGAGCAACTGAAGAGAGATTTACATTTGTGGGGTTTCTAGAAAAAGATCAACAAATATGACTGAAAGGATGTTCTGGCAGCCGTGGGTCCTTTCTGGGTTGTTAAGCATTAATCCACAGGTTTGTAATGGGTGAGTTTTCTGTGGTTCTGCACCTTGCTTTGGCAAAGTTCTTTGATTCTGGAACAGTAGTAGCTGCATAGAAAGTGGTGGCAGTGGGTGTGACCTTTAATTGAGAATTAGAATGCCAGGAGCTCCCAGGGTCAAGGAAATCATCATGAGTGGAGGAGCATTTGAAGCTATCCTCCTGTCATGGGGTCCAGGCTGGATGAGAGACTGAGTGGGCCTGGGCGTGTTCTCATGAAGTTGGGAAGGTAGGTGCCTGAAGGATTCTGGTGTGGCTGAATGGCAGGTTCTTTGGGTGTGGGACAGTGGGAGAGGCGACTAATAAGGAGGCTGTGGTCAGAGAGGGGAATGCAAATTTGTGGATGGGGTGAGAGCCATGACATGCTAAGTTCCAGGGTGTGCCCAGGATGGTATGCAGATGAGGTGTTTGTGTGGTGTCCTGACTGACAAAAATCATGTTCTGCGTGTTGGCCAGGAATAGTATTCAGCAATTAGGTTTATGACTAAGGGGAGTGTGTGTGTGTGTGTGTGTGTGTGTGTGTGTTTGTGTGCATGCACATTACATGTATAGTAGCCCTTACTTCTAAAAACAATTAAATAACATTTCTTTCCTTCTCATAAATATGCTCACAATTCTCATCAAAATGCTTATTAACATATTATATAAGATAATGGATCAGCAATAATGATCTGGAGGCTTTTGCTGTTGGGCCATTCATTTATTTGGTTCTTCATTATACAGATTGTGGCTTTTCATGAATGGCGCTGTGTATGGCTCTGTCTTTCTGGATGTGTCCCTCTTAGCTCCATTCTATTTTATTAATTTCCACAAGGGCAGGCACTATTTTATGTCCCTGCTACCCCCATAGCAATTCACACGGTTCTGTCTACCTAATCAATGTTTTCTGAATGAAAAGACCATAGTCGTTTTCCATCCTGACAACTTGTCTCCCCAAATAGGAAAGATAAGTATAGCAGTGACCTCAGCTAATACAGAGAATCTTGGAAGAGGGTTTTCTTCCAAGTGTACTTTAGTACATGATGCTACAATGACATGTTCAGTCTCTGTTATCTTCAGAATGGGAAAACTCATTTCTCCTGCCTTCAAAAACATTCAAATTTTCTCAGTTGCCATCCCCTTTGTTTGCCTTTCTTTTCTTTCTGCCGTCATCCAATGTTCCTCTTTCACTGTAATATCAAATTCCTTGGTCATGCAGTTATCGTTTGTCTTTGCCACTCTTCCCTTTTCTCTGTGATGATCTTTTTCTTCCTTCTTTCTCTCCTTCTAATGGGGTTCTTCAGTTGGCCTTCCACTAAGAAGCTCTCTGAGAAGGCCAAGGAAAGCTGATAAACTTCATCTCCTCTGAGAATACTTCCACTTTAACAGGTGATTTTAAAAAACAGAAATACATTCAAAAATAATAAAAAAATAAAACTAGCAAGTAAGTGACAGGTAGTGGAGATTGTCCCTAAATTATTAGCACCTATCCATTTTCCCTATTTCTGCATGGGGACCTAACTGTAATTTTGGAGAAGGAATTCACTCAAGTTTCTCACCTATAAAGCGTTATAATAATACCTGCCTCTTGGGGCTGTTTGTAGGGGCATAAATGATATAATTGACATGAAAGTAGTTTCCTAAACTACAAAGAGTTTCCAGCTCTTCCTCTACCTTCTAACACTGAACTGGGAATTGTGCCCTAAGGCTCACTCCTGTAAGAGAGGGCAGATAAGTGATAATTGGGGCTTTAACACCAGAGGAGCTGAACTGCCTCACAGTAATTATTCACCTGAAAGGAAGGAGGTTTGACCAGCAAACTCTAACATCTTTTCTGGTCCAAAACCTATGATTATAAAAAAGCACTTAATTGGATATTGTTTTATATTATGTTCCAGATATCTCGATTTTCCCAACTACCCTGTAAACTCCTAGAGGCCAGGGGCCATATCTTATAGACAATATGTAGCTTCTATAATAATTAGCATAATGCTAGACACCTAGGAGATATACAAGAAATGCACCTACCATGAAATGATTCATTGATATTCATTTCCTATATTTATTTATTTATTTTTTGAAACAGAGTCTCGCTTTGTTGGCCAGGCTGGAGTGCAGTGGCGTGATCATGGCTCACTGCATCCTCAACTTCCTGAGTGCAAGTGATCCTCTCACCTAAGCCTCCCAAGTAACTGGGACTACAAGCGTGTGCCACCTGGCTATGTTTTTGTATTTTGGAGGGGGTAGAGACAGGGTTTTGTCATGATGCCCTTGAACCACCCAGATCATGCAATCTGCCCGCCTCTGCCTCCTAAAGTGCTGGGATTACAGCCGTGAGCCACCGCACCAGTCCCTCTAAGGAGTAAAAAATTTTATTTTGGCCGGGCGCGGTGGCTCACACCTGTAATCCCAGCACTTTGGGAGGCCGAGGCGGGTGGATCATGAGGTCAGAAGATCGAGACCATCCTGGCTAACACAGCGAAACCCCGTCTCTACTAAAAAATACAAAAAATTAGCCAGGCATGGTGGCGGGCGCCTGTAGTCCCAGCTACTCGGGGGGCTGAGGCAGGAGAATGGCGTGAACCCGGGAGGCGGAGCCTGCAGTGAGCTGAGTCTGCGCCACCGCACTCCAGCCTGGGCGACAGAGCGAGATTCCGTCAAAAAAAAAAAAAAGAAATTTAAATTTTAAATTTTTAAATTTTTTCGCTCTGTCATCCAGGCTGGAGTGCAGTGGCACGATCTCGGCTCACTCCAACCTCCGCCTCCTGGGCTCAAGCGATTCTCCTGCCTCAGCCTCCTGAGCAGCTGGGACTACAGGCGCCCGTCACCACGCCCAGCTGATTTTTCCAGTTTTAGTAGAAAACTAGAAAGTAGAAAGCTATGTTGGCCAGGCTGGTCTCGGACTCCTGACCTCAGGTGATCCGCCTGCCTTGGCCTCCTATGTGGACTTAACTGTGAGGCTGGTGCTTCCACTGAGAAGACAAACTTACCACACTCTCTCCATTCAGTATATTTCCCTTTCCTAACAAAGCTCCTCTGTGTTCTGCCACTGTGTGGTGGAGAGGGCAGGCAGTCAAACACTGGGGGTGAGCTAACTTCTTAACTAGGTGACTTTTTTTTTTTTTTTTGAGACAGAGTCTTGTTCTGTGGCCCAGGCTGGAGTGCAATGTCATGATCTTGGCTCACTGCAGCCTCTGCCTCCCGGGTTCAAGTGATTCTCCTTCCTCAGCCTCCGGGTAGCTGGGATTACAGGCGCCCGCCACCACGCCGGGCTAATTTTTGTATTTTTAGTAGAGACGGGGTTTCACCATGTTGGCCAGGCTGGTCTCGAACTCCTGACCTCAGGTGATCCGCCCTCCTCAGCCTCCCAAAGTGCTGGGATTACAGGCTTGAGCCACCATGCCCAGCTTAACTAAGTGACTCTTAATCTCTTTGAATCTTGGTTTCATCATCAGTAAGATAGACACAATACCTTCCCTGCCTGCCCCAGGGGTTATGAAGATGAAATCAGAGTTTGAATGGAGGTCAAGCTTTTAAAAACTGCAAAGCCCATTTCTGGGGTGAGGTAGCTGTTCTTAATACTCATCTCTCATTCTACCTTTCTGATGACATTGGAGCCAAAGGGAAGCAGCTTCCTCCCTGCCACACACACACTTTCAAATTAATTTTATAATTGAAGATGGGGCTCACAGATAGGTGTTATTAACAATGCAAGGCCTTCTGGTAGCTTCTTATTTTAAAAATTAATAATTCTTGCTAATCAAGTGATAGATTTTTTAAAAAAATCATTAAAATTTTCTGTACTGTCTCTATTTCAAATTTATTTTTCCCTATGTTCCTACAGCTCTGGTCCTTAGAGAGTCTCAGGGGGATTTTTTAGGGTCAGGGATGCTTTCAGCCACAAATTTGAAGTAAACAATTGTGATGCCTCACCTATGCACATTTCTTTTTCATTTTCAAGCCATTTTTATGCACATTATCTCACTTAGTCCTTACAGCTCTGACATCGGTAGGGCAAGAGGCGTTACCTTCATTTTTCAAGTGAAATAGACAAATTTTATTTTGGCACCTTGACACTTTTTTGTTTGTTTGTTTGTTTTTTGGTTTTTTTTTTTTTTGAGACGGAGTCTCGCTCTGTCGCCCAGGCTGGAGTGCAGTGGTGTGATCTCGGCTCACTGCAAACTCCACCTCCCAGGTTCACGCCATTCTCCTGCCTCAGCCTCCCGAGTAGCTGGGACTACAGGTGCCTGCCACCAAGCCCGGCTAATTTTTTGTATTTTTTAGTAGAGACAGGGTTTCACTGTGTTAGCCAGGATGGTCTCGATCTCCTGACCTCATGATCCACCCACCTCGGCCTCCCAAAGTGCTGGGATTACAGGCGTGAGCCACTGCGCCTGGCCCTTTTTTTTTTGAGACAGAGTCTTGCTCTGTTGCCCAGACTGGAGTGCAGGCACTATCTCGGCTCACTGCATCCTCTGCATCCCGGGCTCAAGTAATTCTCCTGCCTCAGCCTCCTGAGTAGTTGGGATTACAGGCACCAGCCACCATGCCCGGCTAATTTTTGTATTTTTAGTAGAGACGGGGTTTCACCATGTTGGCCAGGCTGGTCTCGAACTGCTGACCTTGTGATCCACCCACCTCAGCCTCCCAAAGTGCTGGGATTACAGGCATGAGCCACTGAGCCCAGCCTGCACCCTGACTTTTAAAGCCTCATCTCCCACCGGCCTTGTAGGATGCCATATATCTCTGGTCCTGCAGGCAAGCGAGGCCGTGGGTGGCAGCAGCAGCAGCACTTGGGAGTCTGGTAGAAATGCAGAATCTCAGACCTAACCCAGGTCCCCTGAATCAGAATCTGAGGTTTATCAAGACCTGAAGGTGATTCATGTGCACATTCAAGTTTGAGAACATTGATCTGATCTGGGGATTCACATGAAGGCATTACTGACTTAATATCATCTCCCAGGAAAAAAGCTCCAAGATATTTATTTAAAAAAAGAACTCTTGAAAGAGAAATAATTAGTCCCCAAGAATGAGTGATGGCCCCTTAGAGAGCTTTCTAGTTCCCAAAATATACAGGATCCCAACTCTTACAATCACACAAAAAGCTGATCTTGTTTTCCAAGCTGTCATAGAATGATGTTTCAGAGAAAAAAAATAAGAAAGAATAATATAAGAAAATAAGGCAACAAACTAAAAACCTAAAAGAGTAATTTGTACATGTTTTCCTTTCATAAAATATGCAAATAAATGTTTACCACATAACTAGATAACAGCTAATCACACAACACTTAGAAAAATATATCAGGGATGGGTGTGGTGGCTCACGCCTGTAATCCCAATACTTTGGGAAGCCTAGGTGAGTGGATGGCTTGAGCCCAGGAATTCAAGACCAGTCTAGCAACAGAATGAAATGCCATCTCCAAAACAAAACAAAACCCCCCAAATCAGCCAGGCATGGTGGCATGTGTCTGTAATCCCAGCTACTCAGGAGGCTGAGTGAGGAGGATTGCTTGAGCTCAAAAAGTTGAGGCTACAGTGAGCCGTGATCACACCATTGCACTCCTGCGTGGGTGACAGAGTGAGACCCTGTCTCTTAAAAACAAAACAAAACAAAACAAAAAAGAAGAAGAGAAAAACACATCAATCTGCTAACAAAATTGAGTTCTATTTTTCCATATATAATTTGGTGGCCTATGACATTTTGGAGTCACTATAGACTGTCACTTCTGTTCTCTATTAGTTGAATTACCCTTTAACTATGAAAAGACTAGAACACTGTCTATTTGGGCAAAAGTGTATGAAGTTTGTAAGTAGATTGCCTTTACAATATTATTCTTCATTCAATCTATTTAAAAAAATTTTCCCTGTAGTGCATTCCAAGACTACTTCATCAAATTGTTAATAACCTTAGACTTCAATTACACGTTGGCTTCACTTGGTGAGATTAGAAAAATTTCATCAGAAACTGAATTAGTAATTCTAGAATCATATCTTGTAAGAGCTTTAGAGAAGATACAATACAAGTTCTTTTACCCATGGAGAAAATGAAGCTCAGAGAAGAAATGTGATTTGCTCAAGGTCACACTCACAGTTTGGGGATTATTCGAGGCTTCATCTGAAAAACTCTTATTTCATCATAGTTGTAAAGAAACCTGAACAAAGCCACAAACATCCTAAACTTCTGGTTTTCATGTTCAACCACAGCCTTTCCACAGGGACAACTTATAAATCAAGATTTTGGCTCAGACTTTTTCCTGAATGGCATCAACTCACCTTATCAACAATCTCCTGGATTTCTGGAGTGGCGGATTTGGCCTCAGATAAGCCTCCAGGTATCATTTTGGCTGATTGCTTCTTTGCTGGACAGGATGCTGGAACCAAAGTGAACAGGGAAGTGTGGAGACTCGTGTTTTAAAAGAGGCGTTCACTAGCTCCGCCTATAGAATGCTTTATTTTCCACAAATAGCAAAGAGGCATGGGGAAAATGAGTATGCCTCCAAGCAAGTCTTCTTGCTTCCTGGACAGAATATGCTATGTGGAATCTGGAAGAAAGAGGGGTTGGAGGATGAACAAATGGGCAAGTACAGGAGTCATGTCCTAACAAGCATCAAACGTCCCCGCATTCTCTTTGACAACGGTTCCATCCTGTTGCATCATCTGAATTATGAAATCTGAAGCCGCAACTAGAATTTCCAAATGTTTTAAAACTTCTAACACAAAATTTTATTTTTTTAAAGCAAAACTTACTAATAATGTCAAGGTTAGTTTAGAATTTACTTGACTTTAGAAAGAAAGCAAAAGGATCTATCTGGAGGACCTTGGCTGGATGTGTCTTCTTTACTCTTGTTTAAATATCTGGAAATGTTTAACATACAGTAAAACACAAAGAATAAAATAACGAACATCTATATTTCTATCACTCAGAATTAAAACTTTTAACCTTTTTGTCATATTTGCTTGCTGTCTTTTATTTTGTTAGTTATTTTTAAGAAATAAAATATTACAGATATGGAGGAAGCCCCACACCCCACGCAACCTTGCCTTCCAGAAGGCAAAATACATAATGAATTGATATCCTTCCAGGCCATTTTTATATGTTTACTTGGTGTGTCTTTAAAATTTCACTTAAATTGTATGCTAAATATATTCTATGTTATGCTCCTTTTTCTATTCAACATGTTTTTGAGCCTTTCTATGTTGACATATACATAGATCAGTCCACAGATAGATCAATCCTGTTCATTTCCTTTAACTGTGATATGCTATTTTATGCTAGACCTATCTATTTAGTCTACCTATCTAACTGCTATATACTAGTTCATATTTTACATACTCATTTCTCTATTGATGATGATTTTGGTTGTTTCTAGCGTTTCATTCTTACAAACAACGTTGCATTTTTTTCCCCTTTTTACATGAGTCAGGGCTTCTGCAGACAACTTATCTAGAAGCAAAATGGCCATGTTATGTGAATATTTATGTATATTATTTCATTCAATTTTGGGAATATATAATACATACACAGGATAAAAATGTTTGGAAGGAACCAAGCTTTACAATATAAGGAATTATTCACTCACTTAATTCCTCAGACACCCTTCTACTCTCCAGAGACAACTATTGGCACCAACTTCTTCTGTATCCTTTAGAGACATTCTTTACACATACAAATATAAAAATAATTGGAGGCTGGGCGCGGTGGCTCACGCCTGTAATCCCAGCACTTTGGGAGGCCGAGGTGGGTGGATCACAAGGTCAAGAGATTGAGACCTTCCTGGCCAACATGGTGAAACCCCATCTCTACTAAAAATACAAAAATTAGCTGGGCATGGTCGCATGCACCTGTAGTCCCAGCTGCTCAGGAGGCTGAGGCAGGAGAATTGCTTGAACCTGGGAGGCGGAGGTTGCAGTGAGCCAAGATCGTGCCACTGCACTCCAGCCTGGTAACAGAGCAATACTGTGTCTCAAAAAAAAAAAATAATAATAATTGGCTACACACACACATAGATACATATTCATCTATATAGGTTTTCTTTTACAAAAATGGTATTCTACATAAATTATTATACTTTTTGTTTTATTGCTAACAATATATTTTGGAGATTGTTCTATATCACGATACAGGGAGGTGCTTCTTTCTTTATAATGATGTTTGGTGGGTGCTTGGCAAATTCTTGGAGCTAGGTGAGTGTCTTACAGGCTAAACTAAGGGGCGCTACACAGGTATCTCTCCATAGAATGCCTTTACCTTGTGGATTAAGAAGAACAGCGAACGTGGACGACAACGTGCTCCCTCAAGAGGCCGCAGGTTGTCTGAAGACTTTGGCTCAGCTTTCATAGGCCACTGGTTCTACTCATCTTCATGTGACCTCCCCAACTCAAGTCCAATACTAAGGCCCCTGACATTTTTCCAAGCCTGCAGCCCATTTTTAGTTGTTCGCTTACATCCTAGTCCAGGCCATCCTTATTGAATCTCTCCAGTGGTAAGGGATATGGTAAACAGCAAGTCTACTCTTCTCTTTCTAGGGTCTATGCCCTGTACTTTCAGCTCTTTCCTGTTGATTCTCAATAATTTATTTTAGAAGCAAAAACTTCCCCAAAGAAAATATTGCTTTTGTCTTTTGTATTCCTCCTATAACAATCCTAGTTCTTCTCAAGGGTAGTATGTATGCCTCTGATTGACAGGGGAAGAGTCGCACACAAGGAAGTGCAAAAGAGAAAAGCACAATTCATATATCTGTATTAATTGTTTACTTAAGTTAAACATAGTTGATTAAATACACATTTATTTTAAAGGTACCTTTAAGATTGCTTTTTGGATTTTTTGGTATGAATTATGCAGACTGTGTTTCTGGAGCTAGATATCCTCATATGTTTCATATTTCTTGTCTGTGAGCTCATCTGCCACAGGAGTTATCTTTTATGTGAGTTTTCTCTTTTGTGGGCTGGTTTGTGGGGCTTCCCTATGGGGTGGTTTCCGCTACCAGGCCCTAGGAGGTACACAAGCCCCAGCCCAGTTCTTACTTTATTGTTGGCTTAGAGCTCTTGAACCATAAAGATACTGAGAATTTGGGCTTGTCTCCAGCTTTATTTACAGGCCTGGGGCTCTGAACTTCCCCAGCTAATTGCGCTTCTACCCATTGCCAGGAGTGGATGTGTGGATGCATTCACTTATCATGCAACCCACCGTTCCCACTGCTAGCTATTTCCCCAGGAGAAATGAAATATGTCTGCACAAAGATTGGCATACGAATGCTAACGGCTGCATTATTCATAATGATTCAAAACCGAAGAATACCCCATGTCCATCAACTGGTGAATGGTAAGAATAGCTGTGGTAGAGTCACAGTATAGAATACTACTCAACAATAAAAAGGAACAAAATAGTAATACATTAAATCACACAGGTAAACTTCAAAAACAAGTCAATGTAAGAAGAAGTGAAAGAAAGCAAACACAGAAGGCCATGGACTATATTATTCCATTTAGATGAGACCTTAGAAGAGGCAAAATTATAGTGACAAAAAGGAGATCAGAGGTTGCTTGAGGCTGAGGTGAGGGATGGAATGGACTGTAAAGGGGCCCAAGAAAACGTCTTAGGGAGATGGAATTGTTCTATACATGGATTGTGATAGTGGCTACACAACAGTATATGATTACCAAACTTCATCAGATTGTGCACTTAAAGTGGGTGGACTTGTTTCCACACCAAAAAAATAAAAAATAAAAAAGTGGGTGGACTTTATCATATGTAAGTTACATCCCCAAAAAGCTAGAATATAAAAGCATTGCCTTTTGAATACTTTCTTTATGTGTCTCTT